>NW_012102088.1:1500541-1520236 GCF_000951045.1 Mandrillus leucophaeus | reverse complement strand
GCTTTTCTTTCTCTATACTTTGTCTCTGTGTCTTATTTCTTTTCTCAAGTCTCTCGTTCCACCTTACGAGAAACACCCACAGGTGTGGAGGGGCAGGCCACCCCTTCATTTTCTTCTCTTTTTCTTTTCCCTTTTCCATATAGGGGAACCCTTTTCTCTCTCTTTTTCTCTTTCCAACTTATGGACCCTTGGGGGACAGCACCTAAGCATGAAAGCAACTGTAAGTTTCTGGCCAGCGCCACTCTCTGGTGAAACGGAAAGATTTCCGTGTTGAAGAGCCTGACTGCCACCACCCAGTTCAGGTGAAGGACCTTAGTCCTTTTCCTTTTTCTCTTTTTCAGTCTTTCAGCTGCCTTTTCCTAGTAGTTCCTTGGTAACTGAGGGAGGCTGGCCAGGGTCACCCTCCAGTGTTGCCTGAAGGTCAAGGCGTATATGGGGATGGCTGCCATGCCCAGAAGGGGAAAAGACTCTTTCCTATCTTTTCCGGTTATAGTCCCTGATCCCCATCTGTGATGCAAGTGGCAGTGGCAGCTCATCCAGGGTGAACTCATGCATGTTTCCAGTGACTTAAACCCTCTTTTCTTATGCAAAATTCTCCTTAGAGTTAGCCTGAAAGGGCAAAAGATAATGTATCTCATGCATTTGACTTACCTTCTCTTACTCGATTTATTTGACTGCCTGAAGACCTTTGGGGTCCACAAGCTTCAGTAGACATTCTACATCTCAGACTTCCACTGAGGGGATCCCATAGCTTCATGGTCATTGCTTCAGCATCAATTTGCTTGCCCTGAACCCCATAGAAATTCTCAACCCTGGCCAGGTGCAGTGGCTCACCCCTGTAATCCCTGCAATTTGGGAGGCCAAGGCGGGTGGATCACCTGAGGTCAGGAGTTCGAGACCAGCCTGGCCAACATGGTGAAACCCCGTCTCTACTAAAAATACAAATAAAAATTAGCTGGGCGTGGTGGCACACTCCTGTAATCCCAGCTACTCAGGAGGCTGAGGCAGGAGAATTGCTTGAACCCGGGACGCTGAGGTTGCAGTGACTCAAGATCATGCCACTGCACTCCAGCCAGCCTGGGCAACAAGAGCAAAACTCCATCTCAAAAAAACAAAACAAGAAACTCTCAATCCCAGTCTTTTACATACCCCTGGATCTTTCCTTCATGGAGAATACCCCAGCAACCTTGGTACTATTAACTCTGCAATGTTTGGGAACCTCCTTAGTCCTGTGAGCAATGCAGGAAGATACATCACATTGAAATTGGTGGGATACTAAAAGTCTGGTATTACACCCAGAAACCAAAGGAAAGCTCACAGTAGACCATCGCCACTGGAGGGAAAACATATAAAGCAGCACTGGTGCCCACCTAAAGACAGAGATGTCTGACACTCTAAGATTAGAACCCAAAGAGAGATCCCCTGGGGGATCCAACTCCAGACCTCAACCTCTCCAAAGGGGACACCCTAGGCTGAGGTTCTGAGGAATAGTACTACACCCTCCTTAGGATTTTCTCTCTTACAGACAATAATAGGAAGCACTCCATCTATTCCATCTGACTCCCTGCTTGGCTGCATCCTTAACTGGAATAAATTTGACCTGGATAATCTAAGGAGGAAACACTTGATATTCTTGCAATACTGTTTGGCCCCAACATTGTTTGGAATCTGGTGTTTGCTGTTGAATGGGAAAGTGAGATGGAGTTGCATGTATCCAGGCGTTTGTGCGGCTGTGTTTTTTTTTTTTTTGAGACGGAGTCTCGCTCTGTTGCCCAGGCTGGAGTGCAGTGGCCGGATCTCAGCTCACTGCAAGCTCCGCCTCCCGGGCTTACACCATTCTCCTGCCTCAGCCTCCCGAGTAGCTGGGACTACAGGCGCCCGCCACCTCGCCCGGCTAGTTTATTTTTGTATTTTTTAGTAGAGACGGGGTTTCACCATGTTAGCCAGGATGGTCTCGATCTCCTGACCTCATGATCCACCTGTTTCGGCCTCCCAAAGTGCTGGGATTACAGGCTTGAGCCACCGTGCCCAGCTGGGTTCTATAGAATACGAAAATTAGCTGGGCGTGGTAGTACGTGCCTGTAGTCCCAGCTACTCGGGAGGCTGAGGCAGGAAAATCGCTTGAACCCGGGGGGCAGAAGTTGCATTGAGCTGAGATCACACCACTGTACTCTAGCCTGGTGACAGAGTGAGACTCTGTCTGAAAAAAAAGAAAAAAAAAAAAACATGCCTCAAGATAGGTTTATCGATTGTAACAGATGTACAATACAAATGCAAGCTGTTAACAGCAGGAGAAACTGCATGTGTGTGTGTAGGACAGCAGACATGGGAACTCTGTACTTTCTCCTCAACTTACCTACAAACCTAAAACTGCTCTAAAAAATAAAGTCTATTAGCCTGGGCAACATGGTGAAACCCTACCTCCATTAAAAATATAAAAATTAATGGCCGGGCACAGTGGCTCACGCCTGTAATCCCAGCACTTTGGGAGGCTGAGGTGGGTAGATCACCCAAGGTTGGGAGATCAAGACCAGCCTGACCTACATGGAGAAACCCCGTCTCTAATAAAAATACAAAATTAGGGCTGGGCACGGTGGCTCACACCTGTAATCCCAGCACTTTGGGAGGTCGAGGCGGGCAGATCACGAGGTCAGGAGATCGAGATCATCCTGGCTAACATGGTGAAACCCTGTCTCTACTAAAAGTACAAAAAATTAGCCGGGCGTGGTGGCAGGCGCCTGTAGTCCTAGGTACTCGGGAGGTTGAGGCAGGAAAATGCCATGAACCCGGGAGGCGGAGCTTGCAATAAGCCGAAATTGCGCCACTGCACTCCAGCCTGGGTGACAGGAGCGAGACTCCGTCTAAAAAAAAAACACGCAAAAACAACAACAACAACAAAAAACAAAATTAGCCAGGCATGGTGGTGCATGCCTGTAATCCCAGCTACTTGGGAGGCTGAGGCAGGAGAATCACTTGAACCTGGGAGGTGGAGGTTGTAGTGAGCCAAGATTGTGCCATTGCACTCCAGCCTGGGCAACAAAAGCGAAACTCTGTCTTAAAAAACAAAAACAAAAAAATTAGCCAGGTGTGGCGGTGTGCACCTGTAGTCCAAGCTACTAGGGAGGCTGATACATGAGAATTGCTTGAGCCAGGGAGGTGGGGGCTACAGTGAGCCAAGATAGTGCCACCGCACTTCAGCCTGGGCAACAGAGTGAAACCCTATCTCAAAAAATAATAATAAAATACATTAATTAAAAACAAAACAAATCAAGTAAAGAGGGCTAAATGGTTGGGATGATGAACTGTTCTGGAACTGATTATGGTGAGGGTTCCACACTCAGGGAAGACACTGGAAGCCATGAACTGCACACTTCGAATGGGTGAACTCCTTTGAATGGGGGAACTGCTGCAGAGAGCACCCAAGGAAGCTTCCTCTAAACAAGGCTCCCTCTTTGGCCCCTGGGGCCCTGCGGAGAGCTCTCTGTCCAAGTTTGTTAACTGTGAGTTGCTCACCACAAGGTCTGCTCTTACCTCGGGGGGCCACCTGCTCTGCCCTGCACAGGTCCTCTTCTTGCTCCAGCTGAGAGATCACATCAGATTTGGAAAGGAAAAGCCCTGGTCAAAGAGGGAAAAAGGACTTGCTCCTCTGCTTGGAAACCAAGAACCATGTCCTGGGTCCAAACTTCAGCCCCTGGTGCCATCCCGAGGAAACTCCCCACTGCTGGGACTACAAGTCCTGTTCCAGAGCTAGAGTGAGGGGCAACCCCTGGGACCTGCACCTGAAAGGGACCTGCTTCCAGTATCTTCCAGCCCATTCTGGAACACACTTCAGAACTTGGTACAGCTTTGAGTCCTGGGGGTAGAACCTCCTTCCATGGGCACAGCCCCTTACCCAGGGAGACAATATGCTCCCAGGTCTCCAGTGTCACCTCTCGGTACAGTGTCCTCTGGGCCAGGTCCAGTTGTTCCCACTCCTCCTGTGTGAATGCCATAGCCACGTCCTCGAAGCACACAGATGCCTGAAACAGAGCATTTGTTACTGCTCAGAGACCCCAGGTCCTCATGCCCTCATGGAGGTACCTCCTAAGGCCTAAATGTTCATGTCCCCCACTAAAATTCATACACTGGAACCTAATACCCAGTAAGATAGTGTTAAGAGGTGGGGTCTTTACAAGGCAATTAATGTCCTCATAAAAGAGGTTTGAGGGGCACCTGTGTTCACCTTCTACCATATGAGGACACATAAAAGGTGCCATCTATGAGACAGCAGGCCCCAACCAGACCAACTCTGTTGACACACTAATCTTGGACTTACCAGCTTCCAGAACTGTGAGCAGTAAATTCTGTTGTTTGTAAATTACTCATTCTAAGGTATCTTATTATAGCAACCCAAATGGTCTGGGACAGCTCCATGTATGTGGTCTGTACCATTCCTTTTCTGGGCATCTCACCTCTTGCCAGTCACAGCAGTGGTCCTGATTTCTGGACTGGAAATGACAGGAACTCCACTAGGAGATCCTCACCCACTGCCTCTCTACAAAATCACAGATTCGAAATGAGGTAAGAAAGACGCTCTAAATCAGGGGTGGAAAAACTACAGCCTGTAGGACAAATCAGGGCTGTGGTATGTTTTTAACAGGCTAATGCTATAGAATGAGCTGTTCCCCAAATTCACATGTTGAACCCTAACTCCCAAAGTGACTGTTTAAGAAGGTGATTGGCCAGGCACGGTGGCTCACTCCTATAATCCCAACACTTTGGGAGGCCGAGGCGGGCAGATCACGAGGTCAGGAGTTCGAGACCAGCCTGGCCAACCTGATGAAACCCAGTCTCTACTAAAAATACAAAAATTAGCCGGGCATGGTGGCACGTGATTGTAATCCCAGCTACTCAGGAGGCTGTGGCAGAAGAATCGCTTGAACCTGGGAGGCGGAGGTTGTAGTGAGCTGAGATCGTGCCATTTTACTCTAGCCTGGGTGACAGAGCGAGACTCCATCTCAAAACAAATAAACAAACAAACAAACAAAGAAGGTGATTAAGGTTAAATGTTTAAAAACTGTTTAAGAAGGTGATTGGGGGCCAGGCGTGGTGGTTCACACCTGTAATCCCAACACTTTGGGAGGCTGAGGTAGGTGGATCACTTGAGGTCAGGAGTTCGAAACCAGCCTGGCCAACATGGTGAAACCCCATCTCTACAAAAAATTAGCTGGGTGTGGTGGTGGGCACCTGTAATCCCAGCTACTTGGGAGGCTGAGGCAGGAGAATTGCTTGAACCCAGGAGGTGGAGTTGCAGCGAGCCGAGACTGCACCACTGCACTGCGGTCTGTGCAACAGAACAAGACTCCGTCTCAAAAAACAAACAAACAAACAAACAAACAAACAAAAAACAAAAGAAGGTGATTAAGATTAAGTGAGGTCGTAAGGGTGGGACCCTAATCCAATAGGACTGGAGTCCTTTTAAGAAAAGGAAGAGGCTGGGCATGGTGGCTCACGTCTGTGATCCAAGCACTTTGGGAGGCTGAGGCTGAAGCATCTCTTGAGTCCAGGAGTTTGAGACCAGCCTGAGCAACATGGCAAAACCCTGTCCTCACTAAATATATAATAAATTCGCCAAGCATGCTACTGCATGCCTGTAGTCCCAGCTATTGGAGAGGCTGAGGTGGGAGGATCGCTTGAGCCCAGGAGTTCAAGGCTGCTGTGAGCCAACATCGCACTGCTGCCCTCCAGCCTGGGCAATAGGAGATACTACATCAAAAAATAAAATAAGAAGAGGAAAAGACACCAGAGCGCATGCGTGCTCTCTTTCTCTCTCCTCACTACATAAGGACATAGTGGGACAATGGCTGTCTGCAAGCCAGGAAGAGAGGGCCCTCACCATTTACATGGGACCCTGTAGGTAGGTAACTATAGTACTTTAAGGGGACACTCCCCCAGCCAGGGGTGTCCATGAGGGTTGAGGGCCCAGTGTGGCTGTTGGCGTGTAGGGCTCAGCCTCATCCATCCTCAAGGGCCTGAGGAGCAACCACAAGCAAAATGTCGGAAGCACAGACCTGGCCTGGTGGAACAGGCATGGGAGACTTGTGCTGGGTCTAGTCCAGGGAGCTCTAGGCTCATCCATGCTGGTGACGGGTGCCGCACTTTACTGCAGGGAACTGGAGCGTTTCACTGGGAAGCACTGGCCAGCGCTGGAGCACTCCTGTGTGACAGCCTGCAGGGGCGGGTGCTATTCCTGGACCCGTTTTACATCTGTGGAGACCAAGGCACTGAGAGCAAAGACCCCCACTCACCTGGGGCGGAACCAGCTTAGAACGTGCTTCCATTTCCTCCCTGCACCTGAAGAGGCTGCTGTGTAGAGGGCAGAGGTCCTCAAGAGACCAGTCTGGAGTGGAAAACAAGCAGAGATTCAGCCCCTCGGCTCCCGCACACCTCCAGAGCCCACACCCACCCTAGAGAACGACGGGCTGGCCAGCGACAAGCGGGGCTTCCCAGGTGCAGGAATGGGCCTCACGCCTGGGTACAGACCTGGGCTACCTCAGGCTCAGGGGACGTGCCCAGTCACATGCTGAGTGTCTCAGCTGTGAGCCCAGACACGCAGCAGCCCCCTCAACAGTCAAGGGCAAGCAGGGGCATTTTTCCTATCATTTCATGACTAAGGAAGGGAGATGGAGGCCAGGTGTCTAAGTAATTGTGCATTTAGCATATCACAATGTATCATAAGCTGTTTTCAGAAATGATGACAATGGGGGCGTGGGGACAAGGAGGATGTGACACTCCCCAGCAGGGCGGCGCAGGGAACTTCCCTCGGCTGGGAGGGGGTGTTGTCCAGGGATGCCCTCCCTTGGTCTCAGCTGGAAGTGCCAGGATGCTGCCTACTGCCAGGGCACGCCTGCCACCCTCTCTCCTGAACTCAGTCACCAAACCCTTCCTATCTTCTGCTTGTCTAATCCCCTTGCAGCAGTCACATCACTGTCCTACTGAGAGTTTGGCAAAAACCCTCCTGAATGGCACCAAACCCTTCCACACCTCTGACTCCCATCACCACATCGGCACTGAAGCACACCCTCTGCAGGCTCCAACAGGTTACTCGAGACCACTGAACATTCCAGAAACGCATCCGGTATCTCTGCCTTTGCTCATATGACTACGCTCACTCGACCTGATGGTGCCTTTCGTTTGTACAATGCTTTCTAGTTCATGAAGAACCTTGAACTCTGACCCCAAAGGCCAGCGTGGTGGCTCATGCCAGGAATCCCAACACTTTGGAAGGCTGAAGCAGGCAGACTGCTTGAGTCCAAGAGCTTAAGACCAGCCTGGGCAACAAAATGAGACCTCCTCTCTATAAAAACATTAGCCAGGCCGGGCGCGGTGGCTCACACCTGTAATCCCAGCACTTTGGGAGGCCGAGGCAGGCGGATTACAAGGTCAGGAGATCGAGACCATCCTGGCGAACACGGTGAAACCCCGTTTCTACTAAAAATACAAAAAATTAGCCAGGCATGGTGGTGGGTGCCTGTAGTCCCAGCTACTTGGGAGGCTAAGGCAGGAGAATGGTGTGAACCCAGGAGGCAGAGGTTGCAGTGAGCCGAGATCACACCACTGCACTCTAGCCTGGGCAATAGAGCCAGACTTTGTCTCAAAAAAAAAAAAAAAAAACACGTTAGCCAGCCGGGCACAGTGGTTCACATCTGTAATCCCAGCACTTTGGGAGGCTGAGGTGGGCAGATACAAGGTCAGGAGTTAAAGGCCAGCCTGGCCAAGATGGTGAAACCCTATCTCTACTAAAAATACAAAAATTAGCTGGGCATGGTGGCCTATGCCTGTAATCCCATCTACTCGGAAGGCTGAGTTGTAGTGAGCCGAGATTGCGCCACTCCACTCCAGCCTGGGCGACAGAGTGAGACATTGTCTCAAAAAAAAAACAAAACAAAAACACAAAATGTTAGCTGGGCATGGTCTGCGATCCCAGCTACTGGTGGGGGTAGGGGCTGAGATGAGAGGATTGCATGAGGCCTAGAGGTCAAGGTTGCAGTGAGCTGAGATCACACCACTGGACTCCAGCCTGGGCAACAGAGCAAGACCCTGTCTCAAAAAAAAAAAAAAAAAAAAAAAGGCGAAACAACTCCCATTTGGGCTAGAAGAGCAGATAAAGGCAGCCATTGCAGATGCTGAACACTTATCATTCTTCCAGTTTGAATGCTGGCATTTTTCTTGCTCTATATTCTCAGAAAAAAAATTTCCCTGGAATATCAAATATCAAGCCATGCATTGCGGAAATCTCGCTTTCTCTGTGTCATATTTTTTTTTGGCAGTTTTCACCTTTCCTTTCAAAAGCTTGGGAAACTTCTTCCACCTGCAGATGTTGGGGTGCTGGTCCCTGCTCTGGCCAGGAACACAGAGCCGAAGCATGGGCCACCTCACAGGAGCCTCAACACTCGCAGCTGCTGGGACGTCACCCCAGTGATGTTCTCATTTCCCAAGCAATCTCTTCAGAGAACTCTCCTGCTCTCACACACTCCTGGTGCCTGAGGCCTCCTTTCCTATGCTGAATTCTGCAGGGATACTCTCCCCTCTAGGCATGACTTTGTGGCAAGTCCTAATCTCTCTTCCGAACAGATACATAACATTCTTCAGGCAAACCAAGCACTCAAGTCCTCCAAGAACAAGTGGAAAGACACAGCTAGAAGTGAACAGCAAATTCAGTGCTGAAACAAAAAACAAAGACAATGCAATGCAAAGAACTGCATGCGACCTCAGTGCCACGGGAGGACAGACAAGGCACCAACACACACAAAAGAAATGAAATGTAGGCGGGGCGCAGTGGCTCACGCCTGTAATCCCAGCACTTTCAGAGGCCGAGGCAGGCGGATCACGAAGTCAGGAGATCGAGACCATCCTAGCTAACATGGCGAAACCCCGTCTCTACTAAAAAATACAAAAAAATTAGCCGGCATGGTGGCGGGCGCCTGTAGTCCCAGGTACTCAGAAGGCTGAGGAAGGAGAATAGCATGAACCCGGGAGGTGGAGCTTGCAGTGAGCTGAGATTACGCCACAGCACTCCAGCCTGGGTGACAGAGTGAGACTCTGTCTCAAAAAAACGAAAAGAAAAGAAATGGAATGTGAATGATTAGAATTGCTATTAGATGACAAGTTTGGGGAGGAGGCATTCACACCCTACCAAAAAAGGTTTAAAATATAACATAAGCTATGACAAAATGTTCAACTTGCAAGACTTAGAATTGGTGTGAGTATGTACACATTTATCTGACTCCCAACATTAAACTTACTCAAAAGAACAAAGTGGGCCAGGCACAGTGGCTCACGCCTGTAATCCCAACACTTTGGGAGGCCAAGGCGGGAGCATCGTTTGAGCCCAGGAGTTCGAGAATCGCCTGGGCAACACAGGGAGACCCTATCTCTACAAATATATATACATATATATATTTTTTAATTGGCCGGGCATGGTGGTGCATGCGTGTGATCCCAGGTTCTCATGAGGCTGAGGCAGGATGATTGCTTGAGCCCCGGAGGTTGAGGTTGCAGTGAGTAGTGATCGTGCCACCACACTCCAGCCTCAGTTACAGAGTGGACCCTGTCTCAAACAACAAAAAGAAAGGAAAAGAGAAAGAGGAGAAGGAGAAAGAGAAGGAGAAAAAGAAAAAGACGACCCCTACCCCAAAAAGGTAAATGCTAAACCCATCATTCCCTGATGCTGAAATGGTCACACTGCCACATCACACACACATTACAGGGAGTGTGCAGGGCTGGTTTAGCAAGCCTGGGTCATCCACACCCTGCACTTTTCTTTTCTTTTTTTTTTTTTGAGAAGGAGTTTCACTCTGTCACCCAGGCTGGAGTGCGGTGGCACGATCTCAGCTCACTTCAACCTCCACCTCCCAGGTTCATGTGATTCTCCTGCCTCAGCTTCCTGAGTAGCTGGGATTACAGGCACGCATCACAATGCCCAGCTAATGTTTGTATTTTTTAAGTAGAGGTGGGGTTTCAGGATGTTGACCAGGCTGGTCTCAAACTCCTGACCTCAAGTGATCCACCCAGCTCGGCCTCCCAAAGTGCTGGGATTACAGGCGTGAGCCACCGCGCCTGGCCGACACCCTGCACATTCTTAAGAAAGGTCTGTGCTGTGCACGGTGGCTCATGCCTGTAATCCCAGCACTTTGGGAGGCCAAGGTGGGCAGATCACGAGGTCAGGAGATCGAGACCATCCTGGCTAACATGAGGAAACCCCATCTCTCCTAAAAACATAATTAGCCGGGCATGGTGGCGGGTGCCTGTAGTCTCAGCGACTCGGGAAGCTGAGGCAGGAGAATGGCATGAACCCAGGAGGCGGAGCTTGTAGTGAGCAGAGATCCAGTCACTGCACTCCAGCTTGGGCGACAGAGTGAGACTCTGTCTCAAAAAAGAAAAAGAAAGGTCTGATCCTTGACTGGCTGCTGGGGGGTAATCTCTGAGCCCTTGGGCTATCCTGCCTGATAAAATGTCTTTGCCTGCCAGGGGCACTGGGCCATGGTGTATTAGGGGGATCTCTGGAGGGCCTGCGTAGCCAAAGTAATTTATATGGGTTCCATGCCTACATAACAGATCCCTCAATGAAAAAAACCTAAGCACCAAGGCTTGGGTGAGCTTCCTGGTCCACATGGTCACTGGAGAATTAAGCACTGTCTACGCAACTTCACTGAGCACTGAATGAGCTGAACGCTGGTCCTGGTCTCTCCCGGACTCCAGCTTATATGCCTTTGCCCACTGTAATTTTTTTTTTTTTTTTAGACGGAGTCTTGCTCTGTCACCCAGGCTGGAGTGCAGTGGTGTGATCTTGGGTCCCTGCAACCTCAATCTCCTGGGTTCAAGCGATTCTCCTTTCTCAGCCTCCCAAGTGCGTGCCACCACACCTGGCTAGTTTTTGTATTTTTAGTAAAGACGGGGTTTCACCATGTTGGCCAGGCTGGTCTCAAACTCCTGACCTTGGGCGATCTGCCCACCCCGGCCTCCCAAAGTGTTGGGATTATAGGCGTGAGCCACTATGCCCAGCCTTGTAATTTTAATCTGTAGCCTTTCAATGTACTAAACTGTAACTGTGAATATAAGAGCTTTTCAGAGTTCTGTGAGTCCTTCTGGTCAACCTGTGAATGGTCTCAAGGACCCGTACACAGTGAACGCCAGGCTTACTTAATAAGAAACAGGCCTTCAGGAATTTCGAGAAAGGTGGGCCATTTCTTCACAGCAGTCGTCCTCAACTGGGGGCAGTTTTGCCTTCAGGGAACATTTGGCCACGTTTGAAGACAGTTTCGGGAGTTTGGTGGGAGTGGAGTGGGAAGGAGGTGCAGAAGGGGACAGCTACTGGCTGCCGTCTGGTGGGCAGAGGGTAGGAAGGTGTAAAACATTCTACAGCTCACGGGGCAGCCCTAGAGGATGATCTGGCCCCAAATGCTGACTGTGCTGAGCTGAGAAACTGCTTTACAGGGAGGAAGAACCTTGTGGGCAAGGCTGTGTCAGGCACAGGACTCTTCAGCCTGAGGCCAACCTCACACACCAGCAGATGTGAAAAAACCTGCAGCCGCAGAGCGCCCAGCCCTGTTTAGTTTCACCACCTTCTCTTCCTGAACACGAAGAAAAACTCAGAGGCCAGTCAGTCAGGACACAGTGACAGCAAATGCTGAACACTCTGCCTCCCCTGCACAAGGAGGAAAAACTCACCCTGACACCACCAAACCTGTGTCCTGTGTCCCCTCCCTGTTCTCCCTGTCCCTTTGCATGCTGATCAGGGCTTTGCAATTTTTTTTTTTTTTTAAACCGTGACTGTAGTGAGTTGAATGATGGCCACATCCTAATCCCTACAACCTGTGAATACGTGACCCTACATGGAAAGAAGAGACCCACATTGAAGATCTTTAGATGGGGAGACTGTTGGGGGTAAGCCTGGTGTCACCACAATGATCGCTACAGTGAGGGAGGTGGGAGGACCAGAGACAGAGGAGGAGAAGTGACAACAATGGGAGGCTTCTGAGCCAGAAACCCACACCCCCTCTGTACTGAGCACATCACAGACCCTCAGAGTTTAATGTTTGAGTATTTACGACTTTTCCAAATTTCACCCTCACATCAGCCCTATAATGGCCACTCTTGCTTTCACACATGCCTGCCTTTCTGCATGTGTATGTTTAGGTTAAATATTCAAAAGCAGAATTGCCAGGCAGCTCCCAGAATGCTGCACACAGGTACACATGCAAAGGGAAGAACTGCTCCTTGAGCTATCCTAACGCAATAAGAGAGGAAAAGCAGCAGTGTCACCATCAACAATGATGAACTCTGGGCTCGCTCCAAGTGCCAGGCTCCAGGCCAGGGATGTAAGTGGGACCCAGACCCAGCAAGGGCACAACCCCAGCCTGTGCGTGCGGCCTTTTCCCAGGTAGCAGGGAGGCCACATGAGCAAACAGGCAAGAATAATGAAGTGCAGTCAGCATTGGATTAATGAAAGACTATAGTGCTATGGCCACAGGATGAGGTTAAGGGAGGGGAGGCACTCCAATGCACAGGCAGAGGCTGAGGCAGACTGGAAACCTCACCCCAGAGATTGGGAAGACCCTGGCACATCCCATGACCTGAGCATAGAGAAAGGCAAGGGCCACAGCTAGAGAAAGTCCCATACAAGTTTAGAATTCTATCTCAGAGAGAGAGAAGGCATTGCTGGGCTTATGTAGATGTTGGCAGGCTGGAGAATATCCACTGCGGGGAGTAAAGGTGCAATAAGGAGAAGTGGCTATCACCAAAGGCCTGGACTCAAGGGACAGCAAAATGGAGAGAAGTGGGCAGATTCATTCTCTACATTGGAAGTATAATCAGTTATGCAATAGAATTGGGAGTGAAGGCTCAATAATGACATCTCTTTTTCTAGATTCAAGAACTTGGGGAAGTTTCTATCTTTTCCCAGAGTGAACAAGAAGGAGGGGTGGGAATCAAGACATGTTAAGGCTGGACACAATTTCCAAGTGGGAATGTTACACAGGCAGTTACGTTTGCCAGCCTGAAGCCCAGAGAAGAAATTGGGGCACCACAATAAAGATATTTAAGTCCACGAGACTCAGCAGCACTTAAACTAAACAGGAACAATCGAGTTACAGAGAGGGAAGAGGACCCAGGACCAAGGGAACTCAATGATTTACAGATCTAATAAAGGAGGGGCCTTGTGTACACAGAAGAAAATCTGGGCCTTTTAATTTTCTGTGGGCTGAATATATTACAGACAGAAGTGTGTAGAGAAATCTATAAAGTATCTACTTTGACACCATACTTAAAATAATTTATTATACTCTATTTTGTCTGCCTGATCAAATTCTAAGATAAGTGTTTTAGTTTCTCATATAGTCCTTCTCATATTTCCTTTAAGTACACAATTTTTGTTTTATATCTATGCTATGGTGTCTGGCCCATAAACATTCAAGATTAATGTATCTTCTTCCTATAGCCTTTTATCACTAAAGAGATGATAAGGCCAGGCCTTAATCCTGTAATCATGCCTGTAATCCCAGGACTTTTGGAGGCTGATGTGGTTTGGTTGTGTCCCCACCTAAATCTTTTTATATTGTAGCTCCCATAATTCCCACGTGTCATGTTATGGGAGGGACCCAGGTAACTGAGTCATGGGGGCAGGTCTTTTCCTTGCTGTTCTTGTGACAGTCTCACAAGATCTGATGCTTCTATAAAGAAGAGTTCCCCTGCACACACCCTCTTGCCTGCTGCCACGTAAGGTGTGACTTTGCTTCTCCTTTGCCTTCTGCCATGATTGTGAGACCTCCCCAGCTATGTGAAACTGTGAGTCAATTAAACCTCTTTCCTTTATAAATTACCCAGTCTTGGGTATGTCTTTTTTTTTTTTTTTTTGAGATGGAGTCTCGCTCTGTTGCTCAGGCTGGAGTGCAGTGACGCGATCTCAACTCACATCAAGCCTGCAAGCTCTGCCTCCTGGGTTCACACCATTCTCCTGCCTCAGCCTCCCAAGTAGCTGGGACTACAGGTGCCTGCCACCACGCCCGGCTAATTTTTTGTATTTTTTTTTTTTTAATAGAGACCGGGTTTCACCATATTAGCCAGGATGGTCTCAATCTCCTGACCTTGTGATCCACCCACCTCTGCCTCCCAAAGTGCTGGGATTACAGGCGTGAGCCACCGCGCCTGGCCTGGGTATGTCTTTATTAGCAGCATGAGAACAGACTATTACAGAGGTCAAAGCAGGAAGACTGCTTGAGCCTAGGAGTTGGAGACTAGCTTGGACAACAAAGTGAGACCAAATCTCTACAAAAAAATCAAAAAGTTAGCTGGGTGTAGTGGCATACACTTGTAGTCCCAACTACTGAGAAGGTTGAGGTGGGAGGCTCACTTGAGCTGGGAGTTCAAGGCTGCAGTGAGCTGTGATAGCATCACTGCACTCCAGCGTGAGTGACAGAGTGAGACCCTGTTTCAAAAAAAAAAAAAAAGAAAGAAAAAAAAAGATAAAAGTGTCCTAATGCTGTTGAACTAAAGGTCTACCTTATCTGATATTATCTTGCCACCCGTTTCCTTATTTGTTTTCACTGATGGATCTATTCTCATCCTACCACCTATTTGTCAAAGCCTGGATCATCTGACTCTTCTAAGTAGCACGTATCTTTAACTTTTTATTTTCAATTCAAAGTGTCTACTAAAACAAGAGTTCTACCTATCACATTTACTGTGAAAACTAGTCGTATTTCTGCCATTACATATTATGTTTTCTATTACTTTTCAAGTTCAAGACCAGCCTGGACAACATGGTGAAACCCTGTCTATACTAAAACAATAAAAAAATTAGCTGGGTGTGGTGGCGCACATCTGTGGTCCCAGTAACTTGGGAGGCTGAGGCACAAGAATCGCTTGAACCCATGAGGCGGAGGCTGCAGCGAGCTGAGGTCATGCCACAATTCCAGCCTGGGTGACAGAGCGAGATCTTGTCTCTAAAAAAAAAAAACAAAAAAAAAAACCAGGACTATTTTTTCAACTTGACAAAATATTTAAGCTTCTTTAATGAAAATAACGATCTATGAGAAAAAGAGGTGACAGTCACAAACAGTTCACAATAAAATAAACTGCACGGCTGAAAAATACAAAAAGCTGCTCTGTATTAAAGACATATAATCCCAGCACTTTGTGAGGCCAAGGCAGGAGGCTCTCCTGAGGTCAGAAGTTCGAGACAAGTCTGGGCAACATGTGAGACTCCGTCTATAAAAAAAAATAATAATGAAGACATGAATCAAAACATGCTGGGGCCTATGATCTCAGCCTCCTTCCCTAGAAAATGCCCCAGGCCTTCCTACCTTTCAGAATCCACTGACCATTCAGGCTGTACTTCCTACAGGACAGGCACTGTACCCTGTTCTCTGCCTGAATTCATACATTTGATCTTCCTTGTAACCCCACAAAGACAATTATCAGCATTTACCCTGTTTTCTGAAAGAGGAAACCAAGGCAGAAAGAACTTGAGTAAAACTTAACTGAGGCCTTGTGGCTGGGGAGTGAGAAGTGGGGAGCTCCATAGCTCATGACCCTAAGCACACTACCACTTAGGCTCCCAGCCTCCCCATCCGGTACACCCCAGCCCAGCCCAGCCCAGCCCAATGCCCCTGTTCTTTTTCTTAGCATCCTTGGCCTGAGGTCCATCTCCTGGCCTCTCTGACCTGTTTGTTCTATGTAATCTGCCCATGCCCTTGACTGCCCTCTCTGCCCAACCCTGCTAGTTTCTGAGTCCTGGGTGGTATAGGAGTTCAGGAACACCAGTATCCGCTCAGTCACCATCCCCTTACAGCTGCAAGCTCATGCTCTCACTCCCTACTTCAGCCCCCTTCCACCACTGTCCTCTCTTTGCAGACAAATCAGCCTTTTAATTCACTCCAAGGGATGACTCTGGACTCTTTCAACTTCCTGGCACACAAACTCCTGCAAGCCTGCACTCATTAATAGCTCCCTTCAAATTCCGAGGTCAGATGTCTTCTCTCTGGTCAAGATGAATCCATAGCCCAGTGCCCCACCTCCATGCCTCTTCTCCTCTCAGCTGAGGCCTGAACAGAGTGACCAACACTTTGTTTTCCCCTCCTTATCTTGCCCATCCCTGCTCTGCTCTCTCATTCCTGCACACACACACAAACACAAATGTAGACCACACCCAAGAGGTCTGCCCAATATCCTATGTGATACTATCCTGTCCTGATGCTCCTGGCCTTCCCTGGGGAATCTCTCACTGCCTGTGTCCATCTCTGCTCTCTAACCCTGTCCTTCCTTGTCTGGAGGCATCCAAGGGCAAGGGCTGAGAACACTCACTTTGCAACCTGCTTTCAAAGTACTGCCTCCATTACCTGCTGCTGTAGGACTCTGAACGGGCCTCTTTAACCTCTCCAGGCCTCAGTTTCCTCATCTGTAGACATCTGGAAAGACAGCAAGCCCTGCCTTGTGAGGATGCTGAAAGAACTGAGTTGCATTTACAGAGTTTAACATTGTGCTGGGCCGGGCGCGGTGGCTCAAGCCTGTAATCCCAGCACTTAGGGAGGCCGAGACGGGCGGATCACGAGGTCAGGAGATCGAGACCACCCTGGCTAACACGGTGAAACCCCGTCTCTACTAAAAAATACAAAAAACTAGCCGGGCGCGGTGGCGGGCGCCTGTAGTCCCAGCTACTCAGGAGGCTGAGGCAGGAGAATGGCGTGAACCCGGGAGGCGGAGCTTGCAGTGAGCTGAGATCCGGCCACTGCACTCCAGCCTGGGCGGCAGAGCCAGACTCCGTCTCAAAAAAAAAAAAAAAAAAAAATTGTGCTGACCTGCAAAAGGGGCACAACAGATGTATTCATAGTGATTATACTTGGACATAAAATTCTCCTTCTGTTCCTCATACTGGACCTGTGTGGGGGCTGAACTGGCAGAAGTCCCTCTGGCTGCAGGGCTAGGGAAGGAGTTGCTTTCTCTTTCCTTTTCCAGTTTTCTCCTTCCCTGCTTGTGGGGTGATGTTTCCAATCTGCTCCAGGTTACATGTCCAGCCCAAACGTCCTGGACTTCCTGCCGCTGCCATTCCCTCCTCCACATTCAGTCATGTCACCCACATGCTCCTCAACTCCCATGCAGAGACTGACCAGGAATTCCACAACTTGCTTGCACTGTGACTTCTATCCTGGCTCCACGCTGGAAACAGAAACACGGTCTTCCCCCACTCCTTCCTGTCTTTTGGCATCCCTCCTTAAACGGAGTCATTTCCACAATCAGATGTTTCCCTACTCCCTTAGACTCTGAAATCCAACCCCATGCCTTCCTCATTAGCACTGCCTTGTACGGTCCCCATCAAATATCACCCAACACAAATGCAACCCCGATCCCTCACTTACAGGCGTTACATACACATCGCATCCTGTTGACCTCTGTAGTCTCTCACTGGGGTGCACCAGCAGCGCTTAACCACTGCAGGCCCCCAACACCCGTTACCCCTGCCCTGCCAGGACTGGCCTTAATCTTCTCTTCACTTGAAAAATACACACGTTCTCTTCAAGGTTCAAGCTTCACGTACCATTGGAAGAAAATGTGTCCACGTCTGGAGCTGGGATGACCTCTGGGGTCCAATAGGCGCCACCTGGTGCCGCTGTACCAGGAGGCTCTGGGCTGCCACCTGTGGATAAGCCGCAGAAGATGAGCTGAGGGAGGAAAAAGGAGCCGGGAGAGGCCCACTGGGTCGGCAGCCCCAGAGCTCCATACTCCGGCCTGAATCTCCAGCCCCTGCAGCCCTCGACCCAGGCCCCCTCTGTCGGGAGGACCCACCCAGTCCTACCCCCTGCCCGGACCTGCGAGGGGGCCCGGCCCTATCAGTTCCCTCCCAGCTCTGCAGCAAGAGAGCCTCCCGACAAGCTCAGACCCAGCCGGGCGCTGCGGCAGGGGAAATCTGACTGGACTGGCCTTCCCTGTCCCTGAGGCCGGAGAGATCCCGATCCCATCAGGCCCCTGCCCTTGCCCGGCCTCGCCGCATGAGGGACTCCCGCAGGCCCTGCTCGTTTCTCCGGCACGCCCAGGTCACTTGGGGCGGCTCTGGCCTGGTCCTGCGCTCCGGCCGCACCCGGCTAACAGTGAAACCTCCGCGCCAACCTTGAGGGGGCCAGACTCACCTGCACGCACCGGGCAATGGCGCTGCTTCCGGTGGCCGGCGGACGTGCCCGCGCTCCGCGCAACGAACAACTCCCAGAATTCCGCGCCGCGGCCGTTGCTCTCTCAGGTATATTCATTGCGGTCGGGAGATTGGGGTCCCGCGGCGGCGAGACGAGCTTTTTCCTGTGTTCGCGACTAACATTGTGGCTTAGGGAGTTGCTTCCCGCGGCTCTGCTCCTTGGCGCGCCTGTGCCCTCCACCTTGAACGGGCCACGCTGGTTCTCATCCAGCAACCGAAGCCGAGACTGTGGCGGGACTAGCGCCTGATGGAGCTCGGCGCTGTCATCTCCTCAGGGGCCTTCCCGGCGCCTTGGCCTGCTGGGGTGAGAGACGAAGACTGCGCCATGAGAACGGTCCGAGGCCGTTAACCGGGAGCCCAGGGGCAAGGGCGCCCGCCACCGTCTGCGCCTGTGGCAGGGACTCGGGGACAGCCTGGGCGTGGGGTCGCGTCCTAGTGACAGAAACAAGCCCCGGGTGTGCCCACTTGGAGCATTCCGTGTGGAAGCTGGAAGCACGCTAACTGGAGGCGGCGATTCGTCCTAGGTGATTGCTCAGTCGAGCCTGTTTGGCTTTCTGTGGTAGCTCCTAAGTGGGACAGGGAAAAAAGTAGGGAGGCTGGCAGTTAGTGACCAAGTTCTGTTTCGTACCTATTGCTGCAGAAGTTGTGGGTCAGAGTTCCGTTATTATAAATGGTCTCATGTTCAGTCTCAGTGCGTTGTGAGCCTCAGTGTCTGAAACCCACCACCTGCTGACCCGTCCTGGCTCTTCAATGAGGGAGACCACAGGAAACTTTCCTACGAATGCCAGATAGGCGGGAACCACTGTGGCTCAGGCATCCTCAGCTCCTGCACTGTGTTTTTGTGTCTGGGGTGCATCTGTGACTAACCTTCCTTGGCTTGACTGTCTTGTGCCTGACCTTGTCAATAGCTTTACCCAACAGTCGTCACCTTTTTACTTGCTTGTTTTCATACCTGGCTAGCACGACCCCGCAATTTTTAGATTCTTCCAGGAAATCTAGAATCTGACTCCCTAAGGGGGGATCTTGATGGATTCTAAGCTAATCGGAATGGACTCAAGCCTCTTGCTGTGTGAATTAGGCAAGGGTATTCTGGCCAAGGAGAAATAAGGCTGCTAGGGGTTTCCTGGGAAGGTTCCCTCAGTCTTTTTTTTTTTTTGTGAGACGGAGTCTCCCTCTGTCCCCCAGGCTGGAGTGCAGTGGTGCGATCTCAGCTCACTGCAGGCTCTGCCTCCCGGGTTCACACCTTTCTCCTGCCTCAGCCTCCTGAGTAGCTGGGACTACAGGCGCCCGCCACCACGCCCGGTTAATTTTTTGTATTTTTAGTAGAGACGGGGTTTCATCCCGTTAGCCAGGATGATCTCGATCTCCTGACCTTGTGATCCACTGAGGCAGGAGAATGGCATGAACCTGGGAGGCGGAGCTTGCAGTGAGCTGAGATCACACCACTGCATTCCAGCCCAGGCTACAAAGCGAGA
>NW_012102088.1:1497804-1499066 GCF_000951045.1 Mandrillus leucophaeus | reverse complement strand
CTATCACCCAGGCTGGAGTGCAATGGCGCAATCTCGGCTCACTGCAACCTCCGCCTCCCTGGTCAAGCGATTCCCCTACCCCAGCCTCCCAAGTACTGGGATTACAGGCTTGGGCCACTGCACCCAGCCTCAGGAGGCTGGAGCAGGAGAATCGCTTGACCAGGGAGGCGGAGGTTGCAGTGAGCCAAGATCGCACCTGCACTCCAGTCTGGGTGATAGGGTGAGACTCCATCTCAAAACAGAAGTATGAACTTTGTTCATATCCTAATTCAAATAAGTAAAATATAAAAAAGACACAAATGGGGTAATTTAAACACTGAATATGGATTCAGCCATATGTGGATTTTTAACATATTGAATGTGTTTTAATTCATTTCAGTGAATAACTTAATTCTCCACTTGACCCAACCTTGGTCAAGAGGAGCTCCTTCAAGCTTGCTCCTATGTCCTTGTGACATGACCCCAGTACTCTTTGATAGCTTCTTTGCTTTCTGGTATGGGCATTCTGCAAATGTCCTGCTTCAGCCCTGGAATCTGTTATTTCCCTGAGGAGCCTGGTTCTTTTTAGTGGGAAATGTGTTTCAGAGACCACAATCTGTGTACTAGAATGACTCATTATTACTAGCGTAGCCATTATAGACTTCTTCAATGTAAAATTACTTTTTAAGAAAAAATATATTTTGGATTTATCCTGATATTTCTAATGAGATTTAGGATTATAGTGATTTAATTTTTTTTTCTTTTTTTTTGAGACGGAGTTTCACTCTTGTTGCCCAGGCTGGAGTGCAATGGTGCAATCTCGGCTCACTGCAACCTCTGCCTCCCAGGTTCAAGCGATTCCCCTGCCTCAGCCTCCCAAGTAACTAGGACTACAAGCCCGCATCACCACGCCCAGCTAATTTTTTGTATTTTAGTAGAGTTGGAGTTTCACCATTTTGGCCAGGATGGTCTCAATCTCCTGACCTCATTATCCGCCTGCCTTGGCCTCCCAAAGTGTCTGGATTACAGGTGTGAGCCACCACGCAGGGCTGCAAACATACTTTAATATGGCAAAATAATCACATACATCATGCATTTTTCACTTTGTAGCATGTTTATGTCTTACAGAATCTGCCGTGGTCTCACGTAGAAAAATGTTTAATAAGAACTTCAATATTACATTTCTGTCTACTGTTTCCATGTCTGTATCAATAATGCAGTCGTTTGAGGAACAACTTTCTCCACATCAGTGTTTATATTATTCTTTTTTTTTTTTTTTTTTT
>NW_012102088.1:1490226-1493774 GCF_000951045.1 Mandrillus leucophaeus | reverse complement strand
GAGGCCGAGGCAGGCGGATCACAAGGTCAGGAGATCGAGACCATCCTGGCTAACATGGTGAAACCCCGTCTCTACTAAAAATACAAAAAATTAACCGGACGTGGTGGCGGGCACCTGTAGTCCCAGCTACTCGGGAGGCTGAGGCAGGAGAATGGTGTGAACCTGGGAAGTGGAGCTTGCAGTGAGCCGAGATCCTGCCATTGCACTCCAGCCTGGGCAACAGAGCAAGACTCCATCTCAAAAATAAAATAAAAAGTTAATTAACAGTTTGATTCAAGAATGAGTTATCTGGTGCCTGACATGACTAGAATGCTGCCTGGAAGGACTTTCTGCACTGATTATATGTATACACTTTCTCTCTATTATGAATTATCTGGTGTTCCATAGGTCAGATAGTCTCCTGAAGGCTTTTTCACATTTAGACATTCATGTTGGTTTTTGACTATATGAATTTTTTGATGCACACACAAGAAGGTAAGAATTCTTTCTGAAAGTTTTTCCACATTGACTACATTTATAGGCTTCTCTCCAGAATGAGTTCTTTGCTGTTCAGTAAGGTGAGAATTCTTGCCGCAGGATTTTCCACACTGGTGACATTCATGAGGTTTCTCTCTAGTGTGAAATCTCTGATGCCAAATAAGTAATCAGCTACAGCTGATTTGTCACACTCAGGACACTCCCAGTTTCTCTGCGGTATGATTTATCTGATGAGCAACAAGTGAGAACTGTAATTGAAGCATTTCCAACACTGATTACAGTCATGAAGCTTCTCTCTAGTATGAGTTATTTTATATGCAACAAACCCAGAGCTGTATAGAAAGATTTGCTACCTTGACTACATTCATAAGGCTTCTCTCCATTACACTTTCCTTGATGCAAATTAAAATCAAGGATGTCACTGAAAGATTTCTCACATTGATTACAATGGAATTGTTTTTCTTCAGTGTGAGTTTTCTATTGCCCAGTTAGATAAGATCTCCTGCTGAAAGCTCTCTGATGTTACTGATGTTCCCAGAGTCTCCAGTATGAGTTATGCAATGTCTAACAAAGTGGGAGCACCAGGCTGAAAAACTTTCCACATTGATTACATTAATAAATTTTCTATCTAATAAGTTGTGATGTGCAAGTAGGTGACAGTTCCATCAAAACGATTTACCATGTTGAATACATCCATGGGGTTTCTGTCCAGGAAGAGTCCTCCCTCTTTGAGAAAGACAAGAGCTGTAAAAGAAGTTTTTCTCACATTTATTATAATCATATGAATTATTTTATCTTTTTTTTTTTTTTTTGAGGCGGCGGAGTCCCACTGTGTCGCCCAGCCTGCAGTGCAGTGGCACGATCACAGCTCACTGCAAGCTCTGCCTCCAGGGTTCATGCCATTCTCCCACCTCAGCCTCCAGAGTAGATGGGAAAACAGACGCCTGCCACCACGCCTGGCTAATTTTGTTTTTGTATTTTTAGTAGAGATGGAGTTTCACCATGTTAGCCAGGATGGTCTTAATCTCCTGACCTCGTGATCCGCCCACCTCGGCCTCCCAAAGTGCTGAGATTACAGGCGTGAGCCACCGCGCCTGGCCAAATTATTTTATCTTTTAAGACTCTCTGGTATACAGTTAGGGATATACTGGGGGTTGTTTTTTGTTTTTTCATTTTGGCCAATAGATCTAGTGTTGTTAAAGTTGTCTGTATTTACTATAGTTATAAAATTTTCCTCCTGTATGACTTTTCTTGTGAATATTAAAGGGTAAAACATGGCAGAAATAAAGATTATTGTTGGCATGCTTGTACAGTTTATCTTTTGTTTGCTTTCTTATTAGTTGATTAAGGTGAAACTCTGACAGAAAGTTGGTGCACACTCATTTTTGCACAATTTTTCACTTCCATACTTTTTTTTTTTTTTTTGAGACGGAGTCTCGTTCTGTTGCCCCAGCTGGAGTGCAGTGGTGTGATCTCAGCTCACTGCAACCTCTGCCTCCCAGGTTCAAGCGATTCTCATGCCGCAGCCTCCTGAGTAGCTGGGATTACGGGCGTGTGCTACCACGCCCAGCTAATTTTTGTACTTTTAGTAGAGACGGGGTTTCACTATGTTGATCAGGCTGGTCTCGAACCCCTGACCTCGTGATCCGCCCGCCTCGGCCTCCCAAAGTGCTGGGATTACAGGCATGAGTCACCGTGCCTGGCCATAATTTTTCTAATGATTATTGAAATAAACTTTTCAAACTTTTATTCTGTGAGCCAGGTTTATGGAAATATTATAATATGAATTATCTGGAGTGGAAAAAAGTTGGAACTCAGGAAATAACAGAAAATTCAAACAGAAGATGACATAGACTCCCATCCTGAAATCAAATCTATGTTTTGATTTGTGGATGACTCTATTTCATTTTTGCCCAAGTGCATGCTCACTTTTACATGTCTAGAAAAACTTCATACATTGTGGCTGAGCTCGGTGGCTCACGCCTGTAATCCCAGCATTTTGGGAGGCTGAAGTGGCCAGATCGCAAGGTCAGGAGTTCAAGACCAGCCTGACCAACGTGGTAAAACCCTGTCTCTACTAAAAATAAAAGAATTAGCCAGGCATGGTGGTGGATGCCTGTAATCCCAGCTACTCGGGAGGCTGAGGCAGGAGAATTACTTGAATCCGGGAGGCAGAGGTTGCAGTGAGCCAAGATCATGCCATTGCACTCCAGCCTGGGCGACGGGACAAGACTATCTCAAAAAGAAAGAAAAAAGAAAAACTTCATACATTGAACCTTACATTCGTATTTTCTCTTAACTGATTATAGCAGACATAGCTTTCAATTTGCTCCAGCCTACTTCTTCCCCCCTCGTTTGCACCTCTTCCAGTGTAAAATCCTAGCATTCACCTCCCACACCCTTCTCTATCTCCAAACACTCATAAACAGTACTGTAGTAAACACCCCTGAACACCCAGGATTAGTGCCTTCATTTCTATAGGTCAGAGCCTCTCCAGTGAGACTGCACAAGTTGAAGGATAAGTGTATTTTTAATTCTCTTAGGTATTGCCAAATTGCTTTCCAAAGTGAGAATAATGATCCCTATTCTTTCCAGCATTGGGTATTATCCTTTGTATTTTGCCAGTATTTTGGGTAAAAGTAACATTTCATTTAATTTGTATTCCCTAGCTACTTGTGCTTTCAGGATCTTTACATATTCTTACTGGTTATTTGGGTTTTGTTTTCTGTGTTTTGTCTAATTAATATATTTTTTTCTTTTTTAGCACTTTATAGGAGCTCGTGATAGTTTATAAATGTTAATGTCGTCTGTCATTTGTGTAACAAATATTTTTCTCAGTACACAATTAATTTCCTTTTTAAAATCTGTGGTGTCTATTTTAGCATACAAAAAATTCTTTTTAGGGCCGGGCGCGGTGGCTCAAGCCTGTAATCCCAGCACTTTGGGAGGCCGAGACGGGCGGATCACGAGGTCAGGAGTTCGAGACCATCCTGGCTAACACGGTGAAACCCCGTCTCTACTAAAAAATACAAAAAACTAGCCGGGCGAGGTGGCGGGCGCCTGTAGTCCCA
>NW_012102088.1:1488379-1489031 GCF_000951045.1 Mandrillus leucophaeus | reverse complement strand
GTAAAATACAAAAATTAGGGCATTATGTAATTACGGCAAATTGTAAAAATATAAAAATTAGGGCATTATGGCACGTGCCTATAATCCCAGCTACTAGTGGGGCTGAGTGGGGAGAATTGCTTGAACTTGGGAGGCAGAGGTTGCAGTGAGCTAAGATCACACCACTGCATTCTAGCCTGGGTGACAGAGCAAGACTCCATCTCAAAATATAAAAAATTTTTTAAAAACACACAAATCATTAGTCTATTAGGAATTTACTTTTGTTTGAGGTCTGATGCAGGCATCAGCTTACCAGGAGAGCTAGAATTCTCCCAAAATCACTTTTCAAATAAGCTATCATTTTTCTTCTACACATCCATTTATCAATTCTTACAATAACACCACTCAGTAGCAGGGCGTGGTGGCAGACACCTGTAATCCCAACTACTCGGGACACTGAGGCAGGAGAATCGCTTGAATCCGGAAGGCAGAGGTTGCGGTGAGCCGAGATCGTGCCATTACACTCCAGCCTGGGCGACGGAGTGAGACTCTGTGTCAAAATAATAATAATAATAATAATAGGCCAGGCGCAGTGGCTCAAGCCTGTAATCCCAGCACTTTGGGAGGCCGAGACGGGCGGATCACGAGGTCAGGAGATCAAGACCATCCTGGC
>NW_012102088.1:1487506-1488048 GCF_000951045.1 Mandrillus leucophaeus | reverse complement strand
ACTGTGTGGCCCAGGCTGGAGTGCAGTTGCCAGGCACGATCTTGGCTCACTGCAACCTCTGCCTCCCAGGTTCAGGCAATTCTTCTGCCTCAGCCCCCTGAGTAGCTGGGATTACAGGCACGCACCACCATGCTTGGTTAATTTTTGTATTTTTAGTAGAGACGGGATTTCGCCATATTGGTCAGGCTGGTCTTGAACTCCTGACCTTGTGATCCGCCCACCTTGGCCTCCCAAAGTGCTGGGATTACAGGCATGAGCCACCACACCCGGCAAAAGAATGATTTTTTAAAATAACTACACAATCATTAATTCACCTATAATGTTAGGAATAGTTTCTTAATATTATAAAATATTCAGTGTTAAAGTTACCCCAATTGTGTCTTTTTTTATATTTTATTTACTCAAATTAGGATATGAACAAAGTTCATACCTTGCATTTGGTTAATATGTACTGACGTCTCATGTGGATGTCTTCCACATGTGATTTTTCATTTTATTTCCATTTATTTGTGTTTTGTTTTGTTTTGTTTTGTTTTGTTTTG
>NW_012102088.1:1479685-1481267 GCF_000951045.1 Mandrillus leucophaeus | reverse complement strand
CCCTGTATTTTTTTCTTTTTTAGACAGAGTGTTGCTCCATCACCTAGGCTGGAGTGCAGTGGCCCGATCTCAGCTCACTGCAACCTCTGCCTCCCAGGTTCAAGCAATTCTCCTGTCTCAGTCCACTGAGTAGCTGTGATTACAGGCGCCTGCCACCACACTTGGTTAATCTTTGTATTTTTAGTAGAGATGGGGTTTTGCCATGTTGGCCAGGCTTATCTCCAACTCCTGACCTCAGGTAATCCACCCGCGCCTCGGCCTACAGGCATGAGCCACTGTGCCCGACCCAATGTTTGCTCTTTCATCCCTCTGAAATTGAACTTTCTGTGTGGTATTATGGAGGTCTGACTTAATTTTCTTCCCGACAACTATATACTCTCCCAGCACATTTTCTGAACATTCCCTCTTTTCTGGATAACTTGAAAATGGCTGCTTTATCATATGCCACAAATGCCATCTGTACATAGCGTTGTTGCATTGATCTGTCTCTGCTCCAGGGTCACAGTTTTAATTACTTCAGCTTAACAATACACACTTTCATTTTGGTAAGACACGCCCTACATTGTTCTTCCTGTTCAAAATTGCCTTAACTTTTCCCATTTTCCCTTGTAGATGATGATGATGATGATGATTTTGAGATGGAGTCTCACTCCTTGTCCAGCCTGGAGTGCAGTGGCGTGATCTCAGATCAGTGCAACCTCTGCCTCCTGTATTCAAGGGATTTTCCTGCCTCAGGATTCTGGGTAGCTGGGACTACAGGCGTGCCTGGCTAATGTTTGTATATTTGGTAGAGAACGGATTTCTCCAGGTTGCCCAGGTTGTTCTCGAACTCCTGACCTCAGCGGATCCACCCACCTCCCATCTCGGATCACTGCAAGCTCCGCCTCCCGGGTTCATGCCATTCTCCTGCCTCAGCCTCCCAAGTAGCTGGGACTACAGGCGCCCGCCACCACGCCCTGCTAATTTTTTGTATTTTTAGTAGAGGCGTGGTTTCACCGTGTTAGCCAGGGTGTTCTCGATTTCCTGATCTCATGATCCGCCCACCTCGGCCTCCCAGAGTTTTAGGATTACACGTGTGAGCCACTGCGCTGGGCCTTTAACCAACTGTATTTAACTCACCTTTATTTTGGCAAATAAATAACCAAAAGGCCCCACCCCCACCCCTCTTTTTTTGAGACAAGGTCTCCCTCTGCTGGTCAGGCTGGAGTGCAGAGGTGCAACCATAGCTTACTGCAGCATCCAACTCCTAGGTTCAAGCGATCCTCCCAAGTAGCTGGGACTACAGGTGTGTGCCACCATGCCCAGCTTTTTTTCTTTCTTTTTTCCCAGATATGCGGTCTTGCTATGTTGCCCAGGCTGGTCTGGAACTCCTGGACTCAAGCGATTCACCCGTCTAGGCCTCCCAAAGTGCTGTGATTACAGGCCTGACCCACAGCACCCGACCCGAATGACCCCTTTTAAATCAGTTTATAAATTTTGAATTTTAACGCATAGATTTAAAAAAATTATTCAGCAGGCCGGGTGCGGTGGCTCACGCCTGTAATCCCAGCACTTTGGGAGGCCGAGGTGGGTGGATCACGAG
>NW_012102088.1:1477441-1479010 GCF_000951045.1 Mandrillus leucophaeus | reverse complement strand
GGCGGGCGCCTGTAGTCCCAGCTACTTGGGAGGCTAAGGCAGGAGAATGGCGTGAACCCGGAAGGCGGAGCTTGCAGTGAGCCGAGATGGAGTCACTGCACTCCAGCCTCGGCGACAGAGCGAGACTCCTTCTCAAAAAAGTAAAAATTATTAGTAAATAAGACTGAGGGTCCTGGATATGGCAAAACACAAACTGGTGTGGTAAGCATCTCGATATTCCCCCTGCTGGGAGTGCCTGGAGATGCGTGGTCTCGGCAGAGCTACTCACATTTCTTTCAAGTTTCTGCTCAGGACACAGCTGGAGTCCCCCAGCACCCCTGCCATCATCACCAGTACCACAGCTGAGTGATGCGCCGCCTGACCCTTCACCAAGAGTCCGTGGCCAGGCCAGGCCGGGCATCTAGGATGGCAAGGTGCTGGGCCATTCCCAAGGTGGGAACGGGATGCTTCTCACCTGTGATTGACGGGCAGGCCAGCACAGCGCTTCTGCGCCTGAGCCTGATGAGGAGACCCCGGCCGGGCCTGGCGGTTGCACAGACCAACCTCCCTAGGGCCCCAAACCCCTGGGAGCCTGCGACCACCCAGCTCCAGTCTGGGCTCTCACTGTTACTGGAAAGAGAGTCCCGATCCAGACTTCAAGAGAGGGTTTGTGGCTCTTACGCAAGAAAGAATTCAAGTCCAGTCCATAAAGTGAAAGCAAGTTTATTAGGAAAGTAAAGGAATAAAGAATGGCTACTCCATAGACAGAGCAGCCCTGAGGACTGCTGGTTGCCCATTTTTATGGCTATTTCTTGATGATATGCTAAACAACGGGTGGATAATTCACGCCTCCCCTTTTGAGATCATATAGGGTAACTTCCTGACGTTGCCATGGCATTTGTAAACTGTCATGGCGCTGGTGGAAGGGTAGCAGTGAGGACGACCAGAGGTCACTCTCATCGCTATATTGGTTTTGGGCGGCTTCTTTATTGCAAGCTGCTTTATCAGCAAGGTTTGTATGACCTGTATCTTGTACTGACCTCCTATCCCATCCTGGGACTAAGAATGCCTTAACTTACTGGGAATGTAACCCAACCGGTCTTAGCCTTAGTTTACTAAGCCCCTGTTCAAGATGGAATTGCTCTGGTTCAAACGCACCTGACACCACCCTCCAGGCGGAAGACGGGGTCCCCAGGGGGCAGGCGGGCCTCCACAGATCCGGGGCCATTCATCTTCGCAGAGCCGCAGCCAGCCGCGGGGCGCCCTGCTCCCAGGTGTAGCCAAAATGGCCCTGAGTCTGTTTCCACCAGGCCGGGGCGGGGCGCGAAGAGGCGCAAGCCGCTGATTGGGCCAGGCACAGGCACACGCAAGAAGCGGTTTGGAGGAGGCAAGAATCTAGTTGGGCAAGACAAGGAACTAACCGGGCAGGCGAGACGCTGATTGGATGAGGCAGGTTGCTTATTTAGCAAAGCCTGACTCTTACTGGGCATCGTGTGTCGCCGCTAGGTCGTAGCGGTGCGATGATTAGGTAGGTCAGTTTGGGCGGGCCGCGCGAGCGGGCTTTGGGGACTTGTCGTTTCTGGCCTCCAG
>NW_012102088.1:1447535-1476930 GCF_000951045.1 Mandrillus leucophaeus | reverse complement strand
TGAAGCGGTGCGGTGATTGGGTAGGTCAGTTCGGGCGGGACGCGCCCGCGGGCTCTGGGGACTTGTCGTTTCCGGCCTCCAGCGTGAAGCCGACTGTGGGCTCTGGAAAGTCGGCGGTTGTGTGCACTGGTGCTTGAAGCTTAGCGGGGCGACGCTTCGGGAGAGAGGCAGAACCAGCCTCCTAGAGCTGTGGGCTCGGCTGGGTCGCGACTCCGCCATTAACCCCCCGCCAACAACCCCTCCGCCAACGTCCCCCTCGCTTGTCGTGCTCCCTCGGACCTTGGTCAGCCTCCCCCGGGCCTGCAATCTTTGACGCACTTCGAGGCGGAGACCTGGCCTTGGAAAGCACCCGGGGAGCCACTCCACAACCTGTGCAACTAGGATGGACCCTCCTCGCTCGGACCCATGGTGGCCATGCTGAATAGCCCCGCAAATTCTCACAGCAGTGACAGGGAATCGCGAGCTGTGAGGGAAAGGCAAAATCATTTCGCGCAGCATCAAATACCACAACCCCGAGTGTAGTTTTACACCCTAAGAAAGAAAGATCACGCTATTGGAGGATAACCTTTGTGTGGTGCAAATGTCAGTGATTTTGTTTATGTTTTTGGATGCACTGTAGTCCACTGAGGCATTTTATTTGTAAGCATTACACCCCTAGAGAAAGAATCCCAGGATTTTCCCTCTTGTGTATTTTTGTCTTGATGCTTCGTGGTCCATGATGCCGGCTGAAGTCAGTACAATGAAACCAAATTGTCGGGATGAGAGCAGATTATTCTGCCGTTTTTCTAGAACTTTGAGTACATCAAATCTGGGGCTGATCATTCCACACTTGCTTAACCTGCCTGTGAGGTTCACAACAATTTCCCCAGTTCTGTGATCATCAGTGATGTCAGATTTACCAATGTAACCATGCTTCATCATCACAATTAGAAACCGGAGAATGTCTTTGGAGCACCGCCTAATAAGAATCTGTCTTTTTTTTTTTTTTTTCTGAGACGGAGTCTCGCTCTGTCGCCCAGGCTGGAGTGCAGTGGCGCGATCTCCGCTCACTGCAACTTCTGCCTCCCGGGTTCACGCCATTCTCCTGCCTCAGCCTCCTGAGTAACTGGGACTACAGGCGCCCGCCACCATGCCTGGCTAATTTTTTTTTATTTAGTAGAGACGGGGGTTCACTCTATTAGCCAGGATGGTCTTGATCACCTGACCTCGTGATCCGCCCTCCTCGGCCTCCCAAGGTGGTGGGATTACAGGCTTGAGCCACGGCGCCCAGCCCCTCATGTGCCTTTCCACTGGTGTACTGGATATATGGAACGTGGACCCTCCAGGCATTAATCCTCTTTCTGACAATCACAGACCCAGTGAGGAGCAGAGTCAGGATTTAAACCACATCTAATACTTGTGTCTAGTGTGTCAGCTCCCACACGTGCAGTCTCTCTCCCTGCCTTCCTCTTCCTGTCTTGCAAGTACAGGTGGGGATACACAGTATTTAAAGGTAAATGCTGGCATACTTGTAGACCTTCTTATCCAGAGTTGGCCACTACACGCTCCTGCTTTTCCTAACCTTGCTACTCTCCCTTCAAGAGATGGAGTTTAACCCCCTTCCCACTGAATCTGGCTGGCCTTAGTGATTGGCTTGTAAAGGATAGACTGTCCTAGGGTGACACCATGTGACCTAGGCTGGGTCAGAAAAAGCCATGCTGTTTCTGCCTAATTCTGTTGGAACCCTGGCTCTTCGGATGAGAGAACCCAACACAACTGAACTCAGCCTTAGAGCCACCTCAAGCCCAGGTGCCAGCCATGAGATGAGCCATTCCATACCTTGGAATGGACCCACTGACCTTGTACCTTGTAGTCCCAATTAGCTCTCCCATACCCTAGTATGTTCTCCCCCTCTTTCCTACTCCTGGGTCCCTTATTTTCCTAGACCCAGCTCAAACCATCACCTCAGTTCCTGAAGCCATCACTAAAGCTTTGGACTCACACCTCCGTCTAGGATTTGGAATCTGGGAATTTTGAGTTTACCAGGTTCTAATCTCAAGGGTCCTATTCTTTGGTTCATTCTTGAGAGGTGATATTGTAGAGTTCTGAACAGCTGAGGAAGCTGTTTTTACCAACTAACATCCCTGGGCAAGTTCTTCAACTGTGTATGTTCTCAAAGAAGCAACATGTGCCATATTAAAGTGCTGAAAGGACTAGAAGCAACATAGCAGCCACAAGGCCCATGCCCAATGTGTGAATGGCAATAGGGTTGCTGGTGTACCACTGTCATTCTCCAGGCACATGGGCTCAAGGCATCTACTCTGGTCCTGTCTCCAAGGGTTTTTCATTTCTGCAGAGAAAGGAGGTACTCTTACCCTAGATGGCATGACTGTACCTCACTCTTGTGGGCAAGACCCAAGGGTTCTAAAGAAGCTATGCAGAGTAGCACTCAACCAGTGTCTTGAACCTAAGTATTTTTGGTCCAGAGTTTTGTTTTTAAATGTTACACAGAGCTCAAGAGCAAAGGTGGAGCCTAGAACAAGGAATGGAGCAGGTCATATACTATGGGCTATGTGACCTGGAGAAAGAATGTGAACTGTGGGCAAATACATGCTCTAGTACTGCCAGTGTCTTTTTGCTTAAGTGATGGGCTCCTGGCCAGAGCAGTTGCCTTCCTTGTGATAGTCTCTCAGGAAAAATGGAAACACAAACCAAATGAAGCTAGGCATGGTGGTGCATGCCTGTAGTCCCAAATGCTTGAAAGGCTGAGCCAGGAGGATCCTTTGAGCCCAGGTGTTTGAGGCTACAGTAAGCTATGATTCTACCTCTGCACTCTAGCCTGGGTGACAGAGCGAGATTCTGTGTCAAAAAACCAAAAGAAACATGAATATTCCTGGGAAGCCCCACACTTGCCTGGGGTTTCCAGCCCTTTGGGTTTAAGTTTTCCTTACCTCCACCTAACCATGTCATGACAACCCCCTAAGGAATAGAAAGAGCTAGTCATCCCAACTCACACAGTATCTTGTGCCCAAGGTGCTGCAGCCTTGCACAGAATCTTCTAGAACTATCTGATAATCTCCTTCCTTGTGTTTTAATGTTCCTTAAATATTAATCATTACTATAGAGATATTTAAGTAGGCAGGAAATACACAGGTTCTACACAGAAATAGATCAATAGTTTATTTATCCACACTATCTTTTAATCCTTAATTCATATACATAAATACTGTGGTACTGTGGATATAATATCAGTGCAGATTATTAATTACCTGGCTTTTTAAAAGTTATTATATAACATTTCAGATTTTATTAATCTCACTTTTAATGACTAAATGAGTGAACAAACAATATCAAGTGAATGGGAAATCTTTTTTCCAACTAATGTTAATAACTCTTCACTCATTTTATTTATTCATTATGTGCTGGGCAGTCTCCTCAGTTGTCCTTTGGTTTTGGGAATGTCCTCACTCAATGCTTCCCTTTCACATTCAGTTCTGATTCACAAGCAGGCCTGTGCACGTTATATTGTAGGGTCAAGCTGAAAAGACAGTTTCTTCAACTGGATTGAGAGCTATGAGGTAGGCTGTTTCTTCTTTCGCTTTGTCCTATTGTGGGTTCTCTGGTGCCCGATAAGGTGTGAGCTCTGGGTGAAGGCCTTTCCACATTTGTTGCATGCATATGGGCGCTCCCCGGTGTGAGTCCTCTGATGTCTGATGAGGTGGGAGCTCTGGCGGAAGGCTTTTCCACAGTCCTGACACTTGTAGGGCTTAGCTCCAGTGTGAGTCCTCAGGTGCTGGGAGATGGCTGAGCGATCATTGAAGGTCCTCCCACACTCCTGACATTCAAATGGTCTCTCTCCAGAATGAACTCTCTGATGCTGTGTAAGGGAAGAGCTCTGAACAAATCCTTTCCCACAGGCTTGACACACATAGGGCCTCTCTCCTGTATGAATTTTCTTATGCACAGAAAAGTATCTTGGGTTCCGGAATATTTTACCACATTCACTGCATCGGCAAACTTGGCTCCCCTTGTGAATTCTTATAAATGTAATCTGTTTAGCACTCCGACTGAAGGTTTTCCTGCAACCATTGCCTTCCTTGGCCTTTTGCCTTTCATAGCTCTTCTGATGAATTTTTACACGTGAATTATGTTTCATGCTTTTAACTTGTGAGTCACATTTGCGCAATTGTTTTCTAGGAGGAATTTTCTGGAGCAAAACTTGGTTTGTGTTAAGAGCACCATTGTTTACCTGGGACTCAACGCTGTTAATTTTCTGGAGCGAAACTTGGTTTGTGTCAAGAGTACCACTGTTTGCCTGGGACTCATGGTTGTCAAAGTGCTTCTTCTGAGGAAAGTCTTTTTCCTGAGCAGACTCCACCTGCTTCAACACTGTTTCTTGGACTTCCTGGACTCCACCCTGCAAGGTATCTTCTAATGTAGAGGACAAGGCACAATCCTTTGAGGATTCTTGCACTTTCAGGCTGGGGGCTGGTTCTTCCTGAGGAATGTCAGAATTTGGAGCTAACTCTTTATTTTCCAATGTAGTCTCCCACCCTGAAAAAAATAAACAAAAGATGTGGATACATCAGGGAGATGTGCTGGGATGGGTCTGAGAGCATGAAATGCATAATTAAGTTCAAAAGTCAGGATTTTTTTTTCCAAGTAGAGTCATGCAACCTGGAGAGAGACTGAAAAGCAATGAAGCAGCAGGGAGGGGAGCACTGACCTTGGTGAACAAGGGACAGAAAAGGTAGGGAGTATCCTCTGAGCTCTTCGAGTTCCTGTTCTCTTATACTCCCTCAGGAGATAGATAGCAAATCACTCCACTGGACCTAAGGCTGCTTCTGGCCAACCAATGCCCCCACCCCTATAAGTCTACAGATCCACTTAACAGACCCTGGACGGAGCAAGGGCCCCTTGAGGGAATGCCCAGTGTGGAGTCCAGAGAAGGTAAACACCCCTGACTTGGGGCTCCTGTGGCCTACCAGCCCTGAGGTGGGTGAAGAGGGGGCACGGCCTTACCCACAGAGACCAGGTGCCCAAAGGTCTCCAGCATCACATCGCGGTACTCAGTCCTCTGTGTCGGGCCCAGAAGCCCCCACTCTTCCCGGCTGAAGTCCACAGCCACATCCTGGAAGGTAACTGGCTCCTGTAACATCACACGTGTGTCTATGCTCAGCAAGAGTGTCAGACGGTTGTCAATGAGGGCAGAAGAAAGGCCAGCTGGGAGGTTCTGACAGAGCTCACTGTGCTAGGGACTCTCTTGCTTTGGGGATTTGCTCAGAGACACCAACCCAGGGCCCACAAGAGTTCTACTGGGTCCAAACCAGGGTCTGGGTCTCAGGCTGGGAGGCAGAGCCCTTGCTTCATAAAGAGCTCCAAGTGCAACAAGCAAACAACTCCATCCTAACGGCTCTATCCAGCTTGCCCAGTGCTGAAATCTTCCCACTGCAGAGGGTTCTCCATCTATTAATACTGTCTTCCCACTTGGTGGAAATGACAACCAAGCCCCTGCCTTTGTCGACAGGGCTGACCTGGGGGAGGGCAGCCACCCTGGCACAGCCATGACTGGTCCTTTCTTGGGAATTGACCAGGACTTTAGGAAGAAGAGGTTCCCCCAACCCTGCTTTACCAGGATCTGAGGCATTTTGCTTACATGGGGCAGAATCTGCCTAAGAAGAAAGGGGAGTGGCCAGGCACAGTGGCTGACACCTGTAATTCCAGCACTTTGGGAGGCCGAGGCAGGTGAATCACTTGAGGTCAGGAGTTCGAGACCAGCCTGGCCAACATGGTGAAACCCCATCTCTATTAAAAATACCAAAAATTAGCCAGGTGTAGTGGTGGCTGCCTGTAATCCCAGCTACTCAGGAGGTTGAGACAGGAGAATCACTTGAATCTGGGAGGCAGAGGTTGCAGTGAGCTGAGATCGCGCCATTGCACTCCAGCCTGGGCAACAAGAGTGAAACTCCATCTCAAAAAAAAAAAAAAAAAAAGAAGGAGGAGGAGGAAGAAAAAGGAAGAAGAAGGAAGAAGAAGAAAGGGGAGAAAGCAGAGCCATGAAACAGGTTGGCCAGAGATTCTTCCCATCACCTGGGAGCACCTGGATGCAGCCTTCCTTGCCTGAAGCCTACTAGAGAAAACATGAGAGCCAATAAATTTACTTCTACGCTTGAGCCAGTATGAGCCACTTGCAGTGCAAACAGCTCTGACCAATGACACATACATACCACTACCCTAGTGGTCAGCACATCAGAACCAATCTTTTTCACCCGCACCCCAGCTCTGGGTTATTCTGAAGCAAACCCCAGATACCAAAGATAAATACCTAAGTATGCATTTCTGAATGAGGGCTCTCTTGTTCTGACCTGCATACAGATGTGCCTGCCTGTGGTAGTTCCACCTCTCAAGTCTCTGTAAACACTTAGTTCCTTCCCTTTTGCCTCCTGCTTTCTCAACTCCTGAGTCACCATGCCTTGTCCCCAATGACGCCATGGTGGCTGGAGGGCAGGGCTGCTCTTCATACTCAGATTGCTTCAGCACAGACCTAAGAGCTCACAATCTCAGAATGCCCCAGCCTGTGGGAGGTCTTAGGAAAGCCCAGGGCAGAGTGGATGCCTCAGGGGTGGGCCTGCCTCACAGGAGATGCTGTGACCAAAAAAGGGCGACACTCCCGGCTTACCTCAGAGAGCACTGTCACTGGGCAGATGGCTGCATCCTCCTTCTGCTTCTCCTCCTGCTGGGCAGTGACCTCAAGGCAGCAGGTGGTGCCCTCGGCAGGTTGTCCTGCAGGAAGTACTGGGAGGAGACACCAACCAGAGGAGGTCAGCAGGTGTGGGGACCCTTGGGCAGGGCAAGGGTGGCCTCTTTGCAACCCATGGGGCCACCGCACACCTGCATCGTACTGTGACTCCATGACAGCCTCTGTTCCTATCCTCCCTTCTCACCAGCTCAGCTCCCCTCACAGCACGTGCCTGAGTGCCCGCACCTGGATGGGCCCAGGATGGCTCACCCTCCAAGGGTCACAGGGCACCAGTGTCCTCACTGCTGAGACCACTCCTTCCGTTTCTGAGGGCGGCTGAGGGCCCCAGCCCCTCCTGTGAGGCAGCTGACTGACACCCCCTCCTTAGAGTCAAAGCCCCTGTTTCCGGCCTCCAAGCCCTCCACCGCGCCTATTCAGGCACCTCTTCCTTCCTCCCTCTCTCCTCCCACCTCGTGGAAGGTGAGACTGTCCCCGGACCCACAACATGCAGCCATCTTGAAGTGAATGTCACCAAGGCTCCTCCACCTAAGGAAACAACAGCTCCACCCAGCCCGAGGGCGCCTCTAACCACGGCTCCTTCATTCTAACCTTCCTCACATGACCCCACATGGTCCACAGGCTTCCACAATGCGAATCCACCCCCACCATCAAGGTGGGCAACAAGATGACTTAGGCTGGCCCACTGGGCCATCCCTTTCTCTTGGCCACAGTGATTAGATCTGGGATGAACACAGCCTATAGCTAGATGATTGGAGCCAACAAGGCTTTAGCTGGAACATTTGGGAAAGAGAAATCCCATGCAGGCAGACGGCCTGCCCATGAGTGAAGCCAGTGGAGAGCAGAAGAGGTAACAATGAGACACAGAACAAGTCTGGAGGACACTACTGGAGCTCCTGGGTCCAGCCCTGCCTGATGCTCGAGCACCATGGAACTTTTTCAATAAATTCTCCTTCTCCCATGAGCCATTCTGTGCAAGGCTTTGCAGCAGTCACATCCAAGAGTCCCAGCTAACACACTGATCACATAACGTGAGATTCTCAGGGTTCTCTGGAAAGCCTCTTCTCACTGTCTTCTGTGGCACTAATTTATTTCATTCACCCCTGAGGTTAAACAAAGGGTGAATTCACTGACTTTCACCTCATTAACCCTACAACTGTCTCCTTGGCACCTAACTAGTTTCCTATTGCTGCTATAGTGAATTGTCACAATGCCAGCGGCTCAGATTAATGCAAATGTATTACCTTATGGTTCTGGAGATAAGTCTGGTTTGTGCCTCACTGGGCTAAAATGAAGGTGTCAGCATGGCTGTGTTCCTTTTGGAGGCTCCAAGGGAGAATCCATTCCTTGCCTTTTCCAGCTTCTAGAGGCCGCCCCAAACACTTGGCTTATGGCTTCTTCCTCTATCAGCTGCTTCTATCATTACATCTCCTCTGACCCTCCAACCTCCCTCTCCTAAGGGCCCCTGTGGTTATGTTAGATCCACTCAAATAATCCAGTGCATCTCTCCCTCTCAAGATCCTTAAGTTAATTGTTTCTGCAAAGTTCCCTTTGTCATGTGAGGCAACTTATTCACAGGGTCCAGGAGGCAGGACATGGACACCTTTGGGGCAATTATTCTGCCAAGTACAGCACCCCAGACTTGGTGCATCTGACACAACTCATGTAAGTGCCTGCCCTGCTGTCTCGGATACCTGCATCTCCAGGATGCCCTGGCCTCTTAGAATCCCACCATCCCCCTGCAGGATACCTTCCCCTTCCCTGCAATCACAAACATCAACCAGTCAATCATTCGCTCACATCAGAAACCTCTTCTGGGCACCTGTGAATGTGGAAAATGGAAGTGAGCAATGCAGAAGCACGCACACTCTGAAACTCAGCCTGATGAAGAAACCGAGTCTTGGAGTCTTACTTCCAAATACACACTCCACACGTGTACTCTCTCCCCAGTCGGCCATCACCATTGTTCCTATCTGAGACACCACCCATCAAAGGGCATGGCAATAGCTGCGGGTAGCCTGTGTGTCCAGCCTCACCCCCATCCTCTGTCCACCATCCACCACACACGCAGCCTGGTGGATCTCTAAAGGTCAAATCCAGTGGTGCCACCAGTTTCTGGAACGCAGGGATCGAACCCTACTGTTTTAGAAGAACATTTTGCTTTGCTTTAGGACTAAAGTCCCCACTGGCTGTGCCAGCTCCACCCTCTGCTCCCTTCCATCACAGACATACCCGATTTTTCTGAGTTTTGCATTTACTGTGATCCCTTCCATCTTGGTCCTTACAGGCAGTGCTTCCCTCTGCATGGCACATCTTTCCTACCCGCTTTCTTTACCCTGGCCAAGTTCCACTCCACACCAGGTGTCAGCGGCAGACCTTCATGAACCTTACCATCACCTCGAGCTCCTCACAGCCCCAGCATTTTTCTGTGCATTCTCATTTGTCAAATCCCTGTCTCTCCTGCTACTGCAGGCTCCGTGAGCACAGTAGTCCCATCTATCTTATCAAGTGCTATAGGGTTTATGGTGCAGCAGGGATGCCAGAGGGATGAAAATGAAGCACTTCAACTGTGTGCACCCATCAGAAGCCCACGAAGGGCTAAAGAATGCAGGGGTTTCAGTGGCTCTGACTCAGGAACACGTGGGGAACGTGGATGTCCTCAGTCTGTATGGAGTGGGCACAATCCTTCCCATGACCTTCCCAGGAAGCCTGGAGTTCTTATCTCCCCTACAGGGTCCTCCAAGACACCCTCATTAAGCTGTCCCTCTACCCACCCTTCCACTTACCTTCCTCCTCAGATATCCAGGTCACACCCTCTACCAGGGCCACCACCTCTTGGCAGTTCTCTGGGTGCTGCGATTCCACCCATGTCCGGAGCTTCACAGGCAGTGCACCTAGGAACTGCTCTAGCACCAGCAGCTCCAGGATCTGCTCCTTGGAGCGTGCCTCAGGCTGTAGCCACTGGTGACACAGCTGTCGGAGCTGGTCCAGGGCCTCCCGGGGACCTGTCATGTCCTTATAACGGAACTGCCGGAACCTCTGGCGAGCGGCCTCAGGGTCACCTGGATGCTTGCCCTGCTGTTGGACCTGCTCACTGGGGGCATCTGGGCTCAGGCTTCCATCTTCAGCATATAGGGCCTGGATCTGGGCATTCCGGGGACCAGCCACCTCCTGGTTCAGTGTGAGGACCTCAACAACCTCAATGTTCATCAGGGGACTCTCAGCAGGAAGAGGATCCAATTTAGGGTCCAGCTGGAGCTGAGAATACTCTGTAAGTCAAAAGCAGAGCAAGATAAATGAGAATAAGCACATGAAAAGATGCTCAACATCATTATTCACTAGGGAAATACAAGTCAAAACCACAGTGGAATATACTTCACACCCACTGGGATGGCTGTTACCAAAGATGATGGTAACAGGAGAGGATGTGGAAAAACTGGAATACTCATACACTGTTGGTGGGAATATAAAATGCTGTACCGCTCTGCGAAACAGGTTAGCAAATCCTCAGAAGTTAAACACATAGTTATCCATGACCCACAGATTCCCCCCAAGTATATATAGCTAAGAAAATTGAAAGCATATGCCCCCAAAAACTTCTATAAGAATGTTCACTGAAGTGTTATCCATAATAGCCAAAAAGTACAAATAATCCATTGTCTATCAGCTGAGGAATGTATAAACAAATTGTGATCTATTAATACAATGAAATATTGGCAATCAAAAGGAATGAAGTACTACTAATATATGCTACAACACAGGTGAACCTTGAAAACATCATGCTAAGTAAAATAAGCCAGACACAAAAGGCGACATATAATATGAAATGTCCAGAATATACAAATCCAAAGACAGACAAGTAGATTAGTAATTGTTAGGAAATGGAGAAATTGAGAGGATTGGTGGGAGACTGCTAATGGGTATGGGGTTTCTTTCTTGGGTGAAGAAAATGTTCTGGAATTAGATAGTAGTGAAAGCTGTACAACCTTGTGAATATATTTAAAAACACTGAACTGTACACTTTACAAGAATGAACTTTACAATGTGTGAATTATATCTCCATATAGCTGTTATAGGGAAAAGAACAAAAGGCAATGAGGGTTGAGAAGGGATCTGTGACACTGTACATGTATCCACAGTCACAGGAAAAATAATCTCCAACCTCCACTGGGGACAAGAACGAGGATATCTGGGAAAGGCAGGGGCTCTGGGTCCTGGCACAGAGTCCACAAGAGCACACTGCTAAACTGAACTCCAGGACGGTCCTGAAATGCTGAGGAGGCAGCACAAAACAACAGGAAACAAGAAAGCCCACTAAAACTCCCCTCCAAAATGCTAATTCTAAATAATCTGGCCAGCAGAGTGGCTCACACCTATGATCCCTGCACTTTGGGAGGCCGAGGTAGGAGATTTGCTTCACGCCAGGAGCTTGAGACCAGCCTGGGCAACATAGTAAGACCCTGTCTCTAAAAAAGTTTAAATTAGTCGGGTGTGATGGCATACACCTGTGGTCTTAGCTACTTGGGAGCCCGAGGCAGGAGGGCTGCTTGGGCCCAAGAATTTGATTTTCCAGTTATCTATGATTGCACCACTGCACTCCAGCCTTGGTTACCAAGCCTGACATTGTCCCTAACAAATGAAGCCTTAAAAACAAATATAAAAGCATAAATAACTACAGATTATGACTGACTTCTGATATTTGTAGTGTTTAGTGGCAACGACAAGAACAAACCTGCAATTTCACCCTTGCTGTTGTGAGTATAAATGGTTAGTACAATTCCACCAGGAAGCAGCTCAGCATGAACTAGCAAAGCCACAGCAAGGAACCACAAATACTTTCACTGGATGAATCTACTGGAGCTATTCGGAGATGAAGATAGGTATAGAGGCACCAAGGGAATGAATAAAAATACCACAGCCAAACCACATATAGCTAACACAGCACTGACCCACAACCTCTGGCAACAAGCACAGGTCAGGACTTAGATGACTGCCAGTATACCCTTTTATTGCTCCCCGCCAAGCCAATAGGGTTCTCCACTCAGAACCCTCCCTTATAAATGCACGTCTTCTCACTCCCTACCTGCCTTTGACCCTCTCTACAGAACACAAGGGACCATGGCTGGCTCCCTACGATACCTGGCTCTGAGTCAACCTCTGCGTGTGCTCATCTGGACGGCCTAGGTCTTTATTTCCACAACATACAATTCCTGCCCCGCGCGGTGTGTGTTAGGACACAGCTGGAAGAACAGGTAGTATTGTAACACAGTTTAAGAAAATTGTTAAAAACTCCCTTGTAAGCAGTAAAACCTGCACTAGTTTTAGCGGGATTACTACAACGCAGAAAAGCGGTCGCAGGGCATAAAATTACTAGTGTGCAACAGCTGCAGCTACGTTAAAAATAAAAAAGCTCCAGCGGAAGCATCCTTCAGAGCCCGGTGGCCGCCTGCACAAGACCCTCCTCGGCCCTGGTCTCCGTCATCGCGCACTCAGGATTTCGAGGCCACAACCATAAGCTGACCCTTTCGCCCAGATCACCGTCCACACAAGACTCGCTCTCTCTGCCAGCGAAATGGGTCGACGCCTCTAGGCCACGCCTCTAACCCCGCCTCCCGGACCCGGAAAAGCGCCCAGAACTACGTCACCCGCAGGCACTACAGCTCCCAGCAGCCTCTGAGACACGGGCTTCCGGTACCGTTCTCCCCACTACCCGCTGACGGGTACACGTCCTGGGCCTACATGGGGCAACGGGGCAGCGCGGCAGGAGCTTCCACGCCTGCCTCACCTGCAAGTATTTCGCCGGACTTCGCGGGCTGGAGACCTTCCGCTGAGGCCACAGCAGGCGGCTCCCAACCCCTTCCCTCTCCCGTTCCTCGAGTACAAGCCCTAGTCTGTCTGGGCTTCCTGTTTGCGCGCTGCACAGGTTTGACTGGAGGTGCCCACTGCTGGCACGGGCCCAGGTAGTCAGCTCCGCGCTGGGATCCGCCCAGAGCCAGCGGCCGCGCCGCCTCCTTGCAGCCCACGCCGTCCTTCCAGCGAGGTGGCGCAGTTGTAGAGCACGACCTGAGCCACGCTTTTAATTCTTGACCATTCCTAGTCTACGCTTGAAGTGATTTTTCTTCTTGATAAGATTAATCAGACACACTTGAGCACCTATTTCCAACCTCTTCCCCCAAATAAGCTTTTGAGGTATTTTCATTTTGGGGGCTTGCCCTCTCCAGCTTATTTATAACTGCTGTGATCTATATTTAATTCCCTGTTTCTTAGGACTTCTGGGGACTTATTTCGCCCCAAATAACTTTTCTTCATTTGAGGGCATACTTCATTTATTTTTCTCTCAATTACAGCGGTTTTTTGTTTTGTTTTGTTTTTTGAGACGGAGCTTCGCTCCTAATCACCCAGGCTGGAGTGCAGTGGCGCGATCTCGGCTCACTGCAACCTCCGCCTCCCTGATTCAAGCAATTCTGTCAGCCTCCCGAGCAGCTGGGATTACAGGTGCCCGCCGCCATGCCCAGCTAATTTTTGTATTTTTAGTAGAGACGGGGTTTCGCCATGTTGGCCAGACTGGTCTCGAACTCCTGACCTTAGGTGATCCGCCCATCTCGGCCTGCCAAAGTGCTGGGATTACAGGTGTGAGCCACCGCACGCCCCAATTACAGCTCTTAAAGCTTGACTTTTTCCTGAGAAGCAGCTGGGGATAAGATTTACTGGCGGCCCAGCAGCACTGGACTAAATGCCTAGGACATGGGACGTGCACCAACTGAATCTTTACTTCCTGGGGGGGTCAGTGGCAGATCAGCACTGGGCCGCCAGCACTATTTTAGGTAATCATGCATGACACTTAAAAAATCTTAACATGTTACTTCATAAATTTCTAAAATTTTCTTTCTGTATTCCTTAATTGAGGGATTTTAGTGCCTTAGCCCCTAGGAAAACTGTTGGATTCTTCTACTCCACCCGCCCCCCGCTTCTAATGTACTTACTTCTGCTTTAATCTTGATCATCAACCCATGAGGCGCCACACTCTGTTCTGTACAGTTATCATAAAGCACCTTTTGCGTGCTATGGAACCAAGGACACCACAGTGAACAAGACAGGCCACGAACCCAGAAACTGGTGGGGAAGTGATGGACTCATTCTGTGCACCTCAGTCCTCCACATCTCAACCCACAGACTATCCCAAGACCTTTAGGACAATCCTTACCACTGTCTATTCCAGGAAATTAGCTGCTCCACTTCATGGAGAAGAAAATGGAAGCTCTTAAGTTCACCAGCAGGCAGAGGTGGAACTGGATTCTCATTCCACCCATCTCATTCCACAGACATGACTGACCCAACCCACTCATGTGGAGCTGCATGATCCCTATCAGCTGGAACTCCAAATGGCTTTGAGCGCAGCAGCTGAATGAGCCCGTAGCAATGCAGTCCCCTCACCTACAACTGTCTAATGGGTTATGAAACAAATTCACTGAGGCTCAGAGCAAGGGGTTTAATCAGGAGATTAACTTCTTGAGCCTGAGTTTCTTCAGCTGAAGTGATTAGATACTGTCCAGGCACAGCATGTGGTAAGGGCTGAGGGGAGCTGCTACTTTCTCTCTCGACACTATTTTCTTCTCTCAGGATATTTCTACCTCTCTGCTGCTTCCCTTCCACGGTGACAAACAGGCCTTAGGCAGCTGTCTTCCTCACAGTGCTGTTTCCCAGTGAATGCTGATTAGCCAGGTATACTAGTCCAAAAGACAACAAAAAGCAATGATCTTTTCAGCAGCTTGTTGTGGGGGAAGAGTCAGAAGAGTACTTACCCTCAGCTCCCCTAATCCCTGGGCACAGTACTCCATCACTTTTTCTCCTTGTCCGGAAAGCTCTCAGCTTTCCTGTTCTCTCTCATCATTCCCTCAGTGCCACTAAGCTCCCTGTTGGACTACCTTCTGCGTCTGTCTCCTCCAGTGGACCACTGAGGCTGCCAACTGGGACTTGTGGATCGCACACCCCAAAGTAGAGCCTAGAGGAGGATCTGCCAAAGGCTGTTGATGATCTTGACATCACTCATTTTTCGAATCAATGACAGTACCACCATTTCACGAAGGCTGCCCACAGTCACAGGAAGCAAATGTACACCCCATACACAAAAGAAATACGCCTGGCACGGTGGCTCACGCCTGTTATCCCAGCACTTTGGGAGGCTGAGGCTGACAGACCACATGGTCAGGAGTTTGAGACCAGCCTAGCCAACATGGTGAAACCCCATCTCTACTAAAAACACAAAAATTAGCCAGGCGTGGTGGTGTGCGCCTGTAGTCCTAGCTACTCGGGAGGCTGAGGCGGGAGAATCGCTTGAACCTGGGAGGCTGAGGTTGCAGTGAGCCAAGATTGTGCCACTGCACTCCAGCCTGGGTGACAGTGCAAGACTCCATCTCAGAAAGCAAAAAATAATAATAATAATAATAATAAAGAAATTCATGTTGGGATAGGCTGGGAACCCTGCCCAGGGTTGCAGAGTGGATGATATGGTTTGATTCTGTGTCCCTACCAAATCTCAGGTTGAAAAGTGATGCCATGTTGGAGGTGGGGCCTGATGAACCATCAAGAATGGCTTAGCACCATCCTTCTGGTGATAAGTTAATTCACACGAGATCTGGTTGTTTAAAAAAGTGTGGCTGGGCAGAGTGGCTAACACCTGTAATCTCAGCACCTTGGGAGGCTGAGGTAGGTGGATTGCTTGAGCCCAGGAATTCTAGACCAGCCTGGGCAACATGGCAAAACCCCATCTCTACAAAAAATTAGCCAGGTGTAGCAGCATGCTCCTGTAGTCCTGGCTACTCAGGAGGCTGAGGTGAGAGAATCGCTTGAGCCCAGGAAGTCGAGGCTGCAGTGGGTCATGATTGTACCACTGCCTAGGTGAAAGTGAGACCCTGTCTAAAAAAAAAAAAAGTGTGTGGCACCTTCTTCCTCTCTCTGGCTCCTGCTTTTGCCATGATGTGCCTGTTCCCTGCCTTCCACCATAAGTAAAAAGCTCCCTGAGACCTCCCCAGAAGCCAACCAGATGCCTGTGCCACCCTTGTACAGCCTGCAGAACTGTGGGTCAATTAAACCTCTCATCTTCATAAATAACTCAGTCTCAGGTAATTATAGCAACGTAAGAATGGCCTAACATAGTGGGCAACAAAGGAGTTGGGTTCCAAACCCTGTTATTTCATGCCCTTGACACTACAGGGGTCTCCCACAGCCAGCATCTTACTTTTCCTAGAATAAGGCCTTTCATCCAGAGATCCACATGTGCACCACCCTCCTGCCTGGTATAGTCTTCCCCAACATCTTCACCTGGTTCGCCTTTCCCATTCAGCTCTGAGCTCAAATGTCACCTCCTGAGAACCATCTTCCTGCTTAGTTCTAAACTACCGCTGTCCACCCATATCTCGCTTGTCCCCCAGCAACATATCCCATTGTTTCCTTCTCTTTCCAACAGATTACCATCCCAAATATCTGATTAATTTATCATGTCTGTCACCCTATCTAGAGCAGTGCTGTCCAATGGAACTTTCTATAAATGAGATGTTCTAATCTGTACTATTCAACACAGTAGCATTAGCTGCAGGGTCAATGAGCAGTTGAAAGGTGCCCAGTGCGACTGAGGTAATGAATGGGCAAGCTCATTTCTGTTGATTCAGTCAGCCATGGAATGGATGTAGGCCCAATGAAAGCAGGTGTAAGACCTGCCCCACTCGTCACTGTGATCCAGTCCTGGAACAGTACCTGGAATCCTGGCAAGTGCTCAAGTAATATTTGTTGATTCAACATAGGTTCTTTGTAACATGAGAGCACACATAGTTTGCACCCCACTTGCTTCTTTTCAGCCAAGCCCATGTCAGGGACTTGTATTTCTGGTCCCATGGTAAAATGGCTCCAGCAGCATTTCTCCAGAGGTTGATAGCTAGAATGACTTCAGGACACTACTGCTGAAACACATCAGTACTTCTAGCCTTTTTAAGCCCTCAAAGTAAGTTAATACTTCTATTTATCAAGTATTCCACACTCCAGCACTTATGACTTTCTTCAAATAGGTCCTGCTCATCCTTAATAATTTATTCTTTGGTGTAACTTTTTAAAAGTTTTAATATCTTTTGTATATCCAGGTCAAATTTGACATTCCTGGTGTAAACCAAAGCTTGTTCTTTCTTTTTGAGATGGAATCTCACTCCTTAGCCCAGGCTGGAGTGCAGTGGTGCGATCTCTGCTCACTGCAACATCCGACTCCCGGGTTCACGCCATTCTCATGCCTCAGCCTCCTGAATTACAGGTGCATGCCACCACGCCCAGCTAATTTTTTGTATTTTTAGTAGAGACGGGGTTTCACCATGTTGGCCAAGCTGGTCTTGAACTGCTGGCCTCAAGTGATCCATTCATCTTGGCCTTCCAAAGTACTGGGGTTGAGCCACCCCAGTACATGTGTGAACCACCATACCTGGCCAAGCCAAGCTATTATTATAAATTTATTTTGTGGGCCAGGCGTGGTGGCTCACGCCTGTAATCCCTGCACTTTGGGAGGCCGAGGCGGGCGGATCATGAGGTCAGGAGATCGAGACCATCCTGGCTAACATGGTGAAACTCCGTCTCTACTAAAATACAAAAAATTAGCCGGGCGCGGTGGCGGGCGCCTGTAGTCCCAGCTACTCGGGAGGCTGAGGCAGGAGAATGGCGCAAACCCGGGAGGCGGAGCTTGCAGTGAGCTGAGATGGTGCCACTGCACTCCAGCCTGGGCCACAGAGTGAAGACTCCGCCTCAAAAAAAAAAAAAAAAAAAAAAATTTATTTTGTAATGTCATTTTGCTGAATCTTTCTTTTTTTTTTTTTTGAGACAGAGTCTTGCTCTGTCGCCCAGGCTGAAGTGTAATGGTGCAATCTCGGTTCACTGCAACCTCTGCCTCCTGGGTTCAAGCAATTCTCCTGCCTCAACTTCCCAAGTAGCTGGGATTACAGGCGCCCACCACCACACCTGGCTATTTTTTGTAGTTTTAGTAGAGACAAGCTTTCGACATGTTTGCCAAGCTGGTCTCAAACTCCTGACCTCAGGTGATCCACCTGCCTCGGCCTCCCAATGTGCTGAGATTACAGGCCTGAGCCACCGTGCCCAGCCAAATATATCATTTTAATAGTATTTCAGAGGTGTGCACCCTGACATGCACGGCTAATTTTTAAATTTTTTGTAGAGCCCAGGAATTGCTATGCTGCCCAGGATGGTCTCCAATTCCTGGCTCCAGCAATTCTCCCACTTCAGCCTCCCAAGGTGTTGAGATTATAGGTGTGAGCCACTGCACCCAGCCCTGTCTTTAATGGGAAGTTAAAAAATCTCCACTGCTCAGGGCAGTACTCAGATGCAAGTGGTCAATTTGTTCTTAAAAAAACCAAAAAACAAAAACAAAAAAGAAAGTTAATTTTAATGTTTCTCCTAGGAGTAATTTTGGCAACTCTATACTTTTCCAAAAATCTTTCCATGTTTTGTTTGTTCATTCCTACACTCAGCAAACAATTACTGAGCACCTATACTGTGTCAGGAACTGGACCAGGAAGCAGTGACACAACAGGAAGGAGCTACCATTTCCGTTCTCTGAGCACGGTTATGGGTAGCACCTCCAAAAATTAATATAAAATTCCAAAGAAGTCTCCACGTTTTTCCACTGATGATCAACTGACACACAACCATATTTGTGTGTTCGCACTTGACTGTGTATTTTATTTTTAAATTTTTAAATTTAAATTTAAAATTTTTATCCTAATCTTCTCTGTACTGTTCCAATTTTAGTATAAGCCAAAGCAAGCACACTTGAATGTAATTTTAATAGTTTATATATATTTATATATTAAAATGTCATATACTTTAAGTACACACATATGGTTTCAAATCAGTCATAAAGAGGTTTCTCATTCTTTGTAACAGCTGTGCAAAGTACTGTAACTAAAAACTACATGTAAAATACCCGTACAGGCTCTTTTCCCCTATATAGGTTTACTGTTTGGTTATTTATTCTTTACTTACTCAAAGTCATTTTGGCATTTTGTCTACCCACAAAATGAGTTCTTGGAATATTATTTTCTTCTCTATTTCTGATTTATTATTATTCTTTTTTTATTCCCTTAAAGCCATTGTTCCTCTTTCTATAGGACTGTTGATGGTATTTTTCTTTCCCCCAAAAAATGTCTGCTTCAAACACTTGGTTCGTTTGTTTTCCTTCTTAATTACTAGTTAAGACATTTCAGGCTTTGAAGTTATCCCTGAGTACATGCCCTGAAACACAGGGAGAGTGGTCCCCAGATAAGAGGGTCACAATTTACATAAGTCTTAGAGATCAGATATATGGGAGGTGGCACAGAATGTAAAGTGTTCTTCAATAAAAGATCACAAAGCATGAGATCACTCTGCTTCACTGAATTCCAGCCAGAACATGTTTGACAGCCACCCAACATTCCAGACTCAACCTAGTTGCCAAGAATGTGGGCCCTGCAAAGTTCTTTGTAGCACTCAAAGTGAAGATTTTCCTGGCTGGGCGCAGTGGCTCACGCCTGTAACCCCAGCACTTTGGGAGGCCGAGACGGGTGGATCACGAGGTCGAGACCATCCTGGCTAACATGGTGAAATCCCGTCTCTACTAAAAATACAAAAAAAAAAATTAGCTGGGCGTGGTGGCGGGCGCCTGTAGTCCCAGCTACACTGGCGGCTGAGGCAGGAGAATGGCGTGAACCCGGGAGGCGGAGCTTGCAGTGAGCCGAGATTGCGCCACTGCACTCCAGCCTGGGCGACAGAGTGAGACTCCGTCTTGAGGGGGAAAAAAAAAGATTTTCTTTTACCCTCTCTTACCTACCCCTTTGTTTCAAAGCCTTGCCTTATATTCAGTCTTCTTTGAAGACATATTCTTGTCTCCTGCAACTTCTTCAGACATCTATTCGCTCAACAGCATGTACTGAGCTCCTAGTAATTCAGTCATTGTGTTAGCAAATGGGGACATATAGAAGGAAAAGAACACCTGCTCTCATCCATATTTTAAATATTTGTTCTAAATGTTCAGGTCAGATAATAAGCAAATTAGAAGAGACAAGACTAACTACATTTACATACTTATCAGTGTTTTATGTAGGATTTGCCTTCTCTACAACATGACATAAAAATAGGATGAGACATTTCATTTTTATTATTCAATGGGGTTCTTTCTAGTGTGCATTTTTTTCGTTCTGTCACATAAGTTGAGAGTTAAGGCTGGTTGTCTGCACAGATTACATTCACAGGATGTTTGCCCATATGAGTCCTCTGATGCTGAAAACAATGAGGACTCCTACTGAAGGGGTTCCCAAAATGCTGTGTTCAGAGAGGGATCCTTGCCAGTGAGTTCTGGGACACCCGAAGCCTTTCCAACCCTATGTTCTTAGGTAATCTCTAGTACAACTTCTGTGATGCTGAATAAGAGAGCTATGCATGAAATCTTTCCCACAGCAATTATATTCTCATGGTTTCAGAAGCTCTTTGATGTAATACTCAATGTAAGAACTTTTCCAGTATGAATTCTCTCAAGATAAGACTGAGTTAGGCCAGAAATCTTGCCTCACATGATCATATATCTGAGGTTTCTTCCCTGTGTGAGTTCTCAGATGTTGAAAAGTTCGTGAAAAAGACTTACTTCATTTGGGGTGTTTGCTGGTTAATGTCCCATGAAAGATGGCAAAAACATTAAAGAGGGCAAAGACAGGCCGAAAGTGAATTTTTTCAAACTAAACACATTTATTCCATCTTGTTCTTGGATAAAATAATGGTATGACGCTGATCACTCCATGGCCTGTGTGACCTTCTCAAGCTATACAAAGGATGGAATCTCAAGAAGAATTTGGCTTTCTTCCTCCCAATAAAACACTCTCCTCATCAAACTTATTTTTTCAGACTCACATTTGGTCTATGTTTCAAAAAGCTGCCAAGTTCTTATTTGTAGGACTCATTTCCTACTTAACTTTGTTTTCTTTTCTGCAGTGGCAGGATCCCAGCTCACTGCAACCTCCACCTTCCAGGCTCAAGCCATCCTCCCACCTCAGCCTCCCAAGTAGCTGGAACTATAGACACACACCACCATGCCTGGCTAATTTTTGTATTTTATGTAGCAATAGGATTTCACCATGTTGCCCAGGTTGGTTTCAAACTCCTGAGCTCAAATGATCTGCCCACCTTGGCCTCTCAAAGTGCTGGGATTATAGGCATGAGCCGCTGTGCCTGGCCCCTACTTAACTTCTTGAGAAGTAAAAACTGTAAAATGCCCTGCAGGGTTTCCTAAATCATGACCTTCATAATAGTCTCTTCCCTGCATTCCTTTCCTAATGACTAAACTCTTAACAGTTTACATCTCAAGTGTTCCACCCAACAGCCACATATATGGCAATGGTTCTTGAAGGGAAATTAGAGAGCTGAAGATTTGAGTGCCGCCTAATTTATTTCCCTACATTGCTTATTGTCACAGCATCATTCCTCATTCAGTGCTTTCCTGAGGATGAATGCCATTTGTCCTAGCATTTGTTTCCCTTCTACTTAAACCAAGGGTCCCCAAGTGCCAGGCCATGAACTGGTACCAAGCTGCACAGCAGGAGGTGAGCAGCAGGCAAGTGAGCATTACCACCTGAGCTCCGCCTCCTGTCAGATCAGCAGTGGCACTGGACTCTCACAGGAGCATGAACCCTATTGTAAACTGTGCATGTGAGGGATCTAGGCTGCATGCTCCTTATGAGAATCTAATGCCTCATGATCTGGGGTGGAACAGTTTCATCTCAAAACCATCCCTCCCCACCCCAAGGTCCATGGAAAAACTGTCTTCCACAAAACTGGTCCCTAGTGTCAAAAAGGTTGGGAACTGCTGACTTAACTGCCGTTCTTGCTATCATGGGAAGCTGGAGAAGCACACAGGGTGAGTTGTCAAAATGGTCCAAGTCTAAACTCAATACCAATTCTGTGCATTAATTAGAGGCACAGCCATGCCATTGTTGGGAGAAACCGACCACTTTAGAAGACAGTTCTCTCATCGCACACTCACAGTAAAGCATTCCATTCTAAACACCTATGACTTCCAAACGGATGTTTTTATGTGCTGTGTGGATGTCCTTCTTAGGTATAAATAGGTGTATTCGACTGACTTTGGAAACCTTTGAGTGTCTCTATGGTGCCTTCTCATTCATTTGTCATTCCAAGAATCAGTTAAGACATGGGACAGTTCAAAAACTTCAATCAATGTGAAAGCTATTGAGTTATCCATACTATTAGTGTGTGTGTGTGTATATATGTATATATATTTTGTTTGTTTGTTTGTTTTGAGACAGAGTCTCACTCTGTCGCCAGGCTGGAGTGCAGTGGTGCCATCTCGGCTCATTGTAACCTCCGCCTCCTGGGTTCAAGCGATTCTCCTGCCTCAGCCTCCTGACTAGCTGGGACTACAAGCGAGCACCACCACGCCCAGCTAATTTTTGTATTTTTATTTATTTATTTATTTATATATTTATTATTTTTATTTATTTTTTTGAGACAGAGTCTTGCTCTGTCACCCAGGCTGGAGTGCAGTGATGCTATCTCGGCTCACTGCAAGCTCCACCTCCCGGGTTCATGCCATTCTCCTGTCTCAGCCTCCCGAGTAGCTGGAACTACAGGTGCCCACAACCACACTCGGCTATTTTTTGTGTTTTTAGTAGAGATAGTTTCACCGTGTTAGCCAGGATGGTCTCAATCTCCTGAACTCATGATCTGCCTGCCTCGGCCTCCCAAAGTGCTAGGATTACAGGTGTGAGCCACCGTGCCCGGCCAAGTTTTGTATTTTTAGTAGAGACAGGTTTCACCATGTTGGCCAGGATGGTCTCAATCTCTTGACCTTGGGACCTGCCTGCCTCGGCCTCCCAAAGTGCTGGGACTACAGGCCTGAGCTACCGCACCTGACCTTTTTTTTTTTAAGACAGAATCTCTCTTTGTTGCCTAGGCTGCGATACAGTAGCATGACCTTGGCTCACTGTACCTTCAACCTCCTGGGCTCAAGTAATCCTCTCATCTCAGTCTCCCAAGTAGCTGGGACTGCAGGCATGTGCCCCGACACTTGTTTTGTTTTGTTTTTTTGTGGTACTGAGAGAGTCTTACTTTGTTGCTGACACTTTTCTCAAGTAATCCTCCCACCTGGGGCCTCCCAAAGTGCTGGGATTACAGGCCTGAGCAACTGTGCCCAGCCTATTGTAAATTCTTGTTTAAAATTATTTCAACATAGGGGCCGGGTGTGGTGGCTCACGCCTATAATGCCAGCACTCTGGGAGGCCGAGGCAAGTGGATCACCTGAGGAGTTTGAGACCAGCCTGGCCCAACACGGTGAAACCCCGTCTCTACTAAAAATACAAAAATCAGCTGAGCATGGTGATGCATGCCTGTAATCCCAGCTACTAAGGAGGCTGAGGCAGGAGAATCGCTTGAACCTGGGAGGCGGAGGTTGCAGTAAGCTAAGATCGCACCAGTGCACTTCAGCCTGGGTGACAGAGTAAGACTCCATCTCAAAAAAGAAAAAAAAGATTAAAAATTATTTCAACATAAAAAGTAAAAAACAGGCCAGCTGTGGTGGCTCACACCTGTAATCCCAGCACTTTGGGAGGCCCAGGTGGGAGGATCACTTGAGGTCAGGGATTCAAGACCAGCCTGGCCAACATGGTGAAACCCTGTCTCTACTAAAAAATCCAAAATATCAGGTGTGGTGGCAGGTGCCTGTAGTCCCAGCTACACAGGAGGCTGAGGCAGGAGAATTGCTTGAACCTGGGAGGTGGAGGTTGCAGTGACGTGAGATGGGGCCACTGCACTTTAGCCTGCGTGACAGAGTGAGACCCTGCCTCAAAAAAAAAAAAAAAAAGGTAAAAAACAAAACACAAAAAGCACAGAAAACAGAAACCCCTTATTTCCTCTCCTCAGCAAAGTCTAGGTCTTTACCAGACATCCCCACATCCTTGGCTAATGCCAAAAACTCAGAAATTATTTTTCTCCCTTATCTCACACACACTCTCTCTCTCTCTCTCTCACACACACACACACACACACACACACACACAATTTTTGAAACAAAGGCTGGAGTGCAGTGGTGCTAACATAGCTTACTACAATCTCAACCTCCCAGGCTGAAGTGATCCTTCTGCCTCCACACCCGGCTAATTTTTATTTTTTTTGCAGAGACTTGTATTCACCATGTTTCCCAGGCTGGTCTCAAACTTCGGGCCTCAAGCAATCCTCCTGCTTTGGCGTCCCAAAGTGTTGGGGTTACAGGCATGCGCCCACCTGGCCCTTTTATCTCGTGTTTTATATACATATTTTTTTTTTTTTTTTTTGAGATGGTATCTTGCTGTGTTGCCCAGGCTGAAGTGCAGGGAAACAATCACAGATCAATGCAGCCTCAAACTTCCAAGCTCAAGCACTCCTCCTGCCTCAGCCTCCCAAGGAGCTGGGACTACAGGGATGCAGCACCACATCTGGCTTATTATTTTTATTTTTAGTAGAGAAGATGTTTTGCTGTGTTAGTCAGGTAGTCTTGAACTCCTTAGCTCAAGTGATCCTCCCACTTTAGCCTCCCTAAGTGCTGGAATTCCAGTCATAAGCCATCACACCTGGTCCCTTTATCATATTTTTAAAAGAAGAGATGGACACATACAGGCACAGTCCTGTAGTCTCAGCTACTCAGGAGGCTGAGGCAGGAGAATCACTTGAACCTAGGAGGCAAGACGTTGCAATAAGCCAAGATTGCACCAATGCCTGCCAGAAGCCTGGGTGACAGAGCAAGACTCTCCAAAAAAAAAAAAGGCCAGGCGGCAGTGGCTCACGCCTGTAATCCCAGCACTTTGGGAGGCCAAGGCAGGCGGATCACGAGGTCTGGAGATCGAAACCATCGTGGCTAACATGGTGAAACCCCGTCCCTACTAAAATTACAAAAAATTAGCTGGGTGTGGTGGTGGCCGCCTGTAGTCCCAGCTACTCAGGAGGCTCAGGCAGGAGAATGGCGTGAACCCAGGAGGTGGAGCTTGCAGTGAGCCGAGATCGCGCCACTGCACTCCAGCCTGGGCAACAGAGCGAGACTCTGTCTCTAAAAAAAAAAAGAAAAAAAAAAAACAAGAAAAAAGATATTGACAAAAAGAATGTTCAGTTGGACCTGTATCTTCTGTGGGTTCCACATCTGTGAATTCAACAAACTCTGGATTGAAAATATTTGAGAAAAAAAAAAAAAAGAACGATGTGCCAAACATGGTGGCTAAAGACGGTAATCTCCGCACTTTGGGAAACTGACACAGGGAGGACTGCTTGAGGCCAGGAGCTCAATCCAGCCTGGGCAACATGGTGACAAAAAAATATAAAAATTAGCCAGGTGTAATGGCACACACATGTAACCAAGCTACTCGGGAAGCTGAGGCAGGAGGATGACTTGAGCCCAGGAGTTCAAGGCTGCAGTGAGCATGATCATGCCACTACCCGTCGGCCTGGGTGATACACAGAGTGAGACCTCAACTCGAAAATATATATAAAGGATGGCTGCAAATGTACTGAACATGTGCAAACTTTTGTTCCTTGTCACCATTCCCTAAACAGTATAACAACTACTTACGCAGCATTTACATCACATTCGGTGTTATGAGTAACCCAGAGATGACTTCAACTATATGGGAGGATGTGAGTAGGTCATATGCACACCATTTTATACTGGGGACCTGAGCATCTGTGGATTTTGTTATGTGCAGGAGGTCCAACTTTACATGCGAAATATGTTAGACACAGTCACCTATGAGAAATTCTTGGTGGCCTGTTCTTTCATGCCTCTCAATTATTCGCCTAGTCCCACTGAGTTCACCTATGAATCACACACACCTGACTCCCCCAATGTGCTGTTACTCTCAGGCCACTTATTACCACGTTAGCAGGTATTACCAGGTGTAACTGCGGGCCCTGCCTGCCTCCAATCTCTGACATACCACAATTCTTGCTTCACAAGCCACCCCGAGTGAGCTGTGCTGTGAAAAGCAGCGTCACGTCCCTTCATTTTACTTGCTCCTAGTCCACTAGGCTCGAAGGGCCCCTCAAAATGCCAAGTTCTTTCCCATCTGACAGTCACCTCAAATGGTGCCTCCATGCCTAGAAGTTCTCTTCACCACTAATCCTGTATGTCCACGGACTTATTTTCCTTCAGGAATTGGCTTAAATCTCACCCCTGCAGTGTCCCCTGACTAGGTCTTCCAAAGTAATTCCCCACTGCTCCCCCTCTTTATACCAGGTTCTTTTCCTTCTCAGTACATTTATCACTGTATCTGTGTAACATGTTTGTAAAAGGCCATGACTGCTTAGACCATGACATCTAAGATGGTAGGGATTATGTAAGTGCTTTGGTTTATCACCAGAGTTTTTAGTGAGTATATTGCACGGGACAGAAAAGGCCCTCCATAAGATCTGTGAGGTGAGAGAAGGAGAAGAGGAAGGACAGCATCTAGTTAAGGACTCCTTCTGTGACAGAGCAGAGATGAGTTGGACACCCATCACCTCAGGCCTAGGCTGCAACAGTACTTCCTGATGAGCCTCCCCTCATGTGGCCTCTGACTCTGGCACACCAACCTGAATCTATCACCTGTGGAGCCAGCTCTCCCAAGATGTGTGGCACCCACAGTGCCCCAGACACCAGCCAGATTTAGGATACTACCAGATCATCCAGAAGCGTATGGCCTGGAGGTTTGCCCATTCAGAACATGGGTCCTGAGCTCCAAGAAGGATGAAATGCAGACCTGTCACAGCCTGAGTAATCCAGAGACATAAAGACCAAAAGGAAGATCAGGAGGCTGGGCTGGGCGCGGTGGCTCACGCCTGTAGTACCAGCACTTTGGGAGGCCGAGGTGGGCAGATCACAAGGTCAAAAGATCAAGATCATCCTGGCCAACATGGTGAAACCCTGTCTCTACTAAAAATACAAAAAATTAGCTGGATGTGGTGGTGCACACCTGTAGTCCCAGCCACTCAGGAGGCTGAAGCAGGTGAATCACTTGAACCTGGGAGGCGGAGGTAGCAGTGAGCCGAGATGGCGCCGCTGCACTCTAGGCTGGTGATAGAGCGAGACTCCTTCTCAAAAACCAAGGGGCACAGAAACCACTGCAGGCAGATACAAAGCACTTGCATTGCTGGAGACCTTGCAGGTGAAATAGTTTAGTGACCTCTTTTGCTAACAAAGATTTTCAGTGAAGGGAACGGAAGGAAAAACTTTGAATGTGGAAACGAAAAACAAAATATTAATGCTGAGCCAGGAAGCTGAAATACAAAGAAACCAGAAACAGGGCCCAGAGAAAGGCTGGGGGTGGGGGAGAGTCACAGACTCTAGCCCTCTATTCTGTGGCAAACAGGTCATCACCAAGGATGGGAGTTAGGTGAGGATGTCACAGCTCAGTACTGCCAGAAGTGGGTAGTTCTGATGCCGCTTGCATCACAGCACAGACAACAAAGAGAAGGGAAAGCATCCAGTGTGCTCTGCATTCAGCACACTGATAGAAAAGCTGACCAAGCACACACACAAAGAAAACCACCTCCCCAACGTAACTTATGAATACTGACACAAAAATCCTTTAGAAATTCAGGACTCCAGCAGCACGTTACAAAAGCACTTCTATAAATATTATACTCCTATGTTAACTGCTCAAAGGAGAATCGTGTGACCACTTTAGTAAGCTCTAGAAGGGAAATAGGAGATATTGCCGATTTTCCTTCATTAGAAAAGACAAGATGACTATTTGTTAATCCAGATAAAACTGATTTGAATCAAAGCAGAATCCAGCATCAAGCTCATCAAAACCTAACTTTTCCATTTAAGTCAGAGACTAGATACCAACTCTTCACACTCTGAGCTTCACACGATTTTGGACATACTACCCACAATGAACACAACTGCATGATGTAACACAACTGTTACAGATGATAAAAACACTGGCCAGGCATGGTGGCACATGGCTGTAGTCCCAGCTACTCAGGAGGCTGAGGCACCAGAATTACTTGAACCCAGGGGGTGGAGGTTGCATGAGCCGAGATCACACTGCCCTCCAGCCTGGGTGACAGAGGGAGACTCCGTCTCAAAAAAAAACAAAAAAAAAAGAGAGAGATAAAAGAATTTTTTTTCTTTTTTTGAGATGGAGTCTCGCTCTGTCGCCCAGGCTGGAGTGCAGTGGCATGATCTCGGTTCACTGCAACCTCTGCCTCCTGGGTTCAAGTGATTCTCCTGCCTCAGCCTCCCAAGCAGCTGGGACTATAGGTGCCCGCCACCACGCCCAGCTAATTTTTGTATTTTTAGTAGAGACGGGGTTTCACCATGGTGGTCAGGCTGGTCTCGAACTCCTGACCTCGTGATCTGCCCACCTCGGCCTCCCAAAGTGATGGGATTACAGGTGTGAGCCACCGTGCCCGGCCAAAAAAGATCAAAGAATTTACAAGCATGACAGGTTCATCTGGAACAACTATGCAAGACCATGAGGCAGGATTAACTTGACCAGGTAACAGTAATAATGAAAACCTAATTAAATGTAATACACATCCCAACAGGATTTTCTCAATGAACACTGACAAGCTGAGAATAAGTGTTTATCTGGAGAAATAGATAGCTAAAGCCAGCTAACACTTTTTTTTTTAATAACAAGTGGAACTATTATATATCAAAGCACAGTTAACATGGCTTTTACTCAGACAGAAAAGATGAAGGGAGAGTCCATAGAGGCCTGTATATAAAGACAGCTACTTAGTCCATAACAAATATGGTATTTCCAGTAAGCAGAGGATGAACCCCATCCATATATAAAAGGGACATTCCAGATAAACTGAACTAAAAAGAAAAAAATTTAAGTGATGTAATCCCAGCACTTTGGGAGTCTTGAGGCAGGAGAACTGCTTGAATGCAGCAGTTTGAGGTATATAACAAATACCACAACACACTAAAGTGTTTGGATAATCTACCTATATATGATACAGAATCTAGAATAGAAATAAAGACATATTTGAAAAAAAAAAGAAATTATAAAACTTCTGTATAGAGACTACAGAAAGGTAGACAATACATGGTCTGGGATATGATATTTCAATATTCACATCCAGAACATATAGAATTCCTACAAATAAAAAAGAAAAAAATGGGAAAATACATGAACTCACAAAAGAAAAAATACAAACAGGCCATAGATTTATAAAATATGTCCAACTTGGTCCATTGTGAGGAAAATGTGAACTACATTGAACACATTGTATTTATCCCATCAGATCTGCAAACCTTCAAAAGACCATTACAAATTGCTGTTGATAAAGAAGAAAAAGAGCTGTCATTTACTTCAGCAACTCTATGTATTCTGAAGGATTTTAAATTTTTTTTTTTGAGACTGGGTCTCATTGTCAACCTGGTTAGAGTGCAGTGGCACGATCATAGCTTACTATAACCTCAAACTCCTAGCCTCAAGCAATCCTCCTGCCTTGGACTCCCAAATTGCTGGGATTACAGGCATGAGCCCTGTGCCTTGCCTATTTTAAAAGATTTATGTTTGGCCAGGCACGGTGGCTCACGCCTGTAATCCCAGCACTTTGGGAGGCCGAGACGGGTGGATCACGAGGTCAGGAGATCGAGACCAT
>NW_012102088.1:1425522-1446775 GCF_000951045.1 Mandrillus leucophaeus | reverse complement strand
TCAAACTCCCGGCTTCAAATAGTCTGCCTGCCTTGGCCTCCCAAAGTGCTGGGGATTACAGCCACGAGCCACTGTGCCCGGCCTATTTTTTTTAGAGAGACAGGGTCTCAAACATTCTCCCACCTCAGCCTCCCAAAGTGCTGGGATTACAGGCGTGAGCCACTGTGCCTGGCCTTAAAGGATCTGAGATGGTAATCTGTCACTACCAGATTTTTAGTCTACAACATTGGTTGATCCTGTAGTTCCGTTTTTAGAAATCCAACCTACAGAAAAACCAACTCATTCATGCAAAAAAAAAGTATGCAAGGAGGTTTTCTGTAGTAAATTTAATGTCCATCAAAAGAAGAAAAATCAAATGTGGACCACACCGAAGCTGTTAATAAAGTGGAGGTCGGGCACAATGGCTCATGCGTATAATCCCAGCACTTTGGGAGGCCAAGGTGCGTGAATCACTTGAGGACAGGAGTTCAAGAACAGCATGGCCAACATGGTGAAACTGTCCTTTACTAAAAATACAAAAATTAGCCTGGAGTCATGGTGCACACTGTAATCCCAGCTACTGCAGAGGCTGAGGCTGGAGAATCACTTGAACCCGGGAGGCGGAGGTTGCAGTGAGCTGAGATCATACCACTGCACTCCAGCCTGAGCAACAGAGTGAGGCGCCACCTCTCAATAAATAAATAAAATAAAGCAGACCAGACAGACGCGGTGACTCATGCCTGAAATCCCAGCACTCTGGGAGGCTGAGGTGGGTGGATCACTTGAGCTCAGGAGTTCAAGACCAGCCTGGGCAACATGGTGAAACACTGTCTCTACAAAAAAAAATTAAATGGGCATGGTGGTACTTGCCTATAGTTCCAGCTACTTGGAAGGCTGAGGTAGGAGGACAGCTTGAGTCCAGGATGCAGAGGGTGCAGTGAGCTGAGATCATGCCACTGCACTCCAGCCTCGGTGACAGAGTGAGAGCCAGTCTCCAAATCAAAAAGAAGCTGAACTGTCTGTATTACAACACCCTCAAAATGTGTATATATATTCGCATACATTCACATAAGCCTATGTAAGAAAGTTTGGCCGGAAATACACACCAGGGTTACTGGTGGTTATGAGGCGAAGGCAGAGTAGACAATGCATGTAACAGACTAAGGGAGCCCCTACTGTCAACACAAGTATCACCTGCCACCGGCAACAGGTTCACTTTCAACCAAGCAGGACACTGCTGATTCTGGGGCCAGAGAAAAACTTAAGAGTTTGGTTCTGCAACTGCTCATCACAGCACCCCATCTGGGGTATCCCAATGCCTACTGCTTTTCCAAGATATGGGTCCCTGACTAATCAGTTGGCCCCTTCCCTGTGGGGGCTTCCCATGTCTGGTTCTCACCTGGAATGGTGTCTTGAGGAATTCCTCTCTCCACTGGCCAGAAATCTTCTGCCTCCTCTAACTGAGATACCACATCTGGTTTGGAAAGCTGATGTTCTGCTCAAAGGAAAAGAGACAGGGCTTGTGGGGGTCTGTGTTCGGGAGAAAATGCTATCCTACTGCAGCACAAGCCATCTCCAGCTTCTCCCCTGCTAAGGCATGACATACATGACTTCTGGCCTAGAGCGGTGAACACAACTCCATCCATCCCTGTTGTTGGCTTTCTAAGACTCCTTTGCCAAGCAGCTAAGGGGCCCAATTCTGGTCAGCCAGACACAAAGACAGAGCGGTCAGCTGGGAAAGCTTTTGCTTTCTGGTTCAACATGACAACTATGAAAGAGACTTGGCTGGGGCTACCCCTTCTCCTTGTTTCTGCCTTGAGCACAGATGCAATGCTTGGAGCCACAGCTGTGCAATGACTAGGGGGAACATGGAAAGGTTCACAATAACCAGAGTCTGAAGGGACAGGCTTTTTTTTTTTTTTTTTGAGACAGAGTCTTGCTTGGTTGCCCAAGCTGGAGTGCTGTGATCCAATCTCAGCTCACTGTAACCTCCTCCACCTCCCAGGTTCAAGCAATTCTCCTGACTCGGCCTCCTAAGTAGCTGGGGCGCCTGGCTAATTTTTGTATTTTTAGTAAAGACAGGGTTTCATCATGTTGGTCAGGCTGGTCTAGAACTCCTGACCTCAACTGATCTGCCTGCCTCAGCCTCCCAAAGTGCCAGGATTACAGGCGTGAGCTACCGTGCCTGGCAGGGACAGGTTCTTTGGTGCTACTCCTAAACCGTTGGGACACTGGCATCACATTGTCTGGAATTTCTGTGGAGTTGTTTGTTTTGTTTTTTTAAATAGAGACAGGGTCTATGTTGCCCATACTGGTCTCAAACTCCTGGGCTCAAACAATCCTCCTGCCTCAGTCTCCTAAACTGAGTCACCATGCCTGGCTGGAGCTCTTGTTACAAAAACAATAAGCATCCACTATTGCAGCTGAAAACATCCCCCACAGACCCATCTCCCTGGTATTCAGGGAGGGATGGACTAGGCAAGGCTTCAGAAGTCATACTGAAAAGCTGCCCTTTTCCTACTGGTGCCCCTGCAGTCTGAACCCAAGCAGACACATACTTCAGAGGTGCTACACAGATCCTTATTGACCTGGAGGCCAGCCTTACCCACTGAGACCAGGTTCCTGTAGTTCTCCAGCATCACTTCCCTGTACAGGGACTTCTGTTTGAGGTCCAGCAGTCCCCACTCTTCCGGGGTAAAACCCAGTGTTACATCTTCAAAGGTCACTGGTTCCTAAAAATCCAGATTCTTGTTCAGCCATGGGCCATCCGCATCCATGACAAAAGAAAGACAGGGGAGGCTGACCAGGCCAGTGAAAGCACAGAATGGTCTACAAGATGACCCAAGGGCATTCTGGCAGTCTCATCCTGAGTTCCTGTCTTTGTCTGAAACCCCAAGCAAACCCAAGCTTGACTCTGTTCAGGTTACAATAAGGAGAGCAACACATGAGTCCTCTGTAGCATATGAAAACCTGTCCATTTATTTTATTTTATTTATTTATTTATTTGTTTGTGTTTGAGACAGAGTCTCACTCTGTCTCCTAGGCTGGAGTGCAGTGGTGCAATCTCAGCTCACTGCAGCCTCCGCCTCCCGAGTTCAAGCGATTCTCCCGCCTCAGCCTCCTGAGTAGCTGGGATGACAGGTGCACACCACCACACCCGGCTAATTTTTGTATTTTTAGTAGAGATGAGGTTTCACCATGTTGGTCAGGCTGGTCTCGACCTCCTGACCTCGTGATCCGTCTGCCTCAGCCTCCCAAAGTGCTGGGATTACAGACGTGAGCCACGGCACCCGGCCCTATTTCTTATTCATTTGAAAATTCTGACTTTGAGAGTGGTGCGTATGCCTCCTAGGGAATTCTCTGAGCTGCACCATCACACCCAAGCTATCAGCCCCTACCCAGGGCCCTGATGCTTCTTTCTATGTCCTTCACCTGTCAGGGATCCATCCTCACCTGTCTTTTCTATTTGTTATTGAATTCTGCTGCTGTCACCTCTTGCTCGATGCCAATTTATCTGCTGAAATCTAAACATAAGCCTGATTCCTGCTTAGACCTGTCAATTACTCTTTGGGAGGCCGAGGTGGGCGGATCACCTTAGGTCAAGAGTTCGAGACCAGCCTGGCCAACATGGTGAAACCCCGTCTCTACTAAAAATACAAAAAAAAAGTAGCTGGGCATGGTGCCACACGCCTGTAGTCCCAGCTACTCGAGGAGGCTGAGGCAGGAGAATCACTTGAACCCAGGAGGCGGAGGTTGCAAGATGGCGCCAGTGCACTCCAGCCTGGGCGACAGAGGGAGACTCCATCTCAAAAAACAAAAAAACAAACAAAAGTCCTGTCAATTACTCTTCCCAGTATAAAGGATACAAGGAAGAGCCTTGACCTGGCCTTCAGAAGCCCCTACAATCCGGTCTCAGAAATATTCTAACTACACCCCTGGAAAACCAAACCACCTGCGGTTCCACTATCACGCAGGATCTCTTATGCCCAACCAATCTACCCCTCCCCGAGGTGCTCTGGGGGACGGGGGTATCTCAGGGAAGGTGGTATCTCACCACCATCCGCATCCCCCCAGGTGCAGCAGCAGACACAAAAGCCGAAGGAAGCCTCTACTCACACAGGACCAGGCCGTCGGAAGCCTTGAGGCCATAGTTTCCTCCTTCTCAATGTGTCTCTGGTGGAAATGGGCAGAGTCCTGAGGAAACCGAAGTTGGGAGGGGAGGGAGAGGCGTAAGAGCTCCGCTGGGGAGCTACCCCAGCCTCCGCCCAGGAACGGCTCCCTCAGCGGGAAATGACAAGTCCAGCCAAACTGGAAAACGCCCAGAGTGAGTCATAGGACTCCCACAGTACTGGATAGCACCAGTTTTCCCCTCCCCGAGAGGACACCGAGCCTCCTCTGTCCCGCGCATCGGAGGGGATCGCCTCCCTGGCCCAGACCCCACGCTCCCGGAGGCGATCTGTTCTCTCCACCCCGGCGCCCCGAAAGCACTGTCTCCCCTCGGGGTTCCGGGTCACCGACCCCATCCCACAGAGCGGCGGGAGGACTGCAGGCACGGCCAGCTCCGGGTACCCGAGCTCGGCGGGAAATGCAGAGGACGCGCTCGCCCCCAACTAAGGGTTCCGGACCCGCCCAGCGCAGCCCCCGACGGACGCATGTTTCGCGCGGCACTCACCCGGCGCGCGCCGCACAATGGCGCCCGTCGGCCGGCGGCGAAGTGCGTCAGCCCGCCGTCCCGGACTACAACTCCCAGATGCCCCCGCGGCGTGCCAGCTCGCCTCACCCAGCGGCGGCCATCTTGACCGGCCGGTTAGGGGCGGCAGGCGAAGCCAGGGAGGGCAGGAGGAGGGCAGTCGTCGATGTCCCTCGGCGGTCCAGCTAGGCAAGGGGAAGCCTCTGATGAGGGACGCTAGGCCGCAGGGCCCCACACTAATGTGGGCGGCGACCCGAGCTGGAAGAGAGTCGTGCCCTGCCACGAAGGCGACCACTCTTGGGGCAGAGCAGAAGCTGGAGATAGGAAAGGAGCTGGACAGGGGTCAGGCCGGAAGTGCGGAGTAGGTGATGCTTAGTTGGTGGCGGTGGGGGCGGGATTAATTATGACGTCCCTTGGGAAAAGGAAGGGCGGGTAGGGCCGGAAGTGCAGGGGGCGGGCCTAACTGGCCGTCCATCTCGGTGGAGGGGCGGGGACAGGGAGGGCGGGGAGAAGGAGGCGGAGCTAGGGTCCACGCAATTTTTGGGGAAGGGGGCGCGACTGGAGGACGGAAGTCGCGCGGGGGAGTGGGGAGGTACTGTTGTTCCACCAGTTTCAAAGGCGAGAAAGAAGGCGAGGACTGGGAGAGCAGGAAGTGTGCAGGAGTTGGGACTGACGGCACCTATGTTTTTGGGAGATGGGTCCTGCCTAGAAGTGAGGGTGGACAGGGCCAAGTGTCCGCTCAAGGTCAGGGAGGGGAGGGAAACTCGGAGGACCGGAAGTGTGATGGGAACGTGGCCAAATGTCCACCCTAGTTCTGGGGATTAGAGGAAGGGAGTAGGAAGGTCAGGGGTGTGCAAGGGGAAGGAGGGAAGACTAGGTGGACCGTAAGTGTGATGGGAATGAGGCGAAACGTCCATCCTAGTTCTGGAGAGATGATTAGGGCTAACTGTACCCCAGGCATTGGGGAGGAGGAGCAGTAGCAGTATTCTCTGCCCAGTGTCCCCCTGTGGTCCAGTTTGCTCCTGGAAGCTGAGGTTCTTATGTCTAGGGAGAGGAAACTGAAGTCTCTAACTGTCCAGGACCTGGTGTGTGCCACCCATCGTTGGGCCCAGGATGCTCTCATCTTCCTTGGAAGCTCAGGACAAGGAGGTATTCTCTTGGCTTCCTCAAGGACCGACATCTGGTGTTTTCGTATCTTCCTTAGGTCCCAGGTCCTGGTATGGTCTTGTCTTCTTGGGATCTGAGGGCCTTGATGATCTTTCTCGGTGCTCAGGGCACTGTGCACTCTTTCTTAATATTTCCTGGCAGGTCTCAGCAGTCCTCTGCCTCCCTCTGGTGGTCCTGTACATTGCCTGCTAAACTTGTTCCACGGGTTGTTAGTTTTTTTGGTTAATGTGGAGGATCCAACCTCAGGCTACACGTTGTTTAATTGTTGTTGCTGTTGGTGTGTTGATTTTGGCATAGGAGTATTTACTCAGAGACTGCAGATATCTTACAGTCTAATAATATTTCCTCGGATTTTTCTTGTCTATTATAGATATAACACTATCCCCAATTAATAAGTAATTTGATATCTTCCTTTTCTGTACTTCAACTTTAAAAAAGTAACATTGTATAGTCCTAGCTAGTATGACAGAGCTATGTCAAGTAGTCATGTTTACTAATAGTCTTGTTTTGTTCCGGGTTTGAATAGGGATACATCTAACCCTTCATATTCAAGTTTGATGGAGGCCCTTAATCGCAAGGAAGCAAACCCCCTTAGAAATTCTTTTTTTTTTTTTTCTTGAGACAGGGTCTTGCTCTGTCACCCCGGCTGGAATACATTGGTGCGATCACAACTCACTGCAGCCTCCGCCTCCTGAGCCCAAGTGATCCTCCCACCTTAGTCTCTCAAATAGCTGGGACTACAGGACAGGTGTACGCCACCATACCTGGCTGACTTTTTTTTTTTTGGAGACAGAGTCTTGCTCTGTCGCCCAGGCTGGAGTGAGGTGGCACAATCTCGGCTCACTGCAACCTCTGCCTCCTGGGTTCAAGTGATTATCCTGCCTCAGCTGCCCAAGTAGCTTGGACCACAGGCGTGCACCACTATGCCTGGCTAATTTTTGTATTTTTAGTAGAGACAGGGTTTCACCGTGTTAGCCAGCCTGGTCTCGAACTCCTGACCTCAGGCAGTCCGCCCGCCTCAGCCTCCCAAAGTGCCAAGATTATAGGCATGAGCCACCCCTCCCGGCCTCTTTTGTATTTTTCTGTAGAGACAGAAACCTCACCATGTTGCCCAGGCTGGTGGAAATTCTTCTAATGATTTCTTTCTATTTATGTGGTATAGGATAAAACCTGATTTTTGATTAAAAGAATTTGTTTTTGATACAGGGTCTTGTTCTGTCACCCAGGCTGGAAAGCAGTCATGGCTTACTGCTGGCCCAACCTCCTGGGCTCAAGTGTTCTTCCCATATCAGCTTTCCAAGTAGCTAGGACTGACTACTGGTGTGCATCACCACACCTGGCTAATTTTTAACAAATATTTGTGTAGAGATGAGGTCTCAGTGTGTTGCCAGGGCTGGTCTTGAATTCCTGGGCTCAAGCAATCCTCCTGCCTCGGCCTCCCAAAGTGCTGGGATTGCAGGTGTGAGCCACCATGACTGGCCAAAGATGTTTTGTTTGTTTTGAGACGGAGTCTCACTCTTTCACTCAGGCTGGAGAGCAGTGGCACGATTTTGGCTCAACTGCAACCTCTGCCTCCCGGGTTCAAGCGATTCTCCCTGCCTCAGCCTCCTGAGTAGCTGGGATTACAGGGCGTGCCACCATGCCTGGCTAATTTTTGTATTTTTAATAGAGATGGGGATTTGCCATGTTGGCCAGGCTGGTCTCAAACTCTTGACCTCAGGTGATACGCCTATCTCGGCCCCCCAAAGTGCTGGGATTACAGGCATGAGCCACCGCACCCAACCTAAAGACGGTTTTAAATAAGTATATTATTGAAGATTGATTTATGAGAGCCATTTTAATTCAACTTTTAATAATTGCATACTCTTTTCCTGTTTAGCAAATTAAATATGCTGTTTATTGTAATTTGTAAAAAAAAAAAAAGACTTCTGAAGAAATGTTAACTATTAAACATGTAAAATGTTGAAAAAATGTTATTCATCATTGTTGGATTTAGACAGTGCCTTGATTGCTTGTTCAAAACCTTCTGGGCCAGATGTATTTTGTAATTCACAATCATTTGGATTTTAGTAGGATGGTAATGTATTTACACCATACAGTATATAAATCCCTAAGAGGTTTGGGGTAGCATCTGACCATCAAACACATGAGTATATCTGTAGCAAAATACAAGAATATTTACACTAGGTAGCAGAGAGACAAAATATAAATAGCCTTGTTCATATAAATTTTGCAGACTCATAACAGGGAGAAATTTTCTGTTAGAAAATATCTGGAATTTTGAATTGCATAGAAGGCATTATGGATCATAAGTGAAAATGCGTGTTTTAGAAATAGTAGTTATTTCATTCAATTGCAAAGTTTAATTTTTACTTTTTCTCTCTTATTATAGTCCACGCAGGGCCAGGTGCGGTGGCTCACACTTGTAATCCCATCACTTTGGGAGGCTGAGGTGGGTGGATCACCTGAGGTCAGGAGTTCAAGACCGACCTGGCCAACATGGTGAAACCCTGTCTCTACTACAGGGGGCTCCATCTCAAATAAATATATATATATTCCACATAGTCAGACATAGGTTTATTGAGATACTGAGTTATTTAAATATATTAATATTCTTCTAGATGCTTTTTTTTTTTGAGATGGAGTTTCGCTCTTGTTGCCGAGGCTGGAGTGCAATGGCACTGCAACCTCCGCCTCTGCCTCCCAGGTTCTAGCGATTCTCCTGCGTCATTCTCCGTAATAGCTGGGATTACAGGCAGATGCCATGACGTCCAGCTAATTTTTGTATTTTTAGTAGAGACGGGGTTTCACCATGTTGGTCAGGCTGGTTTCGAACTTCTGACCTCAGGTGATCCTGCCATTTCGGCCTCCCAAAGTGCTAGCATTACAGGAATGAGCCACTGCCCCGGCCCCATATGCTTTTTTAAATCAATGGTCTTCTATTGGTTCAAATTAAGCAACATATGACTAAGAATAAAATATGTAAAGCTATAAGTTGGCCCAAACGATTATGACAGCTGGTGGTGTTCAACTGAGTCCTAAACCAGCTATGCAACTGAATCCTGGACCCAGGATTTGATTTCCACTCATCATTCTCTGTCTCTCTTTCATCACACAGAGCATCTCAAATCGTTCCATGTAAAGGGGGACATATTTTAAAATCGTTTTTAAAAAGAAGAAAGATGTGTCTTTCCGTCTTTGAAGTGTGAGCATTGAGGACACCTCTGTGAACTTCTGAGAGCTTGGGAACGTATTGTAAAAATTAATGTGCATTTGAACTATAAATTATTAGTATCATAGCTCTGTTCCCAGAAGAGAGGCTCTTTGGTTACTGCCGCTCATTCATTCTTTGCCTGTTTTCCCCAACATCAAAGGTAAGCTCACCATCAGGATAATCCACACTGGACATAGCACATGGGGGAAAGGCTAAGACTTTGGGCTCTGAGCAGAGGCTGATCACAAACAACCTCCAGAAAATGACCTGCCTCGAAGAGGAATGCAGGAAGTCCACAGAATGCCGGACAAACCAGTGAGGCAGGTTTGGAATAATCTAGTACACACCTTTGCACCCTGTATGTGTTAAGGCATGTTTGGTTGGAAATAAATAAAAACCCAAATAACCAACACCGTTTTCTCACAAAGAAAATCTGCAAGTATAGGTCTTTCCTGGTGCTAGTTAAGCTGCCCACTGAAGTCACAGAGGAGGAGGCTCACTCTTTCCCTCTTGCTGTCCTTAGTGTGGGCCATCTTTTCTTTAGGCCAGTAGGATGTAGACAAGGAACAAGCCAGCCACACACCTCCTGCTAGTCCTGAACACCACCCATCTCAATATTTCTCTGCCTTGGGAATAGACCTTTTTTTCTCTGATGAGAACTGACTCCCATCTTTCTTGAGTCTTTTTCTTATTTACTCCTCTGTTCAGCAACCATGGAGGATACACACATCGAAAATGAAAGAAATCTGCTCTCAGCAGTATTGAACATTTTCCAGATATTCTTGTTACTACAAATAAAGTATGAGACCAGGCTCATACTTACAATCCCAGCACTTTGGGATGCCAAAGCAGGAGGATCACTTGAGCTCAGAAGTTCAAGACCAACCTGAGCAACATAGCAAAACCTCGTCTGTATTAAAAAAGCAAAAAACTTAGCTGGGTGTGTTGGCACACTCCTATAGTCTTAGCTACACAGGAGGCTGAAGTAGGAGGATCTTGAGCTAAGGAAGTTGAAGCTGCAGTGAGCCCTGATTATGCCACTGCACTCCAGCCTGGGTGACAGAGCTTGACCTTGTCTTAATAAATAAATCAATTTGATATGAAATAGACCTAAGTGCTGTAATAATTGGGAAAGGAAACCTAAAAATGCATTTATTAACATTAACATACTTTAAAAACCCAATTGAAAAATTAAAAAATCAAGATTACAATAAGCCAGGCAGAATAAAAAAGATGGACAAATCAACACCATAAAGCAATGAACAAAATCTATACCTGCAACGGGTATATTGAAATGGAGGTTCCTTTCACAATAGAATCATAAAAACATAAAATGTCTGAAATTAGTTTGCTGGGAAATGTGAAGATAAGTTTTGGAAGAATTACAAGTAAACTTACATAAATGAAAATGCTTATCAAGCTCGAGGATGGATGGCCAAAGAGTAAAGTGTCAGTTACCCAAATTCATCACTAGATACGATGAAAGAGCGCATAGGATTACAACAGAGCCTTTTGGGAGGCTTGACCCTTGAACTTGCGTTTCTGCTTCTCTCTCCTCCAGTGTGAGAGAAAGAACTGATTGCTATTCTTCACATAACCAATTGGCTTCAAACTCATCTTAAGGAGAAACACCTGCAGAAATGACTGGTTCAGGCGTGTTCTTTGCTTTTGCCAATAAATTTGGACTTCAGATCCATCAATAGCATACAGTTCTTTTTTTTTTTTTTTTTTTTTTTGAGGCGGAGTCTCGCTCTGTCGCCCAGGCTGGAGTGCAGTGGCGCGATCTCGGCTCACTGCAAGCTCCGCCTCCCGGGTTCACGCCATTCTCCTGCCTCAGCCTCCCGAGTAGCTGGGACCACAGGCGCCTCCCGGGTTCACGCCATTCTCCTGCCTCAGCCTCCCGAGTAGCTGGGACCACAGGCGCCCGCCACCTCGCCCGGCTAGTTTTTTGTATTTTTTAGTAGAGACGGGGTTTCACTGTGTTCGCCAGGACGGTCTCGATCTCCTGACCTCGTGATCCGCCCGTCTCGGCCTCCCAAAGTGCTGGGATTACAGGCTTGAGCCACCGCGCCTGGCCAACATACAGTTCTTATCACAGAGCTCTTTAGGGGCCATGGTGAGGGAATCATTTTGTGGTTCAGCAGGTTGACACAATTTATTTTGAATGGAAGTGTGTGATTCTGGGCACCTGTTTTCACCCAGCAAGGACCCATGCCACACTCTATGAAGAACAGAGGGAGAGAGAGACAGCACCCACATCTGCATGGATCTCTTGAGTCCAGCACATCCCAGAGGGTGCTTCCATGTCACATCCTTGGACCTGTGGAATATCTTCTTTCCATTGTTGCAGCCCCTTGGCTGTGCCTCTGAGGCTACCAGGCCCTTCCTTCTGACTGTAGTGGCCTCTGCTCTGCATGAGATCTCTGCCTTACAGGAAGTGTCTCTGAGTCAGGGCAGCAGGGGCCATCCTGAGCCGGCAGAACTGGTTACCTGTGATGGCTGCTTCTAGGAGACCCCAAACCGTGGCTCAGCATGACCAAACGAGAATTGAGAGCAGAAGCTGGTGGAGAGCAAGAAAGGGTTATCATGTAAGGTGTAGTTTTGGCAGAAGTGACACTACACCACCATTCATTATCTTAAATTTCACTGACTGGACACAGTGGCTCACATCTGTAATCCCAGTACTTTGGGAGGCTGAGGTGGGTGGACTGCTTGAGGTCAAGAGTTTGAGACCAGCCTGGCTGATATGGCAAAAACCTGTGTCTACTAAAAATACAAAAATTAGCCAGGTGTGGTGATGTATGCCTGTAATCCCAGCTTCTTGGGAGGCTGAGGCATAAGAATTAATTGAACCCAGGAGGCAGAGGTTGTAGTGAGCTGAGATCATACCACTGCACTGCAGCCTGGATGACAAAGCAAGACTCTGACTCAAAAAAAAAGTTGTTCTTTTTTTCATTAAGTCCAAGCTGGGCGCAGTGGCTCATGCCTGTAAGCCCAACACTGTGAGCCCAAGATGGGAGGATCGCTTGAGCCCAGGAGTTCAAGACCAGCCTGAGCAACATACTTGCCCAGTTGTTTGTGTGAGATTCCATCTCTACGAAAACAAACAAAAACACGAGTTGCGCATGGTGGTGTATACCTGTAATCCCAGGTACTCAGGAGGCTGAGGTGGGAGGCTCGCCTGAGCCTAGGAAGTCGAGGCTGTAATTGCACCACTGCACTCCAGCCTGGGCAACAGAGCAAGAGACCCTGTCTCAGCACAAAGAAAAATAAAAGTCACAAAACAAAAAATGTAATTAAATCCAGATGTAAGGGCTTCTAGGGCTGACTCCTGGGCTCAAGTATGAGCTGTAGCCAGGCACTGTCCATCCTTTAACTCAGCCCTCCCCAGTGTATGGCCTTGGTTTTTTCGGAGGCACACATCTTTGCAGTCTTAAGATGGTGATTGCAGTTCCAAGTCTAGCATGTAGCCGTGCAACATTTGGCTAAAGAAGGTGGCATCAGGAAGTGTATTTGTTTTCTATTGCCACTGTAACAAATTACCAAAACTTTGTGTCTTAAAACAACAACAAATTTGTTGGCTCACAGCTCTGGAAGTCAGAAGTCCATAATGGGTCTTACTAGGCTAAAATGTCAGCAGGACTGTGGTCCTTCTGGGGGGTCCAGGAGAGAATCCATTTCTTGGCTTTTTCCAGCTTCTAGAGACTACCTTCACTCCTTGGCTTATGGCCCCTTCCTGCATTTTTAAAGGCAGCAGTGTAGCTTCTTCAAATCTCTCATCCCATTATCACATCATCTACTCTGATTCCTGCTTCAAGTTATACAAAGACATTTTATTAAATAGGGCCCACCCCAAGTAATCCAGAATAATCTACCCATCTCAAGAATCTGGCCAGGCATGGTGGCTCATACCTGTAATCCCAACAATTTGGGAGGCTGAGGCAGGAAGATCGCTTGGGCCAAGGAGTTTGAGACCGGTCTGGGCAACAGAGCAAGACCCCTGTCTTAACAACAGCAACAAAAATAGCTGGGTGTGGTGGCATGCACCTGTGGACCCAGCTACTCAGGAAGCTGAGGCAGGAATATTGCTTGAGCCCAGGAGTTCCAGGCTACAGTGAGCCATGATCACACCACTGCACTCCAGCCTGGATGACAGAGTGAGACCCTGTCTCTAAAACAAACAAAAACAGATCCTTAGTGGCATCTTCAATGTCCCCTTTGCCATGCGAAGGTAACATATGTATAGGTTCCAGGGTTTGGAATGTGGACATCTCTGAAGGAAAGGGGGCATTACTGTCCCTACCACAAAGAAGTAATACAACATTTTGGCTGCGCACAGCAGCTCATGCCTGTAATCCCAGCACTTTGGGAGGCTGAGACAGGTGGATCACAAGGTCAGGCATTCAAGACCAGCCCGGTCAACACGGTGAAACCCTGTCTCTACTAAAAATACAAAAAATTAGCCGGGCGTGGTGGCGGGCGCCTGTAGTCCCAGCTACTCGGGAGGCTGAGGCAGGAGAATCGCTTGAACCGGGAGGTGGAGGTTTCAGTGAGCCGAGATCACACCACTGCACTCCAGCCTGGGCAACAGAGCTAGCCTTATTCTCAAAAAAAAAAAAAAAAAAAGAAGTAATACAAAATTTTCAGAAGACTTCTCTGTTGTTGACTTGCTCTGACCCTGTTAGCCAGGATTAACACGTGCATCCATGTCCTGGCTGTGAGAAAAGCTGGAAAAGAGTGTAGCTGGGTTTTTTTGTCATCCATAGAAGGCGCCGGACTGTGCTGCAATGAAGGTGGGTGGCACAGCCACAGTAGCTGGCACAAAAGTCAGCTTGGGTGGAGCCCATCTACCTCAGAGACCTCTCCTCACATTAAGTTATAAGGCCACAAACCAGATCTGGGCGGAAGTTTCTGGACTTGCTGCCAGCAAAGATCTGGAACTGAGGGTCGACAGCTCATGCCTGCAATCCCATTGCCTGCAATCCCAGCACTTTAGGAGGCTGAGGCAGGAGGATCACGTGAGACCAGGAGTTAAAGACCAGCCTGGGCAACATAGTGAGACTCCATCTCTACCAAAAAAATTTAAAAATTAGCTGGGCATGGTGACATGTGCCTATAATCCCAGCTACTCAGGAGGCTTAGGTGGGAGGATTTCTCGAACCCGGGAGATTAAGGCTGCAGTGAGTTATGATCAGGCCACTGCACTCCAGCCTGGGCAACAGAGTGAGACCCTGTCTAAAAAACAAAAAACAAAAAACAAAACAAAACAAAACAAAAAATCTGGAACTGAGTGAAGTCCCAATATCCAGGGAGCAGCTAGCTACCAGGACATGGGGACCCTGGTGTAGGATTGAATGGGGTGCTGGAAGGGAAAGATGGCATTCCACTGAGGTAAGGGAGAAGTGTGAGCTCTCCCTTGGGTATAGGAGGGAATCCAGAATTTCAAAACATGAGAGAGAGAGAGAGAGAGAGAGGAGACAGAGACAGACAGAGACAGAAAGAGACTGAGAAATTGAGAGAAAAGTCTTCATGTGACGCTGTGCGTTGGCTCACGTCTGTAATCCCAGCACTTTGGGAGGCCAAGGCAGGCGAATCACCTGAGGTTGGGAGTTTGAGATCAGCCTGACCAACATGGAGAAACCCCGTCTCTACTAAAAATACAAAATTAGCTGGGCGTGGTGGCACATGCCTGTAATCCCAGCTCCTCAGGAGGCTGAGCAGGAGAATCGCTTGAACCCAGGAAACAGAGGTTGTGGTGAGCTGAGATCGTGCCACTGCACTTTAGCCTGGGCAACAAGAGTGAAATGCCATCTCAAAAAAAGAAAAAAAAAAAAAGATTCATTTATGAGACCTTTCCACTCATCCCTTTCCTCAAATACACCCCAGAGCATCCTCAGAACACCCCAGATACCCTTTTGGGCAGCTATGGGTGAAGTTGCCCGTCAATCTCAGCTCCAGGGGATGGCCCACTGACCTCATTCTGTCTCCGTTGCTGCAGTGATTAATCCACGGGCATCGAAGCACTGGTCCAAGCCAGTCAGTGCAAGGCACCCTCCTGTCCATGACAAGTGTCAAAGCAATGAACATGAACGGAGAGTGAAGCCCAGGACTTTGATTAAAAGTTAGGAGAGTGTGTTAGGCTGAAAAATGGCCCCCAAAGATGTCAGGCCCGAATTCTGGGAACCTATGAATGTTGCCTTATATAGGGACAGGGGCTGCATATGTATTTAAAGATCTTGAGAGGGGAGATGATCCTGGATTGTGCATGTAATCACATGTATCTTTACAAGAGGGAGGCAGAGACAGATGAGACCGCACATACGCAGAAAAGGAGAAGGTGATGGGACTGTGGAGGCGGACACCAGAGTTGTGCAGCCACAAGTCAAAACATGCCAGCAGGCCAGGTGTGGTGACTCACGCTTGTAATCCCAGCACTTTGGGTGGCCGAGGCAGGAGGATCACCTGAAGTCAGGAGTCTGAGACCAGCCTGGCCAACATGATGAAACCCCGTCTCTACTAAAAATACAAAAGCTGGCTGGGCACAGTGGCCCACGCCTGTAATCCCAGCACTTTGGGAGGCTGAGGTGGGTGAATCACAAGGTCAGGAGTTCAAGACCAGCCTGGCCAACATGGTGAAACCCCATCTCTACTAAAAACACAAAAATTAGCCAGGCATGGTGGCAGGTGCCTGTAATCCCAGCTACTCGGGAGGCTGAGGCAGAGAATTGCTTGAAGCTGGGAGACAGAGGTTGCAGTGAGCCGATATCATGCCACTGCACTCCAGCCTGGGTGACAGAGTGAGACTCCCTCTCAAAAAAATAAAAATAAAATAAAAATAGGCCAGGCGTGGTACCTCACACTTGTAATCCCAGCATTTTGGGAGTCCAAGGCGCGTGGATCACGAGGTCTGGAGTTCAAGACCAGCCTGGCCAATATGGTGAAACCCGGTCTCTACTAAAAATTTAAAAATTAGCTGGGCATGGTGTTGTGCGCCTGTAACCCCAGTCACTGGGGAGGCTGAGGCAGGAGAATGGCTTGAACCCAGGAGGCAGAGGTTGCAGTGAGCCGAGATTGTGCTACTGCACTCCAGCCTGGGTGATGGAGCAAGACTCTGTCTCAAAAAATAAATAAATTATAAAATTAAATTAAAAATACAAATACAAAAATTACCTGGGTTTGGTGGCATGTGCATGTCATGCCAGCTACTTGGGAGGCTGAGGCAGGAGAATTGCTTGAACCTGGGAGGTGGAGATTGCAGTGAGCCAAGATCACGCCACTGCACTCCAGCCTGGGCAACAGAGTAAGACTCTGTCTCAGAAAAAAAAAAAAAAAGGAAAAAGCCAGCAGCCACCATAAGCTGGAAGAAGCAAGGAATGAATTATCTCCTGGAGCCTCCAAGAGAAGTACAACCTGTCCAACAGCTTGATTTTGGCCCAGGTATGGATTTCATGCTTCTGGCCTTCAGAAATGAGAGAATCTATTTGTCTTATTTTAATATTTATTTTATCTCTTGTTTTAAGACACTGAGTTTGTAGTGATTTGTTACAGTGGTGATAGGAAACTAATACAGAAAACAAAGCCCAGTCTCTTGAAAGAAGCCGAGCCACATTGGCCGAGCGCAGTGGCTTACGCCTGTAATCCCAGCACTTTGGGCAGCCAAGCCGGGTGGATCACCTGAGGTCAGAAGTTCAAGACCAGCCTGGTCAACATGGTGAAACCCTGTCTCCACTAAATAGACAAAAATTAGCCAGGCGTGGTGGCTAAAACCAGCCCGGCTGTTTTAAAACTTTTAAAATTAAAGTTTAGTCCAGGCATGGCGATTCACACCTGTAATCCCAGCACTTTGGGAGGTCAAGGCATTAGGATCACTTGAGGTCAAGAGTTCCAGACCAGCCTGGCCAACATGGTGAAACGCTGTCTACTAAAAATACAAAAACTAGCCAGGTGTGGTGGTACTTGCCTGTAATCCCAGCTCCTTAGGTGGTTGAGGCAGGAGAATCACTTAAACCCAGGAGGCAGAGGCTGGAGTGAGCAGAGATCACACGACTGCACTCCAGCCTGGGCAACAGAGTGAGACTGTGTCTCAAAACATTAATTAAATTAAAGTTTATATATAAACTTTATATACATAAACTATATAAACTTCAAACATATATATACATATATATAGAGGCATAAAGTCCAAATTGTCACAGCTTGATGAGATTTTTTATGTATGTCTAAATATATAAATATTTAATACCCATATATAAAAATCCATCACACAGGTCAACAGAAAATATCTTTCCAAAACCCTGTACCACTTCCTGGTTAATATCTCCCAGAGTTAACTACTATCCTGATTATCATCATAAGTTTGTTTCTGTCCTCAAACTTCCTATCAATGGAATCATATAGTCTATGGTTTTGTGTGTCTGGCTTCTTCCAGTCAGCACAATGTGTTCGAGAGTCATCCAAGTTGCTGCATGTATCAGTAGTCCATGTTTGGTAAATTGCTGAGTAGAATTCCACTATGGATGGACCACACTTTGTCCATTTTATTATTGATGGACTGCTGGGCTGTATCCAGTTTTGGCCGCTTATGACTAATGCTTCTACGAATGTCCTTTTAGATGTCTTTTGGGGACATGGCTCATACTTCCATTGTGAGAAATTACTATTATGTTCTCTTGGGCAATTTTTCCAGAAAGAATACAAATTTTGAATGCTAACAGGTCTGTAGTGCTTACTCTCTCCTCATATATGTGAATGATATATTTGCTGAGCATCAAATCCTGAAATCAGAGTCTTCTTGTTTCTGGAATCTTCACTTATCTTCTGATGTCCAGGGTTTCAGAAGAGAAACCAATGCTGTTTATCTCCTGTGCCCTTTGTAAGAGATTTTCAATGAAAGTTGGGAAGTTTGCACTAGTTTTGGAGTATGGGTACTTCACCAGGCTACGATGTCTTTTTAACCCTGCCAAGACACTGGACATGCCCTTAGAAATGTGAACATACATACAACTTTTTCTTTTTTTTTTAGACGGAGTTTTGCTCTTGTCACCCAGGCTGGAGTGCAATGGCACAATCTCGGCTCACTGCAACCTTCGCCTCCCGGGATCAACGGATTCTCCTGCCTCGGCCTCCAGAGTAGCTAGGATTACAGGCATGTGCCACCACACCCACCTAATTTTTGTATTTTTAGTAGTGACAGGGTTTCACCATGTTGGCCAGGTTTGTCTCAAACTCCTGACCTCAGGTGATCCTCCTGCCTCGGCCTCCCAAAGTGCTGGGATTACAGGTGTGAGCCACCGTGCCCGGCCAACATACAACTCTTTATGATGCCTCTATTTAAGTAAGTAGCAGAATGCCATTGGCAAAGTATTGGCAAGTTAGTATAAAGCTCTCTGATTTGTTTGGAGTGATAATATTTGGATTATGCAGGAAAAAAACTGATAGCATATCCTTTAGCCCTCATCTAGGACTATCATAAAATCATACACATAATGACACCCATGACGCTAAAAGGTGTATGATTTCTGCACCACTCTTCAAGGTTGGTGGTTCTTCTATTCATATGTGATGTAGAAAAATAGAAAAGCTGTTGCCATTGATAACATTTACATGTGATTACCTATGACAACCATTTCTCTTCTTTTTTCATTTTTTAGACAGGGTCTCATTTAGTCACCCAGGCTGGAATGCAGTGGTACCATCTCAGCTCACTGTAGCCTTGACCTCCTCAAGCAATCATCACTTCCCAAGTAGCTGGGACTACAGGAATGCACCACCACGCACAGCTAATTTTTGTATTTTTATTAGAGATGGGGTTTCTCCATGTTGCACAGGCTAGTCTTGGACTCCTGAGCTCAAGTGATCCACCTGCCTTGCCCTCCGAAAGTGCTGGGATTACAGGTGTGAGCCACCATGCCCAGCCGTGATTATCTATGGCAACCTTTTTTTTTTTTTTTTTTTTGAAATGGAGTCTTGCTCTGTCGCCCAGGCTGGAGTGCAGTGGTGTGATCTCGGTTCACTGCAACCTCCACCTCCTGGGTTCAGCTATTCTGCCTTAGCCTCCTAAGTAGCTGGGATTACAGGCATATGGCAGACATTTCTTTTTCTTTTTCTTTTTCTTTTGAAATGGAGTCTCGCTCTGTCCCCCGGGCTGGAGTGCAGTGGCACGATCTTGGCTCACTGCAAGCTACGCCTCCCAAGTTCACACCATTCTCCTGCCTCAGCCTCCCAAGTAGCTGGGACTACAGGCGCCCGCCACCACACCTGGCTAATTTTTTTTGTATTTTTAGTAGAGACGGGGTTTCACCTTGTTAGCCAGGATGGTCTTGATCTCCTGACCTTGTGATCCACCCGCCTCGGCCTTCCAAATGCTGGGATTACAGGCGTGAACCACTGAGCCCGGCTGTGTATATGACAGACATTTCTATGAGACATTGTTTATCAGGCCTAGACCCTGAGTCCCCATCAAATGGGTGTTTCTATGGCAAATTAGGGACATATGTAGAGTAGAACTTATCCCTGCTGATCTGTGGCTGCAGGGAGTCCCAAGTTTGCAGTCTGGTTACATTCAGGTACTTAAGAGTTAAAAAACAGGTGGTGGCTTTTGCCTCCTTTATAATTTATCCCTGATGTCAAATAAAATGGAATTCCAACCAATAGCTCTTCCACATTGATTTTTTTTCAATGAGTTTTTCTAATTTGTATGAATTTCCTGGTGTCAAATAAGGTAAAAGCCACGGTTGAAAGCTTGCCAACACTGACTACATTCATACTGTTCTCCAGTATGAGTCCTCTTATGTTCAATAATACGAGAAAAACTCCCAAATGCTCTTCACGCAAATTACATGTATGGGGTTTTCCTCAGTATGAGTCCTCTGATATCACATCATAAGGGCTAGGCTGCATCTGAAGCCTTTCCCATGATGACTATATCCATCGCTTTGCTCTCCAGTGTGTCTTCTGTGATTTTTGAGTAGTGGAGGAGCGAAGTGTAAAACCTTTCCCTGAATGATCACCTTCATAAGGTGTCTCTATAGATTCTTACCTATAGGGTAAAACTGTTCACTTCTTTAGAAGAATTTCCTAAATTCACAGCAAATATATAATTTCCCACAAGTATAGATTGTCTCATATTGAATAAGGTATAATTTGTGTCTACAGCCTTTGCTACAGCGATTACATTTATAGTATTGTTCTCCTGTATAAGTTCTGAAACATACTGAAAGAAATATTTCTCCATAAAGACTCTCCAACACTCAACACCTTTGTAAGGTCTATTTACTGAGAGAGTTTACTCATACGCCACTGGGGTTGAGCTCTGTTTAAAGACTTCTCTACACATATTACATTTATATAGTCTCTCTCCAGTATGACTTCTCTGATGTCAGAAAGTATTTACCATAAACAGGGATTTCTCACAATTCAGAACATCTGTAGGGCTTGTCACCTCTGTGAGTGCTCTCAAACCAAAGATGAGAGGAGCTCTGAATAGACTTTCCCACATTCCTTACATTCAACTGAACTCTCTCTAACCTGAATTCTCTTACACTGACTGAGGCTTGTGCTACACTTAAAAAATTTACTACGTATATTTCATATATAAGGCTTTTCTGCACTGAACTATTTGCAAGTCTAAGAAGTTGAGTGTTTTGACCAAAAGCATTCCCAAAATCATGATTTTCAGGGGTTTTTCCCTGTGCATTTATGGTTTATTAAATCTGAACTTTGTTTTACAATGAATCATGTATGTAGTGGTGTTTGCTGATAAGAATATTGATTAGTGGGCTTGGCACGGTCGCTCACACCTGTAATCCCAACACTTTGGGAGGCCAAGGCGGGTGGATCACAAGGTCAGGAGTTCAAGACCAGCCTGGCCAAGATGGTGACACTTCCATCTCTCCTAAAAATACAAAAATTAGCCAGGCGTGGTGGCAGGTGCCTGTAATCCCAGCTACTTGAGAGGCTGAGGCAGAGAATTGCTTGAACCCAGGAGGTGGAGGTTGCAGTGAACCAAGAACATGCCACTGCACTCCAGCTTGGGTGACAGAGTGAGACTCTGTCTCAAAAAACAACAAAGCTGGGTGCAGTGGCTCACGCCTGTAATCCCAGCACTTTGAGAGGCCGAGGTGGGCGGATCACGAGGTCAGGAGATGGAGACCATCCTGGCTAACATGGTGAAACCCTGTCTCTACTAAAAATACAAAAAATTA
>NW_012102088.1:1420998-1421883 GCF_000951045.1 Mandrillus leucophaeus | reverse complement strand
TCCCAGCTACTCAGGAGGCTGAGGCAGGAGAATCGCGTAAACCCGGCAGGAGGAGCTTGCAGTGAGCTGAGATCCGGCAACTGCACTCCAGCCTGGGCGACAGAGCGAGACGCTGTCTCAAAAAAAAAAAAAAAAAAAAAAAGAAGAACAACATGCAAGTTAGGCCAGGCGTGGTGGCTCAAGCCTGTAATTCCAGCACTTTGCAAGGCTGAGGCAGACAGATCACCTGAGGTCAGGAGTTTGAGACCAGCCTGGCCAGTATGGAGAAACTCTGTCTCTACTTAAAAAAAAAAAAAAAATTAGCCAGGCATGGTGGCGTGAACCTGTAATCCCAACTACTAGGGAGGCTGAGACAGGAGAATCACTTGAACCTGGGAGGCGGAGGTTGCAGTGAGCCAAGATTGTGCCACTGCACTCCAGCCTGGGCGACACAGCAAGCCTCCATCTCAAACAAACAAACAAACCATGCAATTTAAATGAACAATACATTTCAATTTCTGGGTTGTATACTGTGACAGAAAAAATTCTATGATGGTACCTGTGGCACTTCCTATTGTGACACTATGATTAGTTTAGGTTATCTGGCAAAGCTGAGGGATTTTGCAGATGTTCCAAAACAGTTGAAAGTCTTTGAAACAGGGCTTGGCCGATGGTAGTGGCTCACACCTGTAATCCCAATACTTTGGTAGGCTGAGGCCAGTGGATCACTTAAGGCCAGAAGTTTGAGACCAGCCCGGGCAACATAGTGAGGACTGGTCTCCACTTTTTTTTTTTTGAGACAGAATCTCATTCTGTCACCCAGGCTGGAGTGCAATGGTGCAATCTTGGCTCACTGCAACCTCCACCTCCTGGGTTCAAGTGATTCTCCTGCCTCAGCCTCCCGAG
>NW_012102088.1:1406314-1415034 GCF_000951045.1 Mandrillus leucophaeus | reverse complement strand
GGTTCACACCATTCTCCTGCCTCAGTCTCCCGAGTAGCTGGAACTACAGGCGCCCGCCACCACGCCTGGCTAATTTTTTGTATTTTTAGTAGAGACAGGGCTTCACTGTGTTAGGCAGAATGGTCTCAATCTCCTGACCTCGTGATCTGCCCACCTCGGCCTCCCAAAGTGCTGGGATTACAGGTGTGAGCCACCGCACCCGGCCCCTGTTTTTGGTTTTGTTTTTGTGACAGGGTCTCACTCTGTTGCCCAGGCTGGAGTGCAATGACACAGTCTTGGTCACTGCAACCTCTGCTTCCAGGGTTCAAATGATTCTCCTGCCTTAGCCTCCCGAGTAGCTGGAATTACAGGAGAGCACCACCATGCTTTGCTAATTTGTTTTAGTAGAGATGGGGTTTTATCATGTTGGCCAGGCTGGTCTTGAGCCACCGCACCCGGCCTAAGCTGCTATGTTTTGGGGTAATTTCTTACAAAGCAGTGGATAATTAACACAGAACCTCTCCCTGTTCCTTGCCTTGGGACTAAAACACATGAGACTAGCTTTAACAAACAGGATGTTAGCTCATGTGGTGTGAATAGAGGTGTGAGGTATGCCCCCCAATAAACCTTTTGCAGTTCCAACTCCATCTCAGTATCTACTGATCCTTAACTGTGACGCCTGGAGAAGCCAGACAGAAAAAAACCAGAGGAAAAGGAAGCCAGGGAGCTGTTACATAAAACTTAATGCGCAGCTGTGAGACAGACTCCAGCACAGACATGGGTGAACTATATGAAGTGGCCAGTCTCCTCAACAATTGGGTAGCTAATGAACAGACTTACAGGACATGTGCCAATTTGCGGTTATTAAGAACATGCAAGCCGGGCGCGGTGGCTCAAGCCTGTAATCCCAGCACTTTGGGAGGCCGAGACGGGCGGATCACGAGGTCAGGAGATTGAGACCACCCTGGCTAACACGGTGAAGCCCCATCTCTACTAAAAAATACAATAAAACTAGCCAGGCGAGGTGGCGGGCGCCTGTAGTCCCAGCTACTCGGGAGGCTGAGGCAGGAGAATGGCGTAAACCCGGCAGGAGGAGCTTGCAGTGAGCTGAGATCCGGCAACTGCACTCCAGCCTGGGCGACAGAGCGAGACGCTGTCTCAAAAAAAAAAAAAAAAAAAAGAAGAACAACATGCAAGTTAGGCCAGGCGTGGTGGCTCAAGCCTGTAATTCCAGCACTTTGCAAGGCTGAGGCAGACAGATCACCTGAGGTCAGGAGTTTGAGACCAGCCTGGCCAGTATGGAGAAACTCTGTCTCTACTTAAAAAAAAAAAAAAAATTAGCCAGGCATGGTGGCGTGAACCTGTAATCCCAACTACTAGGGAGGCTGAGACAGGAGAATCACTTGAACCTGGGAGGCGGAGGTTGCAGTGAGCCAAGATTGTGCCACTGCACTCCAGCCTGGGCGACACAGCAAGCCTCCATCTCAAACAAACAAACAAACCATGCAATTTAAATGAACAATACATTTCAATTTCTGGGTTGTATACTGTGACAGAAAAAATTCTATGATGGTACCTGTGGCACTTCCTATTGTGACACTATGATTAGTTTAGGTTATCTGGCAAAGCTGAGGGATTTTGCAGATGTTCCAAAACAGTTGAAAGTCTTTGAAACAGGGCTTGGCCGATGGTAGTGGCTCACACCTGTAATCCCAATACTTTGGTAGGCTGAGGCCAGTGGATCACTTAAGGCCAGAAGTTTGAGACCAGCCCGGGCAACATAGTGAGGACTGGTCTCCACTTTTTTTTTTTTGAGACAGAATCTCATTCTGTCACCCAGGCTGGAGTGCAATGGTGCAATCTTGGCTCACTGCAACCTCCACCTCCTGGGTTCAAGTGATTCTCCTGCCTCAGCCTCCCGAGTAACTGGGACTATAGGTGCATACTACCATGCCCGGCTAAACAAAAAAATTTTTTTAAATTAGCCAGGCATGGTGGTGTGTATGCCTGTAATCCCAGCTATTTGAGATGCTGAGGCAGGAGGAATGCTTGAGCCCAGGAAGTTGAGGCTGTAGTAAAGTATGATTGCGCCACTGCAGTCCAGCCTGGATGACAAAGTCTGGTGAGGTTCTGTCTAAATAAATAAATGAGAAGGCTTAGTTACCGACTCTTGCTGGTGGCCTGAAGAAAGGAACCTACTGTGAGCTCTACAGCTGCAAAGAAATGGATTCAGCCAACTGAATGAACGTGAAAGTAGATTCTTCTACAATCAAGTCTACAGATGTGAATGTAGCCAGCTGATAGCTAGATTGCTACTTCTGGAGATCCTAAACAGAGGGCCCAGTTAAGCTATGCCCAGACTCTTGACTCACAAGAACGGTGAGATAATAAATACATGTGGTTTTTCCCGGGAGGTGGAGCTTGTAGTGAACCGAGATGGTGCCACTGCACTCCAGCCTGGGCAACACAGCGAGACTCTGTTTCCAAAAAAGAGCAGAAAAAAATGTGGTTTTTAAGCTGTTAATTTTGTGGTAAGATGTTACACAAAAACAGAAAACAGGCCAGGCATGGTGGCTCACGCCTGTAATCCTAGCACTTTGGGAAGCTGAGGCGGATGGATCACGAGGTCAGGAGTTCGAGACCAACCTGGCCAATATGGCGAAACTCTGTATCCACTAAAAATACAAAAAATAGCTGGGTGTGGTGGTGCATGCCTGTAGTCCCAGCTACTCAGGAGGCTGAGGCAGGAGAATCGCTTGAACCCAGGAGGTGAAGGTTTCAGTGAGCCGAGATCGTGCCACTACATTCCAGCCTGGGTGACAGAGCAAGACTCCATCTCAAAAAAACAAAACAAAAAACCAGAAAACAATAGAGACATGCAAAGCTTAGAGAACATGAGTCTCTGCTGGGTGAACATGGGTGGCAGTGACCTTCTCACACTGATGGTAGAAGACGTATGAAAGGAAATTTCATAGTATATGACTAAAACTATTTTAAATGTTTATGCCATTCTTTCTAGCTTCTAGGAATTGTACTTGTAGCAGTTCTTCCAAAATGTGCTTCAGTAATTAAACAGCGGATTTGCATTGAAGGTTTACCATGCAGAGCGCACAGGTATTAGCTAATGCAGTCCTCATACAGCAATGTATGTTATACTCTGCTCTGATGGTTAAATGACAAAGTTTTAGAGAAATGAAATCTTTTGACTCAGTTTATGCAACTAGAAAGCATATGTGCTAATAAGCAGATGCTAATTGGCTTGAATCCATTAGTCACTCTTTTTTTGTTTGTTTTCTCTTGTGAGACAGGGTCTCACTCTGTCACTCAGGCTGAAGTGCAATCACAGCTCACTGCAGCCTTGATCTCCTGTGCTCCAGTGATTCACCTGCCTCACCCTCTCAAAGTGTGGGATTACAAGCATGAGCCTCCACGGCTGGCCCATAGTCACTCAATCCCCTGTTTAATTACTATCGAAATAAATGCAATAATGGATGCTTGGCTCAAGCATATATTGTTGAATATTAATTATCTAACCCAGGGGCTGGATACGGGGTGTTCGCACAATTCTTTTTTTTTTTTTTTCTTGTGAGACAGAGTCTCACTCTGTCATCCAGGCTAGAGTGCAGTGGTACAATCATGCCTCAACATCCCAGGGCTCTGGGGATTCTCCTGCCTCAGTCTCCTGAGTAGCTGGGACTACAGGTGCGTGCCACAAAGCCCGGTTAATTTAAAAATTTTTTTTTTTTTAGAAATGAGGTCTCGCTATGTTGCTCAGACTGTTCTCGAACTCCTGAGCTCAAGCGACCCTCCCTTCCCAGCCTCCCAAAGTGCAGAAAGCACAGGTGTGAGCCACTGGGCCGGGCCCACACAATTGTTTCAAATTTTCTGCCTGTTTGAAAATGTTCTTAATACAATGTTGGGGTAAGGTAAATGCAATATTTATTTTGCAGTTCTTACCTCTTTGGCTGAGGGAATTGCTTGCTCCTCAGAGACTCTTTCTTTCTCTTTTCTTCCTTCCTTCCTTCCTCCCTCTCTTTCTCCCTTTCTCCCTTTCTTTCGCGACTGAGTTTCACTCTTGTTGCCCAGGCTGGAGCGCAATGGCACGATTTCGGCTCACCGCAACCTCCGCCTCCCGAGTTCAAGCGATTCTCTTGTCTCAGCCTTCCTGAGTAGCTGGGACTACAGGTGCCCGCCACCACGCCCGGCTAATTTTTTGTATTTTTGGTAGAGACTATTTTTTGTATTTTTAGTAGTTTCACCATGTTGGCCAGGCTACTCTGGAACTCCTGACCTCAGGCGATCCGCCCGCCTCGGCCTCCCAAAGTGCTGGGATTACAGGCGCGAGCCACCGCGCCCGGCCCTCCTCAGGGAGTTTCTAAACTGTCAGTAAGCCACTGGTTTTCCCTGTATTCATAAAAAAACTGACAGGAACGCCCAGGATCCTAAAGTGAGCTTCAATCTCAAGATAGTCAGCGACCGCCCTCCGGGCCAGCGTCGGGGCCTTGAGGGGCCTCTGGAAAGTGAATCACAGGGAGCATCTCGGGGTTTCAGGATTTTGGCTGTCCGCTGCCCAAGCCTTGGCATCACGGGCGCTTTTCCCGCTCACGTTCAGGTCCCTTCAAGGTCGGCGCCAGGTATCCTCCCAGAACACGGGCACACAGCCACGCCCAGGACCCCCACTGCCTACCTGCTGCCGCTAGAGGGCGCCATCGTCGCGGCTAACGCAACCTCAGGAAGGAAGCGGTGGAGCACCACATCGCGGGGTTTTCTGGGAGATGGAGGCGGTGGAAGCATACGCATGCGCAGCGACTGCGCCGTAGTGGGCGCGCATGTGCAGCGGAGGGGCGTGATGACCCGGAGTCTCCTAGCCACCGCAGAGTAGTGCGGGGCCGGGGGCTCTAAGGGGTAGCCGCAACCTGGACGGCCCGGGACACAGCTGCGGGTTCCGGCCAACAGGCCCGGAGTCGCGGCCTCGGCTCCGCTGTGGGTGCACGGGCTGGGGCTGCGGCGACTCCTGTGCGCTCCGCGTCTGCGGCTGGTAGGAATGGGGATCGTCCCCAGATCCCGCCTTCCGGGCAGGGCCTCCCCTGCCAGCGATCCTGCCCAGAGTCCAAGGATCCTCCTCGCTTCTCGTGGACTGCGGTGTCAGCCGCCCGAGCCGGTCCCCGGACACCTGGCCAGGTGACGGCCCCCAACCTCCGCCTGGCAGGGGGTGGTCTGCGAGTCCCCCTCATCCCCGGCAGACGTTCCCGAGCTCCGGAGGGAAAAAAGGACGAGGAAGGGGCTGCTTATGAGTCTGTCGGTGTTGATTTAGTAGTTGTGGAATGTGAGCCCTGGGGAAATAAGTGGAAGAGGCATGGACCGTGTGGCTCCACTGGGGCGTTCGCGAATGCCTCCTGGAGGAGGAGACCAACCAGAAAGAAGAGGCAGCGTCCAGCAACTGGACAAAGGCCAGAGGGCCTTTCTAGCAAGAGGACTGGGGTGAGCAGAAGCTGATCCGGCTCTTTATTCCTGGGCGCAAGTGCCGTGTGGCATAGGTCAATGAAGGCCTGAAAGGGGTGTTGAGCCAGCAACAAAATGCCTTGAGTGCACCATTAAAGAAGCAACAACTATGGCTCACGCCTGTAATCCCAACACTTTGGGTGGCCCAAGCGGGCGGGTTGCCTGAGCTCAGGGGTTCAAGACCAGCCTGGCCAACATGGTGAAACTCCGTCTCTACTAAAAATATAAAAATTAGCCACGCGTGGTGGCACGGGCCTATAATCCCTGCTACTGGGAAGGCCGAGACAGGAGAATCGCTTGAACCGGGGATGCAGAGGTTGGAGGCTGCAGTGAGCCGAGATCACGCCACTGCACTGCAGCCTGGGCTATAGAGCTAGACTATCAAAAAAAAAAAAAAAAAAAAAAACCAAAAACGGAAAAAGATCACATATGTTGGCCAGACAAGGTGGCTCATGCCTGTAACCCCAGCACTTTGGGAGGCTGAGGATTACTTGAGCCCTGGAGTTTGAGAGCAGCCTGGGTAAAATAGTGAGACCCCATCTCTACTAAAAAAATTAGAGGCACGGTGGTGTACACCTGTAGTCCCAGCAACTGGGGAGGTTGAGATGGGAGGATTGCTTGAGCCCATGAGGTCAAGGCTGCAGTGAGCTATGATCATGTCACTGGACTACATCCTAGACAACAAAGACTCCATCCCAGTCTTTGTTTTGAGACTCCAGACCCAGTCTCAAAAACTACAAAAAAGAATATACACTTGTGCCAGCACAATACTTAGCACTAAGGATTTCTCTTTGCCACTGAACAGAAAAAACACCCTTGTTGTTATTAATGATGTTATGCTTTATTGTTAACTTTATTACTAGATGATTACTTTTACTCATCTCTTCTTTCATACTCTTCTATTCTTCTGATATTTGTGTGTTTTAGTGCCTGTTTTAGCCCATCTGCTTAATATGGTACATTTTAGTATCTAATAAAGGGTGCCTGACATTTTTTTTTTTTTTTTTGGAGACAGAGTATCGCGTTGTTACCCAGGCTGGAGTGCAGTGGTGCGATCTCAGCTCACTGCAACCTCCGCCTCCCAGGTTCAGGCAATTCTCCTGCCTCAGCCTCTTGAGTAGCTAGGATTACAGGTGCCCGTCACCACACCCGGCTAATTTTTGTATTTTTAGTACAGGTGGGTTTCACCATGTTCGCCAGGCTGGTCTTGAATTCCAGACCTTAAGTGATCTACCCACCTCAGCCTCCCAAAGTGCTGGGATTATAGTCGTGAGCCACGGTATCCGGCCTCTGACTATTCTTTTAACCAGATACTGTTGGACTTTTCATATGATCTTTAAGTTGTTTTGTTCTGTGAGCTGGCAGGGGCGGGGAGGGGGGAGTCTTTGAATTGGAATTGCTATAATTTTGTTTAGTAGTTTTGTGAAGATCTTTTTTTTTTTTTTTTTGAGACCGAGTGCTAGGAATGCAGGGGTGAGCCACCATGCCCAGCCAATTTTTATATTTTTAGAGTTGGGGTTTTACCATGTTGGCCAGGCTCATCTTGAATTCCTGACCTCAGGTGATTCCCCCAGCCTGGCCTCCCAAAGTGTTAGGATTACAGGCGTGAGCCACTGTGCCCAGTCTGATATTTTAATACTTTAAAAAAATATGTAAGCCTTCACGGAGAAATTTTAAAAAAATACTTTCCATTCAGGAATAATATGTCAGTGTGTTCTGAACTTAACTTTAGGTCTGTTAATGAGGCTTTTGTATTTTCTTCATGAAAATCCTTTATTGCTTTTGCTAATTGATTTCCAAGTTGCTCCCAGCATCACTATTGTGAGTGACAATTTAATCACTATTCTGGATTACAATTTTTTTTCCAATTTTCATTTCAAAATTGTGAAGTATTTCAACCTGCGGAGAGGTTTGGAGAGTAATAGAATAATATATAAATAATAAAGATGACACCCATGTATCATCGAGATTTTACCTGTGTTAACATATAGTCAGATTTTCAGATTTTGATTTGTTTTTTCATGTCAAGCATCACAGGTGTCTCTTCCCCAACTCTTTCCCCTCTCTCCCCTCAGGTGCTACTTTCTTGAGGTTGGGCAATCTATCTAGTCCATGTTATTGTTACTTTACTACTTATGTATGAATCTCTGTATAACATAGAGATTTTGTGTCTTTTATTTCCACGTAAATTGTATCTTGTGGATAAGTGCACAGTTTACTTTTTGCACTCAGTTTTTGGAGAACTGTCCATCTTGTATATATGTTAGTCTTTTTTTTTTCTTTTGAGATGAAGTCTCTCTCTTGTCCCCCAGGCTGGAGTGTGATGGTGCGATCTCCGCTCACTGCAACCTCTGCCTCCCGGGTTCAAGCGATTCTCTTACCTCAGCCTCGCGAGGAGCTGAGATTACAGGCGCCTGCCACCACGCCTGGATAATTTTTGTATTTTTGGTGGAGATGGGGTTTCCCCATGTTGGCCAGGCTGGTCTGGAACTCCTGACCTTAGGTGAGCCCAGTCCGTTTGTTTTAACCACCCCCTATTGCTCCTTTTCTCATACCACAATTTCTCTCTTCCCTGCCACTAAATATTTAGGCTTACAATTTTCCCATGCTAAAGTTTAAGAGAATCACTGAAAGAATGAAAACAATGTGTAGTTTTCATTTTCAACCGGCTGTTACTACAGAGGAAAGTTACTGGCTTTGTTTACATTTCTTAGATCTAGTCATTTTAACAAATTAAATGCTGGGATTACAGGCGTGAGCCACGCACCCAGTAAATAATTATATTGCCAATGAATAATGAGTGTACTTATTCTGAATTTTAACATTATCTCAAAAAAAAGTTATAGATATGGAAATATTTTAGGAAATTATGCAGTAAGTAAAAGGAAGGCTCTATAACAAAATAATGATAGCATCGGGTTAAAAATCAGCGGAGGCCATAGGAGAAAGTAAACTCCTGCGCGTCCGCCCCCAGGCAAGTCCACGGGGCTAATAACCCAGTACCCGCGGCAGCTCCAGCGTTGGGCTGGGGAAGCTCGGGGACTCCGCGCACGCGCACATCCGTGTCCCGGCAGCCGCGCAAGCGCAATCGCCGTCGCCCGGAACATGGCTGCCGCCGGCCGCCAACCGTAAGTGCCGACACATCTCTGAGCCCTGCGCTGCCTTCGTTTCCCCCGGGGGGACGGCTTGGCGGGTGGAGGACAGGGCTGAGGATTACTTGAGCCCTGGAGTTTGAGAGC
>NW_012102088.1:1403211-1406264 GCF_000951045.1 Mandrillus leucophaeus | reverse complement strand
GCGAGGGGCGCGTCCGCGGGTGGGTTTCACGTGGGTAGTGGGCATGTCGGGCTCGCTAGGGCGAGGGTCTGGCCGGGGGCGTAGTTGTCCTGGCGGGTGGGGACGCTCTGTGGCGATTGGGGTGACTCCTCTGAGGGCGAGGTCGCTCCCGGGCTGGTCTGGACGCCCCCGCCCTTTCCTTAGAGTCACCCGTGAGTTCCGTGCTCGCATCTCTAGCCCGCCCTCCCATAGAGACAGTTTTGCCGCGCCTGCTGGGGTCCGGGTCCGTCCCTGGGGTAACCCCCGAGTCTACCGCTTTTCTGCTGGCTGGTGGGAGGGGCAGTGTGGGCTTGGGTCGGCCTCCGGCTGAATTGGTGGCCGTGAGCCAGGGGGCTGAGCTGCTTCCCCTTTCAGTCTCGCAGGTGTTAGATCACCTGTGTGTTTTTTCCATTTGATATTGCAAAATCATGTTTTACCGCAGTTCTCAGTGAGGGCCGCATTTTTGCACCTGTTTAGTGACCATTTCGCTGTCTTTTTCCTTGGTTTAGTGGCTTATTTCCTTTGTGCACTCTCCCAGTCTCAATATTTTATGACAGAAAATGTTGGTTTAGATAGAGAAGCTGAAAGACTTGTGCAGTGAAAGACCCCGTTAATATCTGCTGAATTTACTGTATCCCTTACCTTTCCTTCTGTCCATCCTTTCAGCCATCCATTAATCCACCTATTTTTGGAAACATGTCAAAGTAAGCCGCATATATCACAACACTTCTCCCTCAGACAGCTCACTATGCTTACCATGAATTAGAGTTCAATAGTGCTTTTTTAAATTTTTTGAGCCAAAATTGACTTTCAGTGAAATGCACAGATCTTCACTGTACCATTGATGAGTTTTGACAAGTGCAACCTAAACCTTTATTAAAATTACCATCAGCCCGAAAAGGTCCCTTATTTTTTGCCAAGTAAAAAAATTTGGCTGTTGGAACTTGGGCTTGTTAAAGTACGTTTTGAATACCCAGCTTTTGTCTGTTTTTCTTTTCCCGCAGCAAGTGACTTTCCTCCATTCTACTGCTTGTTTCCCTCTCTCTTCACCCAGCTTTTCATTTTGAAAAGTTCCACAGTTGCATAAAAGTTGCAGGAATAGTTTAATACTTGTAAAACCATCCAGATTCTCAAATTATTAACACTTTTTGCCACATCAGCTTTATCTTTCTCTTCTCCCTGCCTCAAACACATGCATAGGTGTTACCAGAAAGGGGGACTGGAGCTATACCCCAAGAAAGGGTTCTTTTATCTTGGGAAAGAAAATTCAGGGCGAGTCCACAGAGTAAAGTGAAAGCAAGTTTATTAAGAAAGTAAAGGAATAAAAGAATGGCTACTCTATAGATAGAGCAGCCCCAAGAACTGCTGGTTGCCCATTTTTATGGTTATTTCTTGATTCTGTGCTAAACAAGGGGTGGATTATTCATGCCTACCATTTTTAGGCCATGTAGGGTAACTTCTGATGTTACTATGACATTTGTAAACTGTCATGGTGCTAGTGGGAGCAGGACTAGAGGTCACTCTCGTCGCCGTCTTGGTTTTGGTGGGTTTTAGCCGCCTTCTTTACTGCAAGCTGTGTTATCAACAAGGTCATTATGACCTGTATCTTTTGCCAATCTCCTGTCTCATCCTGTGTCCTAGAATGCCTTAACTGTCTGGAAATGCAGCCCAGTAGGTCTCAGCCTTATTTTACCCAGTCCCCATTTAAGATGGAGGTTTGCTTTGGTTCAAACACCTCTGACATAGGGTTCTCTTTTTTTTTTTTTTTGAGATGGAGTCTCGCCCAGGCTGGAGTGTAATGGCACGATCTCCGCTCATTGCAAACCCCGTCTCCTGGGTTCACACCATTCTCCTGCCTCAGCCTCCTGAGTAGCCGGAACTACAGGCGCCTGCCATCATGCCCAGCTAATTTTTTGTATTTTTAGTAGAGACGGGATTTCACTGTGTTAGCCAGGATGGTCTCGATCTCCTGACCTCGTGATCCGCCCACCTCAGCCTTCCAAAGTGCTGGGATTACAGGCGTGAACCACCACGCCCGGCCAAAGATAGAATCTTACCCCGTCATCCAGGGTAGAGTCCAGTGGTGCAATCTTGGCTCACTGCAACCTCCACCTCCCAGGCTCAAGTGATTTTCCTGCCTCAGCCTCCCGAGTAGCTGGAATTACAGGCGTTGTGCCACTACGCCCAGCTAATATTTGTCTTTTTAGTAGACATGGGGTTCTGCCACGTTGGCCAGGTTGGTCTTCAACTCCTGACCTCAAATGATCTGCCTACCTCGGCCTCCCACAGTGCTGGGATTACAGGAGTGAGCCACTGCGCCTGGCCCCAGGTACTTTATTATCGATACAGAACTCTTGTCTGATATAGTTTGTATGTAGCTGATATAGTTTGTATGATTTTTTGTGTATTTCTTTTGATCCAGGATCCTGTGTTACATTTACTTGTCATGTTATTTTAGTCTCCCTCAACCTTGAATGGCACTCCCCTTTCTTTTTTTTTTTTCATGAAATTAATATATTTTTAAAAGACCCAGCTGGTGGTTGTGTAGATTGTCACTTGATGTTCAGTTGATGTTCCCAATATTAAATTCAGACTCTCATCTTCAGCAGGGCATTGTCTGAGTGACATCATGTTCTTCTTGGTGTGTCATGTCAGGAAGCACGTGAGGCTGGTGGTGATCAGACTTCTGTCATGTGGTTAAAGTGCTCTCGCCGGGATCCTCCACTTTTTCCCTTCTGTAATTAATAAGCCATTCTAGAGATGGTACTTTGAATGTTCTTTTATGTTCATGATGTATTACTCATTTTGATATAGTAAGATGTTTCAAATCTTTTTCTTTATGTTTTGTTCCTTTTATGAGTTGTTTAAGAAATTCTTTGGCTTGGCGCGGTGGCTCACGCCTATAATCCTAGCACCTTGCAAAGCTGAGGCAGGCAGATGACTTGAGGTCATGAGTTCAACACCAGCGTGGCCAACATGGTGAAACCCCGTGTCTACTAAAAATATAAAAATTAGGCGGGTGTGGTGGCAGGCAC
>NW_012102088.1:1401390-1402561 GCF_000951045.1 Mandrillus leucophaeus | reverse complement strand
ATACTATATAATTTTTGTTAGTTTTTGTTTTCTCTTTTTTGAGACAAGGTCTTGCTGTCTCACCCAGGCTGGAGTGCAGTGGCACAATCACAGCTCACTGCAGCCTTGAGCTCCTGGACTCCCAAGTAGCTGGGATTTCAGGTATGCACCATCACGCCTGGCTAAAGGCGTTTCACTACATTGTCCAAGCTGGCCTTGAACTCCTAGGCTCAAGCGATTCTCCTGCCTTGACCTCCCAAAGTGCTGGGATTACAGGTGTAAGCCAGTGCACCCGGCCTTGGCTGGGCTTTCTTTGTGATTAGATATTGGGGTTGGGGTTGGGGCTTGCATAGTTTGAACTTCCTGCTGGCACCAAGGAGGAAACATTCATACTTTCTTGTTAGCATGCCCAGATGAGAGGGAGAAAGAGAAAGGGGTGGGGGCTTGAAAGCTGTCAGCAACCATCCAAAATGGAATCAGACTATCGCACTTGTAATCACGTGACTGACTTTATCAGGATGGGAGTCAAGTTGGTAAATGATTTATTTTTGTTAAAAAGTTGTGAACAAGTAAAGTAAACATTATTCTGGGTGTTCCACAGAGATGGCTGGAGCTGTGTGGATGGGCGTAAATGGCTAATGTCCAGCGGCCATCGATGTCAAGTATCCACGCACCTGGCCTGAGTGGATCCCTCTGCCTTTCAGAGGTGAGTGCCAGGGAATGGAAGTCTACATGAACTCAGCACAGCCCTACAAGGACTGTTATTTCCCTCATAAAGTCCTAAAATACCGGAAATATGGCAGATGGGGTCTAGACCAGGGATTCTGACCCTTACAGACTCGACACATAGTTACTCTTTTAAACAACTCTATTGAAATATAATTCACATAGCGTACAATTTACACTTTTAAGTGTACAATTCAGTGGTTTTTTTATTATATTAACTAACTTGTATATCCATTGCCACAGTCAGTCTTCGAGTGTTTTCATCACCCCTGAAAAAGAAAACCCATACCATTAGCAGTTACTCCCCCATCTTTCCCATCCCTTCCAGCCCTAGCTAATCACTAATCTACTTTCTGTCTTGATAGATTTGCCTATTATGGACATTTCATGTAAATAGCCTACAATATGTGGTCTTTTGTATGTGACTTCTTACTCTTAGGAAAATGTTTCATGTTGTAGCATGGAT
>NW_012102088.1:1400046-1401340 GCF_000951045.1 Mandrillus leucophaeus | reverse complement strand
AGAAAAAAAATTTTTTTGGCTTGATGCAGTGGCTCATGCCTTAATCCCAGCACTTTGGGAGTCTGAGGGTGGAGGATCACTTGAGCTCAGGAGTTTGAAACCGGCCTGGGCAACATAGTGAGACCCAATCTCTGCAAAACATTAAAAAAAAAAATGGCTGGGCGTGGTGGCTCACACCTGTAATCCCAGCACTTTGGGAGGCCAAGGCGGGCAGATCACGAGGTTGGGAGATCGAGACCATCCTGGCTAACACGGTGAAACCCCATCTCTACTAAAAATACAAAAAATTAGCCAGACATGGGGGAGGGCGCCCGTAGTCCCAGCTACTAGGGAGGCTGAGGCAGGAGAATGGTGTGAACCCAGGAGGCGGGGTTTGCAATGAGCCAAGATCCTGCCACAACACTCCGGCCTGGGCGACAGAGCAAGACTCAGTCTCAAAAAAATTAAAATAAAGTAAAAAGTTAAAGTAAAGTAAGGTAAGGTAAGGTAAAAGTAAAATACAGCCAGGTGTGATGGCATACTCCTATGGTCATAGCTACTGAGTCCAGGAGTTCAAGATTGCAGTGAAACATGATCATGCTACTGCATTGAAGCCTGGGCATCAAAGCAAGACTCTGTCTCTTGGTTTTTTTTTTGTTTTTTTTTTTGAGACGGAGTCTCACTGTGTCGCCCAGGCTGGAGTGCAGTGGCCAGATCTCAGCTCACTGCAAGCTCCGCCTCCCGGGTTTACGCCATTCTCCTGCCTCAGCCTCCCGAGTAGCTGGGACTACAGGCGCCCGCCACCTCGCTCAGCTAGTTTTTTGTATTTTTTAGTAGAGATGGGGTTTCACCGTGTTAGCCAGGATGGTCTCGATCTCCTGACCTCGTGACCCGCCCGTCTCGGCCTCCCAAAGTGCTGGGATTACAGGCTTGAGCCACCGCGCCCGGCCGACTCTGTCTCTTTAAAAAAAAACAACAAAACAAATTATTGGCTGTGCGCTATGGCTCCTGAGGTCAGGAGTTCGAGATCAGCCTGGCCAATTTGGTGAAGCCCCATCTCTATTAAAAATATAAACAATTGCCGGGCGCGGTGGCTCAAGCCTGTAATCCCAGCACTTTGGGAGGCCGAGACGGGCGGATCACGAGGTCAGGAGATCGAGACCATCCTGACTAATACGGTGAAACCCCGTCTCTACTAAAAAATACAAAAAACTAGCCGGGCGAGGTAGTGGGCGCCTGTAGTCCCAGCTACTCGGGAGGCCGAGGCAGGAGAATGGCATAAACCCGGGAGGCGGAGCTTGCAGTGAGCTGAGAT
>NW_012102088.1:1398034-1399996 GCF_000951045.1 Mandrillus leucophaeus | reverse complement strand
AGATCGTGCCACTGCACTCCAGCCTAGGAGACAGGGCAAGGCCCTGTCTCAAAAAAAAAAAAAAAAAAAGATTTTAATTTCTCTGATGGTTAATGATATTGAGCATTTTTATTTATTGAATATTGTCTATTCAGACCTTTTGTCCATTTATTAAATGAGTTTTGTGGTTTTTTTGTTTTTGTTTTTTGAGACAGAGTCTCCCTCTGTTGCCCAGGCTGGAGAGCAGTGGTGCGATCTCGGCTCACTGAAACCTCCTCCTCTCGGGTTCAAGCGATTTTCCTGCCTCAGCCTCCTGAGTAGCTGGGACTACAGGCGCATGCCACCATGCCTGGCTAATTTTTTGTATTTTTAGTAGAGATGGGTTTCACCGTGTTAACCAGGATGGTCTTGATCTGACCTCGTGATCCGCCCGCCTCGGCCTCCCAAAGTGCTAGGATTATAGGCGGGAGCCACCACGCCTGGCCTGAGTTTTTTTTAATTATCGAATCGTGACACTTATATTCTGAATACTAGTCCCTTGTCCTATATGTGATTTGCAAATATTTTCTCCCATTCTGTGGGTTGCCTTTAACTTTCTTGGTGATATTCTTTGAACTACAAAGTTGTTTTGTTTTTTTTTTAATTTAAATTTAATTTTTTTTCTTTTTTCTTTTTTTTTTTTTTGAGACAGGTATTTACTCTGTTGCCCAGGCTGGAATGCAGCGGCATGATCTCAGCTTACTGCAGCCTCTGCCTTCTGGGCTCAAGTGATCTTCCTGCCTCAGCCTTCCAAGTAGCTGGGACGACAGGTGCATGCCACCATGTCTGGCTAGTTTTTGTATTTTTAGTAGAGATGGGGTTTCACTGTGTTACCCAGGCTGGTCTCGAATTCCTGAGCTCAAGTGATCCACCTGTCTCAGCCACCCAAAGTGCTGGGATTACAGGCATGAGCCACTGCTCCCGTCCAAGAGCATTAGGCCAGGCCGGGCACGGTGGCTCGTGCCTATAATCGCAGCACTTTGGGAGGCCAAGGCAGGCTGATCACCTTAGGTCAGGAGTTCAAGACTAGCCTCACCAACATACAGAAACCCCATCTCTACTGAAAATACAAAAATTAGCTGGGTGTGGTGGTGCATGCCTGTAATCCCAGCTACTCGGGAGGCTGAGTCAGGAGATTCGCTTGAACCTGGGAGAAGGAGGTTGCAGTGAACTGAGATCACTCCACTGCACTTCAGTCTGGGCAACACGGCGAGACTATCTCTCAGAAAAAAAAAAAAAAAAGTGTTAAGCCAGGCGTGGTGGCTCACAACTGTAATCCCAGCACTTTGGAAGGCTGAGGTGGGAGGATTGCTTGAGCCCAGGAGTTCAAGACCAGCCTGGCCCATAGAGTAAGACCTCATCTCTACCAAAAAAAAAAAAAAATTTAGGCTGGGTGTGGTGGCTCATGTCTGTAATCCCAGCACTTTGGGAGGCTGAGGCATGCAGATGACTTGAAGTTAGGAGTTTGGGACCAACCTGGCCAACATGGTGAAACCCTGTCTACTAAAAATACAAAAATTAGCTGGGCATGGTGATGTGTGCCACTTAGGAGGCTGAGGCAAGAGAATCGCTTGAGCCCAGGAGGTGGAGGTTGCAGTGAGCTGAGATCATGACACTGTACTCCAACCTGAGACAGAGTGAGACTCTGTCTCAAAAAAAAAAAAACGAAATTAGGTGTGATGGTATGCACCTGTGGTCCCAGCTACTCGGGAGGCTGAGGTGGGAGGATCACTTGAGCCCATGAGATTGAGGCTGTGTTGAGCCGTGATTGCACCTTGCAGTCTAGGCTGGACAAAAGAGTGAGACCCTGTCTCTTAAGAAAGAAAAAAAGGGCCAGGCGTGGTGGCTTATGCCTGTAATCCCAGCACTTTGGGAGGCCGAGGCAGGCAGATCATGAGGTCAGGAGATCGAGACCATCCTGGCTAACACAGTGAAACCCCGTCT
>NW_012102088.1:1385104-1395264 GCF_000951045.1 Mandrillus leucophaeus | reverse complement strand
GATCAAGGCACTAGAAGATTCAGTGTCTAGTGAGTGCCCTTGCTCACTTTCTGCTTCATAGATGATGCCTTCTAACCGTCCTCATGGGATGGAAGGAGCAAGGGAGCTCTCTGGGGCCTCCTAAGTGCACTGATCCCAATAGTGAGGGCCCTACCTCCATGATATGATCACCAGCCAAGACCCACCTCCTAATGCCATGCGTTCGGGAGTCAGGATTTCAATATGAATTCTGGGGAGGGACACAGACATTCAGACTATAGCAAGGGATGTAGTTGGAATAGCCAAGTTTCAACAAGAAGAGAGAATTTAGAGTGGGGTATGAGTCCATGAATTCAGGGCAGCATCTGGATTTGCTATATGCTTCCTTCTAAAAAGGAAGGCACCTTCCCCCTAATGTCTTGTACAGCCCATGTGATGTTCTGTTCTCAAGTACCCCAGGTGGCTGCCTGCAGGAACCTTGGTCCACAGGATGGTCAGGCATCATGTGGGCTGGTCCTGAGCATGGTACGCTGTCTGGTATCCTCAGCCCAGGCTCATCAGATCCTAGCAGCTCCCCCTGCCTCAGTCTTTGTGACAACCTAACACCTCCGGAGATAACCAACCATATGCCCTTCTGGGTGATACTGCCAAGGTGAGAAAGAGTTGCAAGTCAGGCTGAAGGAGACTTGCCCGCCTACAGGGCACATGTGCGTAGCATTCCTAGCACTATTCTTGAACGCTTCTATGCACTTACTACAGATTTGTGGAGATACTCATATACCATATGATTCACCCATTCAAAGTGCACAATTCCGTGGTTTTTAGTGTGTTCATAGAGTTGTGCAACCATAACCACCATCTAATTTCAGAACATTTTAATCAGTCCAAAAAGAAACCTGTACCCATTGGCAGTTAATCCCTGTTCTCCCCACATCTCCCCCAGCCCCTGACAACAACTGGCCTACTTTCTGTCTATGTAGATTTGCTTGTTCTTGACAATTCATGTAAATGAGATCCTACAATATATGGTCTTTTGTGTCTGGCTTCTTTCATGGAGCATAATGTTTTCAAGATTCATCTGTGTTAGAACAGGGATTAGTACTTTATTCTTTTTTTATGGCTGTTGTATTCCATTGTGTGGATATATCACATTTTGTTTATATGTTCATCCATTCATCCGTTGTTGGGCATTTATTTGGATTGTTTCCTCTCTTTTGTTTTTTATGAATAGTACTGCCATGAACATCCATCTACAAGTTTATCTGTGGACATATTTTTGCATTTTTCTTGAGTAGATACGTGAGAGTGTACGTACTAAAACTTAGTCCATTTTGTGTTGCTATAAAGGAATACCTGAGGCTGGGTAATTTACAAAGAAAAGAGGTTTATTCAGCTCATAGTTCTGCTTGGTTTCTGGTGAGGGCTTTTATGTTACATCTAAATATGGCAGAGAAGGTCCGAGGGGAAGTGGGCACATACTAACGGGAGCCAAACCCAAGGGGTGTCCTGGCCTTATAACAGCCTATTGTTGGGGGCACTAATTCATTCCCCCCAGAACCAATCCAGTCTCATGGGAGCAAGAACTCACTACTGTGAGAACAGCACCAAGCCATTCATGAGGGTTCCACCTCCATGACCCAAACCCTTCCCGGTAGGCTGCGTGTCCCCACACCACCACGGTAGGGATTAAATTTCAGCATGAGATTTGGTGTGGACAAACAAACCATATCGAACCCAAAGCAGGCGGAATAGCTGCATCATGTGATAACTCCATATTTTCCTTTTTGAGAATCCTCAGACTGGTTTCCAAAGTAGCTACACTGTTTTACATTTGCACCAGCAGTGAATAAAGATTCCAGTTTTTTCATATCCTTGCCAATACTTGCTACTGTTTTTGTTTTTAAATATTGAACATACTAGTGAGTGTAAAGTGATGTCTCACTATGGTTTTGATCAGTATTTCCCTAATACCTAATGATGTTGATTATTTCATGTGCTCATTGGACATTTGTATGTCTTCCCAAGTAGCTTCCCAAGTAGCCGGGACCGCAGCACATACCAGCACGCCCAGCTTTTTTTTTTTTTTTTTTGTATTTTTTGCAGAGATGGGGTCTCGCTATGTTGCCCAGGGTGGTCTCAAACTCCTGACCTCAAGCAGTCCACCTGCCTCAGCCTCCCAAAGTGTTGGGATTACAGGTATGAGCTACCATGTCTGGCCTTTTTCTTGCTGTTTTTTAATGGCCTCTTTCATTAGTCTTTTCAAATGACAGACTTGGTTTTCTTCATTTTCTCAACTGGTTTCTTGTTTTTAGTTTCCATAATTTCTGCTGCAATTTTTTATTTTTCTCCCCGAGTCAGAGTCTTGCTCTGTCAGCCAGGCTGGAGTGCAGTGCTAGGATCTCGGCTCACTGCAACCTCTGCCTCCTGGGTTCAAGTGGTTCTCCTGTCTCAGCCTCCTGAGTAGCTGGGACTACAGGCGCCCACCACCACGCCCGGCTAATTTTTATGTTTTTTGTAGAAACGGGGTATCATCTTGTTGATCAGGCTGGTCTCGAATGCCTGACCTCAGGTGATCCACCTGCCTCGGCCTCCCAGAGTGCTGGGATTATAGGCGTGAGCTGCTGCTCCCAGCCTCTGCTGTGATTTTTGTTAACACTTTCTTTCCACCTCCCATTGGTTTAGTCCATAGTTCTATCCCATAAGTTGTAAATTGAACAGTGAGGTCACTAGTCTTTGGTCTTCTTTTCTTTTAGTCAATTATAATCAAGTTAATGATGAGCCCTAAAAGTACAAATACATAAAAAGTCCCATTTTTTACATGTTTAAACTGTTTTTTATTATCTGTACTTACAAGGTGTTGAAGGTGGGACTTACTCCTGAATCTTCTTTCTAGTGGTGGAATAAGGTACATATTGTTCTGGAGTGTCTCTCAGTTTGACTTTATGGTTTGTCCAATGAGTTTACAAGCAGTAGATTGTTTATTGTTGGGGGATCATCAGTCATACAGTGAAGCCAACAAGACCATTCTGAGGGCACCATGCGTTACCCACATCCCAGAATGTGTTATTGCCATTCATTTCAACACCATGACTGTTGACTTGCTGCCACCTGAAGCTTCAGGACCCACAGTACTTCATCTTTAGTCCTTTTTTTTTTTTTTCTTTTTTTTTTGGAGAGAGGTCTTACTCTGTCACCCAGGCTGGAGTGCACTGATGCGATCCGGACTCACTGCAGCCTTGAACTCCTGAACTTCTGGGCCCAAGTGATATTCTTGCCTCAGCTTCCCCACTACCTGGGACTAAAGGCGAGTGACACCACCACACCCAGCTAATTTCTTTTTTCTTTCATAGAGACACAGTCTTACTATGATAATCAGGCTGGTTTCAAACTCCTGGCCTCAAGTGATCTTCCTACCTCAGCCTCTAAAAGTTCTGGGATTAGCAGCTAATTTTTGTATTTTTAGTAAAGATGGGGTTTCACCTTGTTAGCCAGGATGGTCTCAATCTCCTGACCTCGTGATACCCCCGCCTCGGCCTCCCAAAGTGCTAGGATTACAGGTGTGAGCCACCACGCCTGGCCAGTGTTTTCACGACATTTCTATTTTCCCTTCATGTAGTACATCTTTGATTACTTTGCCCATTTTTTTCTTTTTTTGTACTGTTCTCTAAGAATCCTCTATAGCTCTTCGGCAGTAATTCTTTCTGCATTTAAATCTTATTTTCTCTCTATCTGCCACTTGCATTTTGTCTCTTATTGTGTCTTTTTTTTTTTTTTTTTTTTTTTTTTTTTGAGACAGAGTCTTGCTCTGTCACCCAGGCTGGAGTGCAGTGGCGCAGTCTCGGCTCATTGCAAGATCCGCCTCCCGGGTTCACGCCATTCTCCTGCCTCAGCCTCCTGAGTAGCTGGGGCTACAGGCGCCCACCACCACGCCCGGCTAGTTTTTTGTATTTTTTAGTAGAGACGGGGTTCACCTTGTTAGCCAGGATGGTCTGGATCTCCTGACCTCGTGATCCACCCGCCTCGGCCTCCCAGAGTGCTGGGATTACAGGCGTGAGCCACCGTGCCCAGCCTTATTGTGTCTTTTATTGGACGGAAAATTTGAATGCTGATATCAGACTTGTTATTCCTTGTCTGTTTTTTATTTTTTGCTTTTTGTTTTTAAGACACGGTCTCTTTTGCCCAATCTGGAATGCAGTGGCACAATTACAGCTCACTGCAACCTCAGCCTTCTGTGTGGGCTCAAGTGATAACTCCCACCTCAGCCTCCCAGAGTGCTAGGATTACAGGCATGACCCCCAATGCTTGACCATATGGTTTTTTTGGTTAAGCATTATTGATCAAAGTCTGTCACACTTATGGCGGCATACTGCATCATTTAAACTTTGACTTTCTGTTGCAGCCGGTATCATTCTGAAATTTAAATACATGCACAGACATATATATACACATATACAAGTATATATATTTAAATTGCCTAGAATGTAGATATATATGTATGTGTGTATTCTGAGGCAAGGGTCTATTTTCATTTTACCTTTAGAAAGAAGGCTGGGCACAGTGGCTTATGCCTGTATTTGCAGCATTTTGGGAGGCCAAGGTGGGATAATTGCTTGAAGTTTTTGTGATTGAGGCTTCAGTGAACCAAGATTACACCACTACACTTCAGCCTGGATGACAGAGCAAGACCCCATCCCACCGAATGAATGAACGAATGAATGAATGGACAACCACTTGTCTTAATATTGTGAAGTCTGGGCCGGGCGCGGTGGCTCAAGCCTGTAGTCCCAGCACTTTGGGAGGCCGAGACGGGCGGATCACGAGGTCAGGAGATCGAGACCATCCTGGCTAACACGGTGAAACCCCGTCTCTAGTAAAAAATACAAAAAACTAGCCGGGCGAGGTGGCGGGCGCCTGTAGTCCCAGCTACTCGGGAGGCTGAGGCAGGAGAATGGCGTGAACCCGGGAGGCGGAGCTTGCAGTGAGCTGAGATCCGGCCACTGCACTCCAGCCTGGACGACAGAGTGAGACTCCGTCTCAAAAAAAAAAAAAAAAAATATTGTGAAGTCTGAGCGGACAAGGGATGGTGACAGGAAGATTGATATGCATGAAGACACATGCAGCCATTTACAGAATGCCCTTCATCCCCTAGCCTTGGAGACTGCTTCATACATGATCCAGTTGTTTTTTGTTTGTTTTTGTTTGTTTGTTTGTTTTTGAGATGGAGTCTCACTCTGTCACCTCACCTCCCTCGTGATCCACCTCCCTCAGCCTCCTAGAGTGCTGGGATTACAGGCGTGAGTCACCGCACCTGGCTGACATGATCCATTTTTTATAACAACCCTGCAGGGCAGTCATTGACAGTTTTTGTTTTGTTTTGTTTTGTTTTGTTTTGTTTTTTGAGATGGAGTCTCACTCTGTCGCCCAGGCTAGAGTGTAGTGGTGCGACCTCAGCTCACTGCAACCTCCGCCTACCAGGTTGAAGCAATTCTTCTGCCTCCGCCTGTAGAGTAGCTGGAACTACAGGCGTGTGCCTCCATGCCTGGCTAATTTTTTTGTATTTTTAGTAGAGACGGTGTTTCACCATGTTGGTCAGGCTGGTCTCGAACTCCTGACCTCAAATGATCCACCTGCCTCGGCTTCCCAAAATGCTGGGATTACAGGCGTGAACCACTGTGCCCCACTAGGTCATTGACAGTTCTAAGACTTAGACCCAGAACTTTTAGGTCACCAAGCCTGTGCTTTGTCCTATCCATGAATGCAGAACTCTGATCACAGAGCTGGGGTGAGAACTGCTGCTTCAGTGCTGTTGTAAGCTCATTGTGAAGTCAGAGCTTTGGAAATGTGTACTGATGGGCAGTGTGTGACAGGGACAAGAATGCAGTTGCTGGGATGGAATTCTAGGGGGAGCAGGGATGCTTGGCCTCTGGTCTCCCACATCTCAAACTAATCCTTTTGGTGATGATTTATCCCCAGGACCCTTCCTCCTGCCCGCTCTCTAGGAAGATGAAAATGCTACATGGCTCTTTTGAAATGTGTTCTTGGTTCCATTCCTTGGCTATCATTTTACCTCTTCCATGTATACATTTGAATTTAAAAGAGAAAACAAGTAAAACATCTTCACACCTAGCCCATCATCATTGTCTGTTTCTCTTACAGATAGAGCTTCATGTACCTAAGCCTGCATTTTTCTTTTTGCAGTTTGGGATATGAGATTGAAAATGACAACTCGGAATATTCCTGAGAGAGAAGTACCCTGTGATGCAGAAATGGAAGGATTCACAAGGGAAGCTCCCTGCTTGTCCATTTTAGGTGATGGTTGGGACTGTGAAAACCAGGAGGGACACTTGAGTCAATCAGCTTTAACTCTGGAGAAACCAGGGACTCAGGAAGCAATTTGTGAATATCCTGGTTTTGGGGAGCATTTGATTGCAAGCTCAGACCTTCCACCATCTCAGAGAGTTCTGGCAACCAACGGTTTCCATGCACATGACTTAAATGTTAGTGGTCTGGATTGTGACCCTGCCTTACCCAGCTGTCCTAAAAGTTATGCAGCTAAGAGAACTGGTGACAGTGATGCCTGTGGAAAAACTGTCAACCATTCCCTGGAAGTTATTCATGGAAGAAATCCAGTGAGAGAGAAGCCCTACAAATATCCTGAAAGTGTTAAGTCTTTTAATCATTTTACCTCTCTTGGTCATCAAAAAATAACGAAAAGAGGCAAGAAACTGTATGAAGGTAAGAATTTTGAGGACATCTTGACCCTGAGCTCATCGCTTAATGAAAACCAGAGAAATCTCCCTGGAGAGAAACAGTATAGATGTACTGAATGTGGCAAATGCTTCAAACGGAACTCTTCTCTTGTTTTGCATCACCGAACTCACACCGGAGAGAAGCCTTATACTTGTAATGAGTGTGGAAAGTCCTTCTCCAAGAACTACAACCTGATTGTGCATCAAAGGATCCACACAGGAGAGAAGCCCTATAAATGTAGTAAGTGTGGGAAAGCTTTCAGTGATGGGTCAGCTCTGACGCAGCACCAGAGAATTCACACAGGCGAGAAACCTTACGAATGCCTGGAATGTGGAAAAACCTTCAACCGAAATTCATCCTTAATTTTGCACCAAAGAACTCATACAGGGGAAAAACCATACAGATGTAACGAGTGCGGAAAACCCTTCACGGACATCTCCCACCTTACAGTGCATCTCAGAATCCACACCGGTGAGAAGCCCTATGAGTGTAGCAAATGTGGAAAAGCTTTCCGGGACGGCTCGTACCTCACCCAGCACGAGAGGACTCACACTGGAGAAAAGCCCTTTGAGTGTGCAGAGTGTGGGAAATCCTTCAACAGAAACTCTCACCTCATTGTGCATCAAAAGATCCATTCTGGGGAGAAACCCTATGAATGTAAAGAATGTGGCAAGACTTTCATCGAGAGTGCATACCTCATCCGGCACCAGAGGATTCATACTGGCGAGAAGCCCTATGGCTGCAACCAGTGTCAGAAACTTTTCAGGAATATCGCTGGCCTCATTAGGCACCAGAGGACTCATACTGGTGAGAAGCCCTATGAGTGTAATCAGTGTGGCAAAGCCTTCAGGGACAGCTCCTGTCTGACCAAGCACCAGAGAATTCACACTAAGGAAACCCCGTATCAGTGTCCAGAATGTGGGAAGTCCTTCAAGCAGAACTCTCACCTGGCAGTACATCAGAGACTCCATAGCAGGGAGGGTCCCAGCCAGTGTCCTCAGTGTGGAAAAACGTTCCGAAAGAGCTCATCCCTTGTTCGACATCAAAGAGCACACCTGGGAGAGCAACCCATGGAAACATAATAGTTTGGGGCCACATGAGTCTTCCAGTTAGCTCTCATGCCTGTGTTTAGGAGGCGTGTCTTACATCTGACTCCTCTCTGGTCAGTAGAAAAGAATCCTTTAAGCTAACCAGTGAATTGATGAATGTGAGACATTGCTGAGCCACACTGTTAAGTCTGCTCATTGGGGAACTCAGGAGACAACTTAGGATGGTAGTAAATGCAGAAAAGTCTTTGGGGATGATTCAGTCTGTACCAGACATGACAGCACACACACTGGAATGAAACGTGCAAACATGGGGGTGACACTTCCTACAGAGAGAGCCTGTGAATGCATTCAGAACATGATTGGAATAAAGAGCCCTGTAGTAGGGAGTTTCCACCTTGTACATAAGCAAACACTGAATCAACTTTTTTTTTTTTTTTTCCAGACGGAGTCTAGCTGTGTCACCCAGGATGAAGTGCAGTGGCACGATCTCCACTCACAGCAACCTCTGCCTCCCAGGTTCAAGCAGTTCTCCTGCCTCAGCCTCCCAAGTGGCTAGGATTACAGGTGCCTGCCACTATGCCTGGCTAATTTTTTGTATATTTAGTAGAGACAGGGTTTCACTATGTTGGCCAGGCTGGTCTTGAACTCCTGACCTCATGATCCGCCCACCTCAGCCTCCCAAAGCACTGGGATTACAGGCGTGAGACACGGTGCCCGGCCTGAATCAACCTTTTTAAGTGTAATCAGAAAGAGAGGCTTTGGCAGGGGCTCTTACTCTGTTTTCTGTATCAACAAAGGTGTACAATGAGAGAGTCCACACAGTGCTGTACCGTACACTGCCACAGAATGTGTGAGATTTTCCTGTTTAAATGTATGTCTGCATTATACTTCTGCAATAATGCTGAGGACTTGTTGCAGAAGGGTAAACGAGGTGAATAAATTACCTGTGAATGAACAATGAAGTCGTTCCTCTTAAGACTGAAACAAGCAGGCCGGGTGTGGTGGCTCATGCCTGTGATCCCAGCACTTTGGGAGGCAGAGGCGGCTGGATCACGAGGTTAGGAGTTGAAGACCAGCCTGGCCAGCATAGTGAAATCCCATCTCTACCAAAAATACAGAAAATTAGCTGGGCATAGTGGTGTGTGCCTGTAATCCCAGCTACTTGGGAAGCTGAGGCAGGAGAATTGCTTGAACCTGGGAGGCGGAGGTTGCAGTGAGCTAAGCGCACCACTACACTCCAGCCTGGGTGACAGAGCGAGACTCCATCTCAAGAGAGAAAAAAAAAGACTGAAACAAGCTTTTGCTAAGATGGAAAGCACTGCTTCCAACAGATGTGGTTTGTTGCTTTAGTTGTCGAAGCAAAAATACTTGTTATGTTTTTGTTATCACCCCACCACTACCTCCATGGTTGTTCATTTAGGATGCTTCTGATTCAGCCACCGTAAACCATTATAAAGGTTTTATTGCTATGTTGAAAATGTTTATAATATGGCAAAAAGGGACATAACATAAAAGAGTTACTATTATTACAGCCATGTAAAGATATGTGCACACATGGATGTGGGTTGAAAGTGGATGATGAGAAATAAAATGTGGTTTTCTTTGGGGACTGGAATTTTGTATCATGTTTTTTCTCTGTTACAGATACTTGTTGGCATAATAATTTGGTAATAAATTAAAAAGTGAAGCCAAAAGGAGGTTAATTTGGGGTTTCTCTGGACCTTTAGTAGTAAGGACTGGATCAGGGCAACAGGGAAGCTGTAAGTGTGGATGGAGGGGCATTGGGCAGTAGTGTCTCTGGAATCGGCATCCCAAAGCCCAGGGCATGAGAATAACTTCCTTCTTTGGGACTTGGGTTATAAGGGGGTGTCAGTGTAGAAGAGAGAGTGAGTCTCAGAGAATGGAGAACAGGAAGCCTGTAGGAAAATTTGGGATGACTTTGGAGTGGCCCTTCTGAGGCAGTGCAGTGCTGGCCGAGTAAAAGCCAGTCAGTGTGGCTGACACAGCCTTGAAGCCCCATGAGGGGATCCCCTTGGGATTTTGCCTCTAGACAATTTCCTCTCCTGGGGGAAGGGACAGGTGTGATGATAGTGAAGATTAGTGATGAGTCAGTCCAGGACTGGTGTCTGCCAGGCCCATTGTATTAGTTGGATCAAGGTTCATGTGTGTGTGACGTGGTGTCTCCATGGTGCTGGTATTCTGAGGTCTGGACCCTCAGGCCAGTCAGTGCTTCAAGCACCCATGCCTCCTTCCATGTGTGTCTTCTCTTTTGTCCGATATCAGCTGTGGCCTCCATGGCACTTGCTGTCTCCTATGAGGCAGCCAACCTTGGTAGGCCTCTGTTAGCTGTGTCATGGGGAGGGTGGGCAGCCAGTCCTGAGA
>NW_012102088.1:1378384-1380674 GCF_000951045.1 Mandrillus leucophaeus | reverse complement strand
CTGTTCTCATGATAGTGAGTTCCCATGAGACCTGCTTGTTTAAACGTGTGTAGCACTTCCTTCTTCATTCACCCTCTTTCCTGCTCTGCCATGGTAAGACATGCTTACTTCTTCACCTTCTGCCATGGTTGTAAGTTTCCTGAGGCCTCCCAGCCATGCTTCATGTACAGCCTGTGGAATTGTGAGTCAACAAAACCTATTTTCTTCATAAATTACCCAGTCTTAGGAGTTCCTTACAGCAGTGTGAGAATGGACTAATACAGAAAGTTGGTAACAGGAGTGGGGCACTGCTATAAAGATACCTGAAGCTACTTTGGAGTTGGGTAATGGGCAGAGGTTGGAACAGTCTGAAGGACTAAGAAAAAGACAGGAAGTTGAGGGAAAGTGTGGAACCTCCTAGAGACTTAAATGGTTGTGACCAAAATGCTAATAATATGGACAGGGAAGTCTGGGCTGCAGTAGTCTCGGATGGAGATGAGGAACTTATTGGTAACTGGAGTAAAGGTCACTCTCACTGTGCTTTAGCAAAAAGACTGGCAGCATTGTGCTCCTGCTCTAGAGATCTGTAAGAGACAGAACTTGAGCTTGAGAGATTATTTAGTGTCTGGCAGAATAAATTTCTAAGCAGCACAGTGTTGGAGAGGTCACCTGGCTGCTTCTAAAAGTCTGCGCTCAATTGCATAATCAAAGAAATGACCTAAAACTATAACTTAAAATATTAACTGGAAGCAGAGCATGAATGTTTGAAAATTTGCTGCCCATTTTCCAGCAGGAATCAAAGGCTGCAGAAATGTACATAAGTAAAGAAGAGCTGAATGTTAATAGCCAAGACAATGAGGAAAATGCCTGCAGGGCATTTCAGAGACTTTCACAGCAGCCCCTCCCATCACAAGCCTAGAGACCTAGGAGAGAAAAATGGTTTTGTGGACCAGGGTCCAGGGCCCCACTGTTCTGTGCATCCTCAAGACTTGGCACCCTGCATCTCAGCTGCTTCAGTTCTAACTGTGGCTAAAAGGGGCCAATGTACAGCTTGGTTCATTGCTTCAGAGGGTGCAAGTCCCAAGCCTTGGCAGCTTCCACGTGGTGTTGGATCTGTGGGTGCACAGAAGGCAAGAGTTGAAGTTTGGGAGCCTCTGCCTAGATTTCAGAGGATGTGTGGAAACACCTGGACGTCCAGGCAAAAGTCTGCTGCATGGGTAGAGCCCTCGTGGAGAACCTCTACTAAGGCAGTGTGATGGGGAAATGTGGGGTTGGAACCCCCACACAGAGTCCCCACTGGGGCACTACCTAGTGGAGCTGTGAGAAGAGGGTCATCATCCTCCAGACTCCAGAATGGTAGGTCCGCCGTTAGTTTGCACCGTGTGCCTGGAAAAGCCACAGGCACTCAATGCCAGCCTGTGAAAGCAGCCACAGGGGCTGTACCCTGCATTACCACAGGAGTGGAGTGCCCAAGGCCTTGGGAGCCCACCCCTTGCATCAGTGTGACCTGGATGTGAGACATGGAGTCAAAGAAGATTATTTTGGAGCTTTAAGATTTAATGACTGCCCTGCTGGTATTCAGACTTGCATAGGACCTGTAGCCCCTTTGTTTTGACCAATTTCTCCCTTTTGGAATAGGGGAATTTACCCAATGCCTGTACTCTCCATTGTACCTCAGAAGTAACTCAGTTGCTTTTAATTTTACAGACTCATAGGTGAAAGGGACTTGCCTTGTCTCAGATGAATCTTTGGACTTGCACTTTTGAGTTAATGCTGGCATGAGTTAAAACTTTGGGGGACTCTTGGGAAGGCATGATTGCATTTTGCAGTAAGAGAAGAATATGAGATTTGGGGGTGGGACAGGGATAGAATGATATGGGTTAGCTCTGTGTTTCTGCCAAAATCTCATGTCGAATTGTAATTTCCAGTGTTGGGGGACAGACCTGGTGGGAGGTGATTGGATCATGGGGGCGGATTTCCCCTTTTGCTGTTCTCATGATAGTGAGTGAGTCTTCATGAAACCTGGTTGTTTAAAAGTGTGTAGCACTCCCCACTCCACTCGCTCTGCCGCAGTAAGGCGTGCTTCCTTCCCCACCCTCTGTCATGATTGTAAGTTTCTTGAGGCCTTCCTGCCATGCTTCCTGTACAGCCTGTGGAACTGTGAGTCAATGAAACCTCTTTTCTTCATGAATTACCCAGTCTCAGGTAGTCCTTTATAGCAGTGTGAGAATGGACTAATACATAATCCTACTAAGTCATGTTAGCAAAAAATCTTCCCCTTCCTCTTGATATCTGATCAAATTCCTTGTCC
>NW_012102088.1:1375355-1378334 GCF_000951045.1 Mandrillus leucophaeus | reverse complement strand
GAAGCAAAAATACTTGTTATGTTTTTGTTATCACCCCACCACTACCTCCATGGTTGTTCATTTAGGATGCTTCTGATTCAGCCACCGTAAACCATTATAAAGGTTTTATTGCTATGTTGAAAATGTTTATAATATGGCAAAAAGGGACATAACATAAAAGAGTTACTATTATTACAGCCATGTAAAGATATGTGCACACATGGATGTGGGTTGAAAGTGGATGATGAGAAATAAAATGTGGTTTTCTTTGGGGACTGGAATTTTGTATCATGTTTTTTCTCTGTTACAGATACTTGTTGGCATAATAATTTGGTAATAAATTAAAAAGTGAAGCCAAAAGGAGGTTAATTTGGGGTTTCTCTGGACCTTTAGTAGTAAGGACTGGATCAGGGCAACAGGGAAGCTGTAAGTGTGGATGGAGGGGCATTGGGCAGTAGTGTCTCTGGAATCGGCATCCCAAAGCCCAGGGCATGAGAATAACTTCCTTCTTTGGGACTTGGGTTATAAGGGGGTGTCAGTGTAGAAGAGAGAGTGAGTCTCAGAGAATGGAGAACAGGAAGCCTGTAGGAAAATTTGGGATGACTTTGGAGTGGCCCTTCTGAGGCAGTGCAGTGCTGGCCGAGTAAAAGCCAGTCAGTGTGGCTGACACAGCCTTGAAGCCCCATGAGGGGATCCCCTTGGGATTTTGCCTCTAGACAATTTCCTCTCCTGGGGGAAGGGACAGGTGTGATGATAGTGAAGATTAGTGATGAGTCAGTCCAGGACTGGTGTCTGCCAGGCCCATTGTATTAGTTGGATCAAGGTTCATGTGTGTGTGACGTGGTGTCTCCATGGTGCTGGTATTCTGAGGTCTGGACCCTCAGGCCAGTCAGTGCTTCAAGCACCCATGCCTCCTTCCATGTGTGTCTTCTCTTTTGTCCGATATCAGCTGTGGCCTCCATGGCACTTGCTGTCTCCTATGAGGCAGCCAACCTTGGTAGGCCTCTGTTAGCTGTGTCATGGGGAGGGTGGGCAGCCAGTCCTGAGAGAGGAATGAGTAGGCAGGTAATGGAGGCATAGAGTGGAGAAGGGAAGAGTGGCCCTGAAAGAGCATTTGGAGAAATAAAGGCCCCCACACACATTCGGATATGGTGATCTCATGGTGAGACGTGCGTGAGCACGGAGGACCAGCAGGGACCCTGGTTGAACCCTCTGGAGTCAGGATGGGGTGGTGCTGTGTCCCAGGGTGTGCTGCTGGATGAAAGGGGACCAGGTTGACTTGTGTTCTCCAGAGAGTTGCATTTGAGTATAGCCCACATACAGAGAAGTGCACTGCAGACTCTCCTTGACCCAACTTAAATCAGGATCCCCTGAGCCCTCTGACCTTGGGCTTCTCCCTTTCCTTGTAGGATCCAGGGAAGATGTTTGAATGGGCACAGTGGCTCACACCTGTAATTTCACCACTTTGGGAGGCTGACGCAGGAGGATTGCTTGAGCCTAGGAGTTCAAGACCAGCCTGGGCAACATAGCAAGACCCCCATCTCTGCAAATAATAATGTAAAAATTAGCCAGGTGTGATGGCATGTGCCTTAAGTTACAGCTTCTCAGGATGGAGAGTCAGGAAGAAGGCGGAAGAATCTCTTAAGCCTGGGAGTTGGAGGCTACAGTGAGCTGTGATCACACCGCGGTACTGTGGACTGGTTAATGGAGTAAGACCCTGTCTCAAAACAGAATCTGATATGGTTTGGCTCTGTGTCCTGACCCAAATCTCATGTCGAATTGTAATTCCCACTGTTAGGGGAGGGACCTAGTAGGAGATGAATGGATCATGGGGGCAGATTTCCTCCTTGCTGTTCTCATGATAGTGAGTTCCCATGAGACCTGCTTGTTTAAACGTGTGTAGCACTTCCTTCTTCATTCACCCTCTTTCCTGCTCTGCCATGGTAAGACATGCTTACTTCTTCACCTTCTGCCATGGTTGTAAGTTTCCTGAGGCCTCCCAGCCATGCTTCATGTACAGCCTGTGGAATTGTGAGTCAACAAAACCTATTTTCTTCATAAATTACCCAGTCTTAGGTAGTTCCTTACAGCAGTGTGAGAATGGACTAATACAGAAAGTTGGTAACAGGAGTGGGGCACTGCTATAAAGATACCTGAAGCTACTTTGGAGTTGGCTAATGGGCAGAGGTTGGAACAGTCTGAAGGAATCAGAAGAAGACAGGAAGTTGAGAGAAAGTGTGGAACCTCCTAGAGACTTAAATGGTTGTGACCAAAATGCTAATATGGACAGGGAAGTCTGGGCTGCAGTAGTCTCGGATGGAGATGAGGAACTTATTGGTAACTGGAGTAAAGGTCACTCTCACTGTGCTTTAGCAAAAAGACTGGCAGCATTGTGCTCCTGCTCTAGAGATCTGTAAGAGACAGAACTTGAGCTTGAGAGATTATTTAGTGTCTGGCAGAATAAATTTCTAAGCAGCACAGTGTTGGAGAGGTCACCTGGCTGCTTCTAAAAGTCTGCGTTCAATTGCATAATCAAAGAAATGACCTAAAACTATAACTTATATTAACTGGAAGCAGAGCATGAATGTTTGAAAATTTGCTGCCCATTTTCCGGCAGGAATCAAAGGCTGCAGAAATGTACATAAGTAAAGAAGAGCTGAATGTTAATAGCCAAGACAATGAGGAAAATGCCTGCAGGGCATTTCAGAGACTTTCACAGCAGCCCCTCCCATCACAAGCCTAGAGACCTAGGAGAGAAAAATGGTTTTGTGGACCAGGGTCCAGGGCCCCACTGTTCTGTGCATCCTCAAGACTTGGCACCCTGCATCTCAGCTGCTTCAGTTCTAACTGTGGCTAAAAGGGGCCAATGTACAGCTTGGTTCATTGCTTCAGAGGGTGCAAGTCCCAAGCCTTGGCAGCTTCCACGTGGTGTTGGATCTGTGGGTGCACAGAAGGCAAGAGTTGAAGTTTGGGAGCCTCTGCCTAGATTTCAGAGGATGT
>NW_012102088.1:1364104-1374230 GCF_000951045.1 Mandrillus leucophaeus | reverse complement strand
TGTGTAGCACTCCCCACTCCACTCGCTCTGCCGCAGTAAGGCGTGCTTCCTTCCCCACCCTCTGTCATGATTGTAAGTTTCTTGAGGCCTTCCTGCCATGCTTCCTGTACAGCCTGTGGAACTGTGAGTCAATGAAACCTCTTTTCTTCATGAATTACCCAGTCTCAGGTAGTCCTTTATAGCAGTGTGAGAATGGACTAATACATAATCCTACTAAGTCATGTTAGCAAAAAATCTTCCCCTTCCTCTTGATATCTGATCAAATTCCTTGTCCGCCACCTTCAATGTCTTCTTCCCTTGGCCTGCCTACAGGAAAACTTCTCTTGAGTTGGTCTGGCAAGAATTCACCCATTATCTCTGAGGGTTTGCACTTGATAATTTTTCATCCTCCAGACACCCTGCTGCTTCTCGGCTTTAAGCCTTCACTTGTTCTTGTCCAAGCCGGAGTTGAGTCTGGCCTCCCAAGCCCCTCTGTAGTAGCTTACGGAATAAAGCCTGCCTCACCATGTGTTTGTATGAATGGAATTAGATGCCTGCCTGTTGCACAACATTGTGTAGGTTAGACTCATCCATGTTGCTGCAGGCAGCTGTGGATCCTTCTCTGTGCTGTGTAATATTCCATGGTGTGGGCAGACTTGAACATATGGATCTATTCACTGTGAGCAGTGGTTCTCATCCAGGGGCAATTTTGCCCCCAGGGGACATACGGAGACATCTGAGTGGTCATAATGAAGGGTGGTGTCTGGCAGGTGGAGGCTGGGGCTGCAAGGCTCACAATGGCCCCCACAGCAGAGTTATCCAGCCCAGGTGTGAGCTGTACCAAGGCTAAAGTGTGTATGTTTCTTGTTCATACTTTCAAAAGAATGAACCCCATTACTGGGGGGGGGAAGTCTCACATTCCCAGCATATGTATAGTTATAAGTTACAGATTTGTGTGTCTGTAGAAATGTGTGTATCATAAGACACAAGTTCCTAGTGGACTGTCAGGAACACCCAGGGTGGGCACTTCACTTTGGTGTCTGCAGCTCTCAAGTAAAATATGCAGGGATTGCAGTGTTAGTGTCAGCAGCATCTCCACCTCTTGGTTCCACCTTTCAGATTCTGGGATGGACTCATCCCCTGACCAGTTGTGGTCAGAGAGTAAGCATCCTGAAGAAGTGGTGTCAACTATGATATTGGTATGAGCCTCATGGTTTTGTGTGAATTGTATTCCTCTTGATCTTTATTGAAAAAAAAATTCCTAGACTGGGCACTGTGGCTCACACTGTGGCCCAGCACTTCAGAAGGCTGAGGTGGGAGGATCACTTGAGTCCAGGAGTTCGGGACCAGCCTGGGCAACAGACAGAGACCCTAACTCTACAAAATGAAATGAAATAATAAAAAACAAAAATTTCTTAAATTAGCAGGAATCACTGCAGTAATGAACATATAGTAGTCCTCCCCACCAAATCCAAGGGGGATACATTCCAGTACCATGGTGGATGTCTAAAACCTCGTATGACACCAAACCGTATATACAGTTGTCCCTCCATATTTGTGGGGGATTGATTCCAAAACTGCCCTCAGACACCAAATCAGATGATGCTCAAGTCCCTGATATAAGATGGTGTGTATTTGCATATAACCTACATACATCTTCCAGTGTACTTTAAGTAATGTCTAGGCCAGGCACAGTGGCTCATGCCTGTAATCCCAACACTTTGGGAGGCCAAGGCAGGCAGATCACCTGAGGTCAGGAGTTCAAGACTAGCCTGGCCAACATGGCAAAACCCCGTCTCTACTAAAAATACAAAAATTAGCTGGGTGTGGTAGCGTGCACCTGTAATCCCAGCTACTAGAGAGGCTGAGGGAGGAGAATCACTTGAACACGGGAGGTGGAGGTTGCAGTGAGCCAAGATCACGCCACTGCACACTCCATTCTGGGAGACAGAGTAAGACTCCATCTCCAAAAAAAAAAAAAAAAAGTCTAGATTACTTGTGTTCCCTAATAAAATGTAAATACTTTGTAATTTTTATACTGTATTTTTTAGGAGGTGATGATGAGGGAAAAAGTATGCACACGCTCAGTACAGATGCAGTGTTTTTTCAAATACTTTCAATCCAAAGTTGGTTGAATATACAAATGTGAAACCCATGCATATGGAGGGCTAACTGTATATTGTTTTTTCTTTTTTTTTTTTTTTTTTTTTTTTTTTTTTGAGACGGAGTCTCGCTCTGTCGCCCAGGCTGGAGTGCAGTGGCCGGATCTCAGCTCACTGCAAGCTCCGCCTCCCGGGTTTACAGGCGCCCGCCACCTCGCCCAACTAGTTTTTTTGTATTTTTTAGTAGAGACGGGGTTTCACCGTGTTAGCCAGGATGGTCTCGATCTCCTGACCTTGTGATCCGCCCGTCTCGGCCTCCCAAAGTGCTGGTATTACAGGCTTGAGCCACCGCGCCCGGCCACTGTTTTTTCTTATACTTACCTATGATGAGGTTTAATTTATAAAATAATTTTTAAAGTAAGGGTTACTTGAACACAAGTACTGTGATACCATGATGGTTGATCTAATAACCAAGGTGGCTCTTAAAAGTGACTGATGGCGGGTAAACAGTGTGGACACACTGGACAAATGCCTGGTTCCCATCCTGGGCGGGATGGTGTGGTACAGCCTGGAATTTCATCATGCTACTCAGAACAGTGTGCAATGTGAAACTTATGAATTGTTTATTTCAGGATTTTCCATTTAAAATTTTCAGACCACAGTTGACCTCGGGTAACAAAGGTGGAGAAGTGAAACTGCCAATCAGGAGAGGCTACTGTAATTCAATCACAGAGGACAGAAACTCCTGACCAAAGAGGATATGAGATGTGGACTAGGTGAGTTCCAGATGGATTCTGGGGTAGCCTGGGCCATTGCAAGTGTGGCTGAAATGAGTGGGACACAGGATAGAGACGAAGGTATCCTGGATTTATGTGGATGGTCCCAATCTAGCACATATGCCCTTAAAAGCAGAGATTACAGGCTGGAGTCAGATGCTGAGGAAGGAGCAAGTAGAGAGCTGAAGTGTGAGGACTCTACTCCCTGTTCCTGGCTTTAAAACTGGAAAGGGGCCGGGCACAGTGGCTCACAACTGTAATCCCAGCACTTTGGGAGGCCGAGGTGGATGGATCATGTGACGTCAGGAGTTTGAGACCAGCCTGGCCAACATGGCAAAACCCATTTCTACTAAAAATATAAAAATTAACTGGGCATGATGTCATGCACCTATAATCCCAATTGCTTGGGAGGCTGAGGCAGGAGAATTGCTTGAACCTGGGAGGCAGAGGTTGCAGTGAGCCAAGATCGTACCACTGCACTCCAGCCTGGGCAAACAGAGCAAGACTCTGTCTCAAAAAAAAAAAAAAAAACACACACACACACACAAACAAAACAAAACAAAACAAAAACTTGTGTTCATCAGAAAGCAATATTATGCAAGTGAAAGAAGGGCAAGTGACAGAGTGGGAGAAGACCGTTGTAGAGCCAACAAAGGACTGGCCTCCAAATATATAAAGAACTCAGCATCTCAATAAGAATGAAACTTAATAGAAAAGTTGGCAAATGACTTGAACCAGCCCCCTCATAAACAAGGAAAAGTCCAAATGGCCAATAAGTGCATGCAAATGTGCCCAACTTTACCACTCATCAGAGAAACCACACTAATGGCTAAAATGAAAATAACAGTACCAAGTGTTGACAAGAATGTGCAGCAACTGGGAATCTTATACACCACTGTAGGGGGCACTGTAAACTAGTGTTATCTCCTAACCTGAACATGTGCACCCATGAAGAGACAGCTGCAGTCCTAGGCATTCACCCAACAGAAATACAAACCTGCTTATCAAAAGATACACACACAATGTTCATAGCAGTTTCCTTTGTAGTAACTCCCAACTGGAAACAGCCCAAATATCCATTGACAGGAAGGAAAATGAGCAAATGGTGTATTCACAGTGGAACATTTTATACGATCACATAAAATGATTATTGTGCCCTGGAGGATTACACAACCAAGTGAAGTGGTTATTGCACCATGGAAGATTACACAACCACATGAAAGGGTTATTGTGCCATGGAGTATTACACAGCCTTGTAAAGTGGATATTGTGCCATAGAGTGTTATGCAATGGCGTAAAGTGGTTGTTCTGGCACGGAACGTTATGCATGGCAATGGGTTATCGTGCCATGGAGAGTTACACAACCGCATGAAGAGGTTATTGTGCCATGGAGTCTTACATAACCGCGTGGAGGGGCTATTGTGTCGTGGAGTCTTATACAACGTGTAAATGGGTTATTTTCGATGCAGCATCACACAACCGAGTAAAATGGTTATTGTGCACGGAGCGTTAAACGACCGCATGAAGGTGTCAATGTCCACTGGGTCGTTCCACACCCCAGTAGAGAAGTGACTCCAGGCCCCAGTCCCCTACGCCGTGAGAGGAAGGAGACACAGCAGCCTACGAATGGGACCCGTGTGAACGAGATTCTGCTGCGACCACGCGCGACCAGGGTGGTGCAGGCTCGCAAGGGGATGTAGGGCTGGTCAATCTGAGAGACAAGGTGCTCGTCCGCGGCGGCTCAAGGGCAGCCCACGGGCGCTCCGGGCGTTTTTTCGTCTGTTAAACCTCACCTACCAGCAGAGGCGAAGGGCAAAGGACCCTGAAAGGTAACAGTGCGCGCGCTCCCAGGTTCTGGCTGCCAGGCAGCTGCGGACACGGCCCTGCCCCCGACGCACTAGGCTTCGCCCCCAGCGTCCGGTGTCGCCGGAAATGTCGCATCCGGGAACTCTGCGCGCTCATGCGCAGAGCCCGAGAGCGCGCCGAGGTGGACGCTGCGGCCGCGGGAAGTGAGTTCTGTCCTCTCGCGGCCTCTCGGGTCTCAGTTTCCTCCATTCCCGCCCACCGGTCGCGGAGCCGAGACCTAGTGAGGGTGGCGTCAAGGACTCCAGAGCGGCTGGGGCTGGGCCGTGGCTGCGTGGCTGCTCTTTCTGTCTGGGAGGGTACGCGGCAGCCCTGCTCTGGGCAGGGACTTGTTAGGGGCGCCGGCTTGTGGTTCCGGGCGGGGCGGGCGTGAGGAACTGTCTCCGTCAGGCGCGGACCCTCCCGCGTGTCTTCTCCCCTTGGGGCTCGGGCGTTCTACGCGCATCTCCTCGCCGGGCGTGAACCCCTTAACGCCTCTCCCCGCAGGGCGCGAGATCCCTACTCCCTCCTCTTCATGGGGCGTGGGCCCCCTATCCCCTTCTCCCCAGTGGGATGCAAACCCCGAATCTCCTCCCCTCTCCGCGTGGAGCGCGGACCCTCTAATTCCCTCTCCTGGTGGGCGCAGACCGCCTATTCTCTCCGTTTGGGGCGGGGACTCATTTATCTTCCTCTGCCCTCCCACTGGAGCGGATCCCTTTTTTTTTCTCCCTTCCCTTAACCCCAGACTCCCCAGTATTCTTTTTTTTTTTTTTCCCTGCAGGCACAGATGGCCTTTTCTAACCTTCCCAGGGTGTGGACCCCTCGTCTCTTCCCGCACAGGCCCCTCCCTTCTCCCTCTCCTCTCCTCACAAGATTTGGACTTGAACAACCTATTCTGCGTCCCGTGTCTTACTCCGTAGGACGTTTTCCCCATTTTTCATCCTACTGTCCCTGACAACCCTGTTCTTCCTCCTTTTCCTTCCCCCAAGAGGTGGCTTCCTCCTCTGCCCCTTTAGGGTTGGTGCGGATGCTTCCTTCCCCTTTCTACCCACTGTGAACATTCCCTGCCAGGCTTCCTCCCTTCCCTGCTGGGTTCTGACTCCACTGACTTGCCCTTCCTCGCTTCCCTGCGGTTGTATACTGGGCTGGCCTCTCCACAAACCTCTGATGCCCGAATGCTGACCCCCAGGGACAGGCCTCTCAGACTTTGGTATCCTCAGCTGAGCATCTGCTCTCCCTCAAACTCAGTCTTTCTAGTCTCCGTAAGGAGTGACTCCTTCCACCCACAATCCTGTTCGTCCACCTGGGTATTTCTCTTTTCCCCAATCCCCACATCGTCTCTGTCCAAAATGCCATGCCTTAACCTTTAAGATAATTCCAGAATTCAGTTAGCTGGGCATTTTACAATGACATAAATAAAAATTCAAAAGTAGTATCAGGATCTCACATTTAGTAAGCATAGTTTCATCAAACTTTTGTTCCAGTTAGATGTGTATGCAGGTCATCATGTACATGTGTTTCTCTCAACGCTTGTGTGAAAATTTTGAAAACCTCCAGGCTAGAGAAACCCGTACAAGGATACACTTTCAACATGTCTCCTAAAGCACGCACTTATAATCCCAGCTGCTCGGGAGGCTGAGGCAGGAGGATCGCTTGAACCTGGGAGGTGGAGGTTGCAGTGAGCCAAGATCGTGCCACTGTACTCCAGCACTGACAGAGCGAGACTCTGTCTCAAAATAAATAAATAAAATAAATAAATAACATAATTCCAGAATTCAGCCACATCACCACACCTCTTCTCCCTGATACAGGTATCTGCTTGCTCCCCTGCCTCTGGCCTCCTCACGATTCAGTGGAAGCCTGTCAGGTCATATCTGTCCTCTAAACACTCTCCTTACTCAGTAACAGGCAGAATCCTCACATGCCCTAGGACTGGGGCTGCCGGGCTAAGACCTGTTTGCTGCTGGGTTGTAGGTGATGATAGAGCTTGCATCAGAGTGAAATTCCGTGCCCTAGCTTCTTCCTTGGGCAGTTCATTCTCTGAGGTTGCTTGGTTTTTGGATTGTAGGCAGTGGATACAGATTGGGACGGTCTGGGAAAGGAGCTCTAACTCAGAAACTGGATTGCTGGTCTGTGTGCTTCCTCAGTTTGCAGAGAGTGAGCATTTGATAGTGACAAGATTCTGCAGTTCTTTGCCTATTCCCATACTAGAATGCCTACTCTGAGGTTGAGGTCTTCATCTGTCTGATCCACTGCTGAATTATTGGTGCCTAGAACAGGGCCTGGCATACAGGACGTGTTCAGTAAACATTTGCAGAATGAAAGAAAAAGGGCCATCCCTGTGACTACAGGAAGCTGGCCCTTTTCCCACAGACTTAAGATCACAGAGGAGGTGTGTGATGCATCCACTGCACATCTATGTAGTGTGCCCAGGCCGTGTTTTTGTTTTTTTAGAGCATTTTCCTTTGTAATACCAGTGCCTCAGGCAATATGGAGTATGGGGTGTTTGTGTGTGCTTGCGTGCATGTGTTTGAAATTGGCATGCTTTCCGTGCTATGAAACTTTGCAACCTGCTTCTCTCCCCAACCTTATACTAGGTGAAGCTTTCAGCACACCGGCTTTCATTGCTCTATAGTATCCTACCTTGTGAAAATGCCACAGTTTTTTTTTTTTTTTTTTTTTTTTTTTGCCTTTCCTGTTGATGAACATCTTGGAAATTTCCAGGTTTTCAGCGTTTCCACCAGTGCTTTAGGGGACATGTTGAATGTGTATCCTTGTACGGGTTTCTCTAGCCTGGAGGTTTTCAAAATTTTCACACAAGCGTTGAGAGAAACACATGTACATGATGACTTGCATACATATCTAACTGGAACAAAAGTTTGATGAAACCATGCTTACTAAATGTGAGATCCTCTGATACTACTTTTGAATTTTGATTTATGCCGTTGTAAAAAGGATGCCAGTGTTGATCCACCACATCTCTTAGCATTTAGGATTTTTTATTTCAACCTAGTTCTTCTGAATTGTTGTTCAGAGAGGCTGTGGTATGTCTTACACTAATAAAGACATGTTAACGTTGTGGGAACTACCCATAATATAATGTTAACTAGGAAAAACAAAAAAGGATCCAAGTTATGTATACAGGTTGACTCCACCTGTTTCAAAATGATTCTCTGTGAAGAAAAGAGGAAGTAAATGCACCCAAGGCTCAACAGTGGGATTATAGATTATTATCATTTTACTTATTTCTTTATGTTTTCCAGATTTTCTGCAATGAACATGCATTAATTTTGCAGTGATATCTTTAACATAAAATATTTAAACGGAATTTGAAGTTTTATTTAAATAGTAAGCTCCCTGCTGGATCCAGAATAGAATTATATTTGCCGTATTTTCACTTAACTTGTCTTCTCAGAAACATACTTAGCTCGCAAAGAGATTAAACAGGATTGAACTTGTATCAGCTGCCAACCACTGGGAGCAGCTAGAGGGCCAGTTGATTCCAGGGTTTGCCACAGGAACCTGTGAGTGCTTTGGACAGCTCTGCCTTGCCCTGACTCCAGTTCTTAGAGGCTGACACTTCTGGCCTTCCTTTACTGTCCTGCAAGAAAACCTATTGCCTGGAAAGGGCCTTATAAGTTAGCATTTTCCCAGGTGGTAACTCCATAGTTGTTTTTTAACAGCTTCTGGCTAGCATCATATTTTCCCCCCTTGAACACTTAACCATCTCGTGAATGCCTTTTGAGAAACCTGTTATAAGTTCACCTCACCAAGGTGTTAATGAATGATGATCCTGGAATATCTCTCCAGGAGGCATTTATATTTCCCTTGCCTACTTTATATTTTGACAAGTTTCTAAAATACTCTAACAGAAAAGTTGAAAAAAAAGAGTATAGTGAATGCCCATCACCCACTCCAAGATTCACCAATTAATATTTTGCCATATTTGTTTTATATGCCTGTAATATATAACACAATTATATATTATGTATTAATAATGTATATTAGTGTATATGTGTATACATATTTGTGTATGTATATATTTGTGTGGGGGCATATATGTGTATATATTTTTGTATGCTATATATGTGTATATTGTGTGTATATATGAGTATATATATTTGTATATATATCTGTGCATATATGTATTTTTGTGTGTGCATATGTTTATGTATGTGTATGTCTACATGTATATATATTTATTACAAGTATGACACTTCACTCATAAATATGTTGGGTCATATATTCTAATAATAAAGACATTCTTTTGCATAACCATAATACCATATCACATCTAAGACAATGAGCAATAATTTCCTGTTATCATGTGATAACCCATCCTTTTCAAAATTTCCCAATTCCTAATTATATTATAGCATTATTATTATCATCTTTTTTTTGAGACAGAGTCTCAGCCTGTTGCCCAGGCTGGAGTGCAATGGCACGATCTTAGCTCAATGCAAACTCTGTCTCCCGGATTCAAGTGATTCTTCTGCCTTAGCCTCCGGAGTAGCTGGGATTACAAGTGCATGCCACCATGCCTGGCTAATTTTGTATTTTTAGTAGAGACAGGATTTCACTGTGTTCCCTAGGCTGGTCTCAAACTCCTGACCTCGAGTGATCCTCCCACCTCAGTCTCCCAAAATCCTGGGATTATAGTCATGAGCCACTGCACCCAGCCATTATGGTATTATTTTTGAGCCAAGTCTTGCCACAGTTGTGAAAAGAAATTAAATGTTGGGACTCCAAACTCATTTAGCCAAAGAGAAAAGTCAAGTTGGGAACTGGGTCAAACAAACCTGCCTCCCCTGTTCCTAGATAAGATGGCTACAAGATGAAATGCTACACGCCTCCCCCATATTTTGCCCACAAGGAAATTCCAGGTGAGCTGTTGTTAAAACTTAACCATGGCAATGCACATTGATAGCTTATCTTTACAAGTGCAGTCACCCTGGCCTGCCAGACACAAATGCGTATCTGATTGTTCCCCTACCCCATTTTGTCTATGTTACCGTAATGTACATTCCCCACATTTTTCCCCTGCCCCTTTTTTTTTTTTTTTTTTTGAGACAGTGTCACCCAGGCTAGAGTGCGGTGGCATGATTTCCGCTCATGCAAGCTCTCATGCAAGCTCCACCTCCCGGGTTCACACCATTCTCCTGCCTCAGCCTCCCGAATAGCTGGGACTACAGGTGCCCGCCACCACCCCCGGCTAATTCTTTGTATTTTTAGTAGAGACGGGGTTTCACCGTGTTAGTAAGGATGGTCTCCATCTAAACTCGTGATCCACCTGCCTCGGCCTCCCAAAGTGCTGGGATTACACGCGTGAGCCACCATACCCGGCCCCTGACCCTTTTCTTTACGTGAAAATTGTGTTTCTCAATATCCAGCCTGGTCCCCTTTAAATTCTTTTTTTTTTTTTTTTTT
>NW_012102088.1:1336294-1363920 GCF_000951045.1 Mandrillus leucophaeus | reverse complement strand
GCCTCCCAAAGTGCTGGGATTACAGGCTTGAGCCACCGCGCCCGGCCAAATTCTCTTTTTTTTTTTTTTTTTGAGAGGGAGCCTCACATCATCGCCCAGGCTGGAGTGCAGTGGTACGATCTCGGCTCACTGCAACACCTCTGCCTCCTGGGTTCAAGTGATTCCCCTGCCTCAGCCTCCCAAGTAGCTGGAATTACAGGTGCCGACCACCATGCGTGGCTAATTTTTGTGTTTTTAGTAGAGACGGGATTTCACCATGTTGGCCAGGCTGGTCTCAAACTCCAGACCTCAGGTGATCTGCCCCCCTCGGCCTCCTCAAGTGCTGGGATTACAGGTGTGAGCTACCGTGCTTGGCCTAAACTTTACAAAAAGTTCTGTTTCTGTTTCACTTTCAGGATTCTTCAGCTATTTGGCAAAGTTGAAGACATGTTCCCGGTTTTTTTTTTTTTTTTTTTTTTTGAGAAGGAGTCATTCTGTCACCCAGGCTGGAATGCAGTGGCACGATCTCTGCTCACTGCAACCTCCCTCTCCTGGGTTCAAGCATTTCTACCTCAGCCTCCCCAGTAACTGGGATTACAGGCATGTGCCACCATGCCCAGCTAATTTTTTTGTATTCTTAGTGGAGACGGAGTTTCACCATGTTGGCCAGGCTGATCTCAAATTCCTGACGTCAAGTTATCCACCTGCCTTAGATAACCCAGCCCCCCTTTAAATTTGGAGCCCTTTACCAGGTACAGCACCTCATGCCTATAACCCCAGCACTTCAGGAGGCCAAGGCGGGCAGATCACGAGGTCAGGAGATGGAGACCATCCTGGTCAACATGGTGAAACCCTGTCTACTAAAAATACAAAAATTAGCCGGGCGTGGTGGTGGGTGCCTGTAATCCCAGCTACTCCGGAGGCTGAGGCAGGAGAATTGCTTGAACCTGGGAGACGAAGATTGCAGTGAGCCGAGATTGCGCCACTGCCCTCCAGCCTGGCAACAGAGCGGGACTCCATGTCAAAAAATAAATAGATAAATTAATTAAATAATTTGGAGCCCTCAAAATCACTTTTGGAGAAAGCCATAGACCTGTCTACTGGGCACGTCCTTAACTTTAGCAAATAAATTTCCTAAGATGATTGAGACTTGTCTCATCATTTTCTTCTATTGACAAGGTTTTTGCACTGTTGTGGTTTTCTGCTTTTTATTTTGAAATAATTAGGATTCACAGGAGGTTACAAAGAAACAGAGAGGTACTGTACACCTTTCAACTAGCCTCTCCCAGTGTTAATATTTTGCATACAGGATGCAGTGATTTGTTGTATCAAAACCAGGAAATTGACATTGGAACAACCTACAGAGCTTATCAGATTTCACTAATTATATATGCACTCATTTGTGTATGTTGTCGTTGTGTGAAATTTTATGCTGTGAAGCTTTGTGTAACCACCATAATCAAGATTCTTGACAGTAGCTCACTGCAGGACCCCTTTGTGCTCCTCTTGGGTAGCCATCCTCACACTCCCATCCCCAACCCCTAACTAAAAAGCAAAAAACTTCTTTTTTGTTTTTGTTTTTGTTTTTTTGTTTTTGTGTTTGAGACAGTATCTCGCTCTGTCACCCAGGCTGGAGTACAGTGGTGTGATCTTGGCTCACTGCAAGCTCCACTTCCTGGCCTCAAACAATTCTCCTGCCTCAGCCTCCCGAATAGCTGGGATTACAGGCATGTGCCACCACAGCCAGCTAATTTTTTTGTATTTTTACTAGAGACAGGGTTTCACCTGTTGGCCAGGCTGGTCTCGAACTCCTGTCCTCAAATGATCTACCCACCTTGGCCTCCCAAAGTGCTGGGATTACAGGCATAAGCGCCTGGCCCTGTCGACTATTAGTCTATGCTCCGTCTCTGTAATTACGTTATTTGGTAAATGTTAGGAAAGTGGAATCATGAAGTATATATATTTTTGAGATCGGCTTCTTTTTACTCAGTAGAATTTCCTTGAGGTCCATCCAAGTTACTGTATCAGTAGTTCCTTTTTACTGACAAGTATTCTATGGTATGTTAGTTTATTTTTTACTGCTCTAACAATACCTGAGACTGAGTAATTTACAAAGAACAGAAATTTGTTTTTTGTAGTTCTGGAGGCTGAAAGTGCGAGATCAAGGCACAGGTATTTGGTCTGGTGAAGGTCTGCTTGCTGTGTCCTCACGTGGCAGAAGGAAGAAAGACAGCAAACTCCTCCTGCAAGCCCTTTTTGTAATTGCATTAATCCATTCATGAGAGCAGACCTCTGACACCCCTCATGACCTAAACACTTCCCAGAAGGCTACACCTCCCAACACTGTTGCACTGGGAATTTAATTTTCCAACACATGGAGCCAGGTGTGGTGGCTCATGCCCACAATCCCGGCACTTTGGGAGGTCGAGGTAGGAGCATCACTTAAGCCCAGGAGTTGAAACCAGACTGGGCAACATAGGGAGACCTAGTCTCTAACAGTAACAACAAAACATCTACGTATCTATCTATATTTATATATACATACACACATATGTATATATTTTTCCCAACTTTGGAGGGCATGCATTCAAATCATTGCACATGGTATGAGTGTACCAAGGTTTGTTTAACCATTCATTCATTGGAAGACATCAGGATAGTTTCTAGTTACTGGCCATTGTGAATAAAGTGACCATAACTTTAGTGGACAGGTGTTTGTGTGAGCCTTTGTAAGTCTTCTATGAACGTGTGACGTCTTTTCATTTATTTGTATCATCTTTAACTTCATTGAGCAGTGTTTTGTAGTTTCCAGTGTATAAGTTTTTTGTCTCTTAAGATACTATTATAATTGCAATTTTTTCTTAATTTTCTTTTTGGATTGTTCGTTGTTAGTGTATAGAAATGCAACAGATTTTTCTGTGTTGGTTTTCTTCTTCTTTTTCTTTTTCTTTTTCTTTTTTTTTTTTTTTTTTTTGAGACAGAGTCTTGCTCTGTCGCCCAGGCTGGAGTGCAGTGGCTGGATCTCAGCTCACTGCAAGCTCCCCTCCCGGGTTTACGCCATTCTCCTACCTCAGCCTCCCGAGTAGTTGGGACTACAGGCGCCCGCCACCTCGCCAGGCTAGTTTTTTGTATTTTTTAGTAGAGACGGGGTTTCACCATGTTAACCAGGATGGTCTTGATCTCCTGACCTCGTGATCCGCCCGTCTTGGCCTCCCAAAGTGCTGGGATTACAGGCTTGAGCCACCATGCCTGGCCTCTGTGTTGGTTTTCTATTCTGCAACATGGCTGAATTTTTTAGTTTCAACAGGTTTGTGCGTGTTGTAATCGTCAGTGTTTTCCCTATGTAAAATCACATTATCTGTGAATTGAGATAGTTTTACTTCCTCTTTTCCTTTTGTAGATGTCTTTTATTTGTTTTTCTTGCCTAATTGTTCTGGCCAGAACTTCCAATACATATTACGTTGAATAGAAGTGGTGAAGGCGGCCATAATTCTCTTGTTTCCAATCTTAGAAGAAAGTTTTATTTATTTTGTGTTTTAGACAGGGTGTCACTGTGTCCAGACTGGAGTGCACGGATGCCATCATTGCTCACTATAGCCTCGAACTCAGGCTCAAGTGATCCTCCTACCTTGGCCTTCTGAACAGCTGCCACTACAGATGCATGCCACCATGCCCAGCTGATTTTTTTACTTTTTGTAGAGACAGTGTCTCACTCTGTTGCCCACATTAGTCTCAAACTCCTGGGCTCAAGCATTCCTCTCACCTCAGCCTCTCGAAGCACTAGGGTTACAGGCATGAGTCACTGCACCCAGCCAAGTTTTATTAATGTCCTTCACCATTGAAATGATGTAAGATGTGAATTTTTCATATGTGTCCTTTATTATTTTGAGGTAGTTTCCTTCCACACCTAGTTTATTGAGTGTTTTTTTAAATCATGCCAGGGTGTTAGGGCTGGGCGCAATGGCTCACACCTGTAATCTGGGCATTTTGGGAGGCCGAGATGGGCATATCGCTTAAGCACAGGAATTTGAGACCAGACTAAGCAAGATGGCAAAACCCTATATGTGCAAAAAATAAAAAATTACCGGGAGTCATGACTTGTGCATGTAGTCCCAGCTATGGGGAGACTGAGGTGGGAGGATGACCTTACCCCAGGGCAGTCAAGGCTTCAGGGAGCCATGATTGCACCACTGCACTCCAGCCTGGGTCACAGAGTAAGACTGGTCTCAAAAAAATGAAATAAAAAGTAAAGAAAGGCAGGGGTCGGGTGCTGAATTTTGTGCAATGCTTTTAATGCATCATTTGAGATGGTCGTGTTGTTTTCTTTATCCTGTTACTGTGATGTATTACATTAATTAATTTTCGTGTGTTAAAGTATCCTTGCATTCCATGAATAAGTCCTACTTGGTCATGGGGTGTAATCCTTGCAATACACTGATGAATTCGGTTTTCTAGTATTTTGATGAAGATTTTCCATGAACATTTAAGGGATATGGTTTCTAGGTTTCTTGTAGTGTGCTTGCCTGGCTTTGGTATCAAGGTCATGCTGCCCTCATAGGATGAATTAGGAAGTGTTCCCTCTTCATGTTTTGGAAGAGTCTGAGAGGAATTGGTATTAATTATTTTTTAATTGTTTGGTACATGCTGGTCATGGTGGCTCATGCCAGTAATCCCAGGACTTCGGGAGGCCAAGGTGGGAGGATTGCTTGAGGCCAGGAGTTCAGGACCGCCTGGACAACATAGTGAGACCATGTCTCTATTTAAAAAAACAAAACTTTTTAAGTAGCTGCACATGGTGGCGCATACCTGTAGTCCCAGCTACTCTGGAGACTGAGGCAGGAGGATTGATTGAGCCCAGGAGTTGGAGGCCACTGTGAGCTGTGATCACACCACTGCACCCCTGCTGGGGTAGCAGAATGAGACCCTGTCTTAAAAAAAATTTTTTTTTTCGGGAGGTTCAGTTTTAACCATGCAAACAACCCTGAGAGCTACTATTGAATGCCACAAGTCCAAGACAAGAGCATGTGGATGGTGCAATCCTGCTCACGTGGAGTTCAGGGCCGATCAAAGCAGTCTGTAGTAATGGTAGTAATGGAGGTTAGAGCAGTGATTACCTCTAGAATATGGGAATTTTTTTTTTTTTTTTTTTTTTTGGGACGGAGTCTCGCTCTGTCCCCCAGGCTGGAGTGCAGTGGCGCGATCTTGGCTCACTGCAAGCTCCACCTTCCAGGTTCACACCACTCTCCTGCCTCAGCCTCCCGAGTAGCCGGGACTACAGGTGCCCGCCACCTCGCCCGGCTAATATTTTGTATTTTTAGTAGAGACAGGGTTTCACAGTGTGGACGAGGATGGTCTCAATCTCCTAACCTTGTGATCCACCCGCCTTGGCCTCCCAAAGCGCTGGGATTGCAGGTGTGAGCCACCGCACCTGGCCTAAAAATGGGAATGTTTTATATCATGGATTGTCCTGGTTGCCCAGCTGCGTACACATATGAAAACTCATGAAAATACATCTAAAGACTCAGTGAGTCATCCACTTTGAATTTATTCTGTTTAAATTATGCTTCAGTTTATAATAAAAAGGTGGTTACAGCTTGGACCACAGTGGTGGAGGAAGTGTAAATTGGTAGGATACTGGGCGTATTTGAAAGTCAGAGCTGACAGCATAGGTGTGACTTTTGAGAAGAGGGAGAATGGAGGATGTCCATCCCAGTGGAGCAGGTTTCCAGTCCCTTCCACTGAGAAAATGGGGTGGCTGTGTACTGGGATAGGGAAGACTCAGGGAGAAGCAGCATGGGCCATGCCACAGCCTTTGGTCTCTTCAGGGTGTAATGACGGGCAGAGTTCTAAGGGTTGGGAGGCCTAGACAGTCCAGTATGCATATCTGTATTCAGAGGAGGCAAGTGGATGGGACAGGTGAAGTGAGAATGGTAATGGGAGTGGAGAGGAGAGTGGAAGATGATTTGTGTTTGGATAGACAGAAAAGCAAAGCATCAGGAGACACTGAAGAAGCATCTTGGGGACAGTTGGAGATCAAGTTCTCTTCAGTGAAGGGACTTCAGAAATACAGCTAGAGGATGGGCATGATGGCTCACGCCTATACTCGCAGAACTCTGGAAGGCTGAAGCCAGAGGATCACTTGAGACCAGGAGTTTGAGACCAACCTGGGCAAAATAGTGAGACTTATCTCTACAAAAAATAATTTTTAAAAAATTAGCTGGGAGTGGCCGGGCGCGGTGGCTCATGCCTGTAGTCCCAGCACTTTGAGAGGCCAAGGCGGGCGGATCACGAGGTCAGGAGATTGAGACCATCCTGGCTAGCATGGTGAAACCCCGTCTCTACTAAAAATAGAAAAAAATTAGCCGGGCGTGGTGGCAGGTGCCTGTAGTCCCAGTTACTCGGGAGGCTGAGGCAGGAGAATGGCATGAACCCGGGAGGTGGAGCTTGCAGTGAGCCGAGACTGCACCACTGCACTCCAGCCTGGGTGACAGAGCGAGACTCCGTCTCAAAAAAAAAAAATTAGCTGGGAGTGCTAACATGCACCTGTGGTCTCAGCTACTTAGGAGGCTGAGGTGGGAGGAGCCTAGGAGATTGAGTTCAGGCTGGGCAACATAGTTAGACCCTGTCCCTTTTTAAAAATCATAATATCTAAAGTGATATTTATTCGCTATCCTTCATCCATCTTCATACTCTCTTCCTACCATGCAAGTGTATAACTGAAAATCTGTATATTCCTGGTTAATTTATTTTGGTAGGATGTGTGTGTGTGCACATATGATTTTGTAAAAGCTTTCTGTGGAAATACGATATACATGCTAAAAAAATACATAAACGTAAAACTAAAAGTTTTCACAAAGTAAATATACTGTGCACTTTCAGTAAATATGCTTCCTCTTTCATATGCCTAAGAAATGTGCCCATATTTTTGTGTACTCTTAGTTTATTCACTTTTGCAAATGTGTGGTATTTTACCATTCCCCAGTTGGTGACATTTGGATAGTGTCTAGTCTCAGGCTATTATGAAGAGGGTTTCTATGAGCATACATACACATTTCTCTTTGTTGTATACTTGCAAGTGGAATTGCTGTGTCACAGAATGGGCACAGCATTAGATATAGTAGATACTGGCCTGGCTGATGTTGATATTTACACACTACCATTCTTTTTTTTTTTTTTTTTTTTTTGAGACGGAGTCTCACTCTGTCTCCCAGGCCGGAGTGCAGTGGCCAGATCTCAGCTCACTGCAAGCTCCGCCTCCCGGGTTTACGCCATTCTCCTGCCTCAGCCTCCCGAGTAGCTGGGACTACAGGCGCCCGCCACCTCGCCCGGCTAGTTTTTGTGTGTGTGTGTTTTTTTAGTAGAGACGGGGTTTCACCTTGTTAGACAGGATGATCTCGATCTCCTGACCTCATGATCCACCCGTCTCGGCCTCCCAAAGTGCTGGGATTACAGGCTTGAGCCACCGCGCCTGGCCTACACACTACCATTCTAACTCTAGCAGCTTCTTCTCTAAGGATTCACAAATTTCCCCCTTTTCCTCTTCAGCCTGGGAAACAAAAGTCAAATGGAAGCATTAACTCGGGATGTTGTTGGGAAAGAACCATCCCATTTTGTGAACATGAAAAGGTTCTTCGGGGATGATTCGTGTTTATCTGCATTAGGAGAAGTCTGGGAATGTGAGGACCAGGTAGAAATGCTCCATAGAAATCCAGAGGTGCATTTGAGGCAAACGGCATCCACACACAAGGACCCAGAGCATCTATGAGGGGCTGTGGTCACCGTGACCATTGTGGTCATCTGCTCAGTCCTAGCTGCTTGTCAAAGAGGTCCTCGAACAACAGGTTTCTGTGAACATGATTCAAAGGTTAAACATATTAGTTACACACATAATTGTCAGAAAGGCTCTAAAGGTCAAATTCTTGAGGAAAATGATGACTGTAGAGCAGCCATCAGCCAGGGTGGACAACCTAGGCACCTGGATGAAGATCTAACAAGGAGATGAGCCTTCAAAATGTAACGAAAGTGGTAACTCCTTCAGCCTTTCTGCGCACCTTAGTGAACAACATGTAATTGCCAGAGAAAGGAATGACACAGAGGAGAAGGACATGAGGTGATGTTTGATAAGGACACATGTCCTTATGAACACAATGGAAGTATCTCTGAAAATGAATACGATGACTGCAGTGAATGTAGACTATCCGTTAGAAATCTCATTTCATCAGTGACCAGAGGACTCATACTGAAGAGAGCCCTTATACCTGTAATGACTGCAGAAAATCCCTCTCTAAGAATTACAACCTGATTGTACATCAAAAAATCACAGGAGAGAAATCCCATAAATGCAATCAGTGGGAAAGCCTTCAATGCTGGTCCACCTTTACCAAGCATGAGAAGACCCACATAGGAGAGAAGCCCTGTGAAAGGAATCCCAGCTGTGGGAAGGCCTTCAGCTGCCACTCTTCCCTTGTTTTGCATCTCAGAAGTCATACTGGGGAAAAACTATTCGAATGTAATGAATGTGAAAAATCCTTTTCTGTTGTCTCCCACCTTATTGTCCATCTGAGAATTCACACGTGAGGAGATCCCTGTGTATGCACTGGGTGGAGAAAGGCCTTCACTGATCACACATAACTTATTAAACATGGGAGAATTCACATTGGAAAGAAACCCTCTATGTGTATGGAGTGTGGAAAATTCTCCAACCACAGCAGTCACCTCTTTTGCATCAAAAAAATCATTCTGGAAAGAAATCTCATGAGTTAATGTGAAAAAACTTTCATCGGGATTATGTACCTCATAAGGCACAAGAGGATTCATACTGGTGAGAAGGTCTGTGGCTGTAACCAGTGTCAAACTTTTCAGGAACATCGTGGGCCTCATCTGGCACCGGAGGACTCATACTGGTGAGAAGCCCTACAAGTGTAATCAGTGTGGCAAAGCCTTCAGGGACAGCTCCTGTCTGACCAAGTACAGGAAGGTATGTGCTCAGGCAACCTTGTACCAGTGTGTCTAATGTGCGAAAGTTCCCAAGTATCTGTGCTCTTGCTGGACACCAGAGTTGACACACTGGACTGACACCTATGGGGATTCAGTGAGCATGTGTGGCAGTGACTGATCTGATTCTCTTTACTTATGCGTTGTCAGAGACTTCATGTTGAAGAGTTTATGTTGTTTGAAAATAACACTCTTCCTGTATAAATGGAAGAACAAAGCCTGGATGACAGCACGTGTTTACAGCATGGTGCACTCAATATTTTATTTTATTTATTTTTGAGATGGAGTTTCACCCTTGTCACCCAGACTGCAGTGCAATGGTGCGATCTCAGCTCCCTGCAGCCTCTGCCTCCTGGGTTCAAGCGATTCTCCTGCCTCAGACTCCTGAGCAAGTAGCTGGGATTACAGGTACCCACCATCACACTAATTTTTTTGTATTTTTTTAAGTAGAGACAGAGTTTCACCATGTTGGTCAGGCTGGTCTTGAACTCCTGACCTGAAGTGATCTGCCCACCTTGACCTCCCAAAGTGATGGGATTACAGGTATGAGCCACTGTGCCCGGCCTGTACTGAATATTTTAAACCCGCTGTTGAGACTTCCTCAGATTAAAGATTCCTTTCTTTTTTTGTAGGGGGACGGAATCTCACTCTGTCACCCTAGCTGGAGTACAGTGGCACAATCTTGGCTCACTGCAAGCTCCGCCTCCCAGGTTCACGCCATTCTCCTGCCTCAGCCTCCTGAGTAGCTGCAACTACAGGCGCCCGCCACCACACCCAGCTAATTTTTTTGTGTTTTTAGTAGAGACGGGGTTTCACCGTGTTAGCCAGGATGGTCGCGATCTCCTGACCTCGTGATCCACTAATTTTGACTTTTCAGTCTTATTATTTAAGAACAGATGTCTTGGCCAGGCACGGTGGCTCACGACTGTAATCCCAGCACCTTGGGAGGCCAAGGTGGGCAGATCACGAGGTCAGGAGTTCGAGACCAGCCTGACCAACATGCTGAAACTCCATCTCTACTAAAAATACAAAAAAAATCAGCTGGGCATGATGGCACACACCTGTAATCCCAGCTACTCAGGAGGCTGAGGCAGGAGAATTGCCTGAACCCGGGAGGCAGAGGTTGCAGTGAGCAGAGATCAAGCCACTGCACTCCAGCCTGGGCGACAGAGGGAGACTCTGTCTCAAAAAAAAAGATGTCTTTTTTTTTTTTTCTTTTGAGACATGATCTCTTTCTGTCGCCCAGGTTGGAGTGCAGTGCTGCAACCATGGCTTGCTGCAGCCTCGACCTCTAGGCCCAAGATGTCCTCTCACCTCAACCTCCTACATAGCTGGAGCTACCAGCATGCACCACCTCGCCTGGCTAATTTTTTTTATGTTTTGTAGAGTCAGCGTCTCACCAGGTTGCTCAAGTTGGTCTTAAACTCCTGGGCTGAAGTGATCCTCTTGCCTCATCCTCACAAAGTGCTGGTATTACAGGTGTGAGCCATTGTGCCTGGCCTAGAATGTTCTTAATGGCATCTAGCATAGTGAATCATTTCCAGAAGGTTTTTAATTTACTTTCCCTGGATCCATCCAAGGAATCACTACTATCTGTGGCAGCTATAGCCTTACAAAATACATACTTTTTTTTTGATAAGGAGTCTCACTCTGTTGCCCCAACTAGAGTGCAGTGGTATGATCTCAGCTCACTGCAACCTCTGCCACCTGGGTTCAAGCAATTTTCATGCCTCAGCCTCCTGAGTAGCTGGGATTACAGGCACCCGTCACCACGCCTGGCTAATTTTTTTGTATTTTTAGTAGAGATGGGGTTTCGCCATGTTGACCAAGCTGTTCTCGAACTCCTGACCTCTGTCTCCCAAAGTGCTGGTATTACAGGCATGAGCCACCACACCCGGCCCAGACTTTTTTTTTTTTTTTGAGAGAGTCTCGCTCTGTCACCCATGCTTGAGTGCAGTGGCACAATCTCAGCTCACAGCAACCTTCATCTCGCCTCCCAGGTTGAAGCAATTCTCCTGCCTCAGTCTCCTGAGTAGCTGGGACTACAGGCATCCACCACCATGCCCAGCTAATTTTTGTATTTTTAGTATAGGCGGGGTTTCACCATGTTGGCTAAGCTGGTCTCGAACTCCTGACCTCAGGTGATCCACCCGCCTGCCTCCCAAAGTGTTGGGATTACAGGTATGAGCCACCGCGCCTGACTGGCCCAGACTTTTCTTCTGCATCTTCCTCGCCTCTCTCAGCCTTCACAGAAATGAAGAGTCAGGACCTTGCTCTGGATTAGGCTTTGGCTTAAGAGAATGTTAGCTCTCTTTGGGTAGTTTGATCTCCTATCCAGACTATTAAAGCTTTCTCCCTATTGGCAACAAGGCTGTTTCAGTTTCTTGTCATTCATATATTCACTGGAGTCACACTTTTCATTTCCCTCAAGTTTTTCTCTTGCCATCATGATTTGGCTGTTTGGCACAAGAGGGCTAAGTTTGGGTCTGTCTTTCATTTGACACACCTTCCTCACTAAGTTTAATCATTTCTAGCTTTTGATTTGAAGTTAGAGGTTTGGCTCTTCCTTTCACTTGAACACTTAGTGGCCATTGTAGGGTTATTAACTGGCCTAATTTCAATATTGTTTAGTCTCAAGGAATAGGGAGGCCTGAGGAAAGAGAAAGAGACAGAGAGTGTGTATGAGTGAGCAATAGCAGGTTGGTAGAGGAGTCACGACACACAATTATCTGCTAAGTTCATTGTCTTATATACGTGTGGTTCCTTTCACTCCAGGACAATTACAATAGTTACAACAAAAATTACCACAGATCACCATAACAGATAATAATAATGCAATAGTTTGAAGTATTTTGAGAATTACCAAAATGTGACACAGAGACACAAAGAGAGCATATGCTGTTTGATAAATGGTGACAATAGACTTAATTGACACAGGTTGCCGCAAACCTTCAACTTGTAAAAAATGCAGCATCTGCATAGGATAATTAAGCAAAGTGCAAGAAAATAAGGTGAGGCCTATACCTGGAAGTTAGTTCTGACACAGAACCCTAAAGACTTACTGTATTTCCTTTATTCTGTGATGCATATCTTGCCATATTTTAACATCTGAAATCAAATCAGGTTAATCAGTGACGTGGTTTAATTGGCAGCCTTTTTTTTTTTTTTTTTTTTTTTTTTAAGAGTCTCACTGTCATCCAGGCTGGAGTACAGTGGTGCAATCTTGGCTCACTGTAGCCTCCGCCTGCCAGGTTCAAGCAATTCTGCCGCCTCAGCCTCTCAAGTAGCTGAGATTAGAGGTGCACGCCACCACACCCAGCTAATTAAGGTATTTTATTAGAGACGGGATTTTGCCAGGCTGGTCTTGAACTCCTGACCTCAGGCCACCTCGGTCTACCAAAGTGCTGGGATTACAGGTGTGAGGCACCGTGCCTCAGGCAGCCTTTTATCGGCACATAAAATGTACATGTTACCATCTGTTGTCTGGGAATCAATGAAATAAGAGTAATATCAGAAAGAAGAATTGAATGATTAGTGAGATTAGTCCATTTGAGGAGAAATAGAACTCTCAAGGAAAAAATCTGTTGCTGAGATGACAATTAATATTGACATATATGATACAGTACAAAATGGTGAGTCTGTGTGCCATTGTAGTCCCTCCTACCTTGCTGAATAATCATTGTTATCCCCCTTCTTTCTTACAGCCTGTGTCAGCCATGATTGTTATTTTATTGCAAGATTTTTAAAGTTCGTAATGTGGAGGGAAGCCAAGCAGCACAGAAGAGTATATGTTGTTTTGTTTTTTTTGAGACGGAGTCTCGCTTTGTCGCTCAGGCTGGAGTGCAGTGGCCGGATCTCAGCTCACTGCAAGCTCCGCCTCCCGGGTTTACGCCATTCTCCTGGCTCAGCCTCCCGAGTAGCTGGGACTACAGGCTCCCGCCACCATGCCCGGCTAGTTTTTTTTTTTTTATTTTTTAGTAGAGACGGGGTTTCACCGTGTTAGCCAGGATGGTCTCGATCTCCTGACCTCGTGATCCACCCATCTCGGCCTCCCAAAGTGCTGGGATTTCAGGCTTGAGCCACCGCTCTTTTTTTCTTTTTTAGATAGAGTTTTGCTCTTTTGCCCAGGCTGCAGTGCAGTGGCCGGATCTCAGCTCACTGCAAGCTCCGCCTTCCAGTTTCCAGCGATTCTCCTGCCTCAGCCTCCCAAGTAGCTGGAATTACAGGCGCCTGCCACCATGCCTGTTAAATAAGCTGCCTAAACAGGGAAAAGTCACCATCCTTATGGAGCTTCTACTGTAGCTTTTAAACTGAAATACCTTTTGGTCACTATCTATGTGTATGCATGTGTGCATTTTGAGCCTTTTATTTATAAAACAAAATATAATATGCCTGGTAGCTAATAGGTGCTCATTTAAGTGTGTGATCTCTGGCTGCTCAGAAGGCCTATATAGGAAACTCAACCCTAATTAAAGAAAAAAAGTATGTGAAATGACATGAACACATTGGTGCAGGGCCATGCAGCCTGGTTAGGAGTGAGACTCCCTCTCAAAAAACAAGAGAGAAAAAAAAAAAGGCCGGGCGCAGTGGCTCACACCTGTAATCCTAGCACTTTGGGAGGCCGAGGTGGGCGAATCACCTGAGGTCAGGAGTTTCAGACCAGCCTGGCCAACATGGTGAAACCCCGTCTCTACTAAAAATGCAAAAATTAGCTGGGTGTGGCAGCGCATGCCTGTAATCCCAGCTACTCAGGAGTCTGAGGCAGGAGAATTGCTTGAATTCAGGAGGCAGAGTTTGCAATGAGCTGAAATTGCATCACTGCACTCCAACCTTGGCAACAGAGCAAGACTCTGTCTCAAAGAAAAAAAAAAAAAAAGAAGAAAAAGAAAAAAAAAGTGTTTATGGGAAAGCACAAGACTCAGAATAGCTAAAATAATTTTGAAACACAAAAAAAGTGGGAGGAATAACTGCACCTGATGTTGTTACTCTGTAGCCATGGTAACTCAGTGTGGTGTTGGCTGACACATAGATCAGTGGAACAGAATCGAGAACCCAGAAATAGACCAACAAAGATATTCCTGACTGACTTTTTAAGGAGCAAAAGCTATTCAATGCAGGAAAGATAGCCTTTTCCAGATGGTGCAAGAGCAGTTGGCCATCTGTGGTGTAATAAAACCTACATTTGATCTTTTTTCTTTTTTAGATGGAGTTTTGCTCTTTTGCCCAGGCTGGAGTGCAGTGGCGTGATCTCAGCTCACTGCAACCTCTGCCTTCCAGTTTCCAGCGATTCTCCTTCCTCAGCCTCCTGAGTAGCTGGAATTACAGGCTCCCGCAACCATGCCTGACTAATTTTTGTATTTTTAGTACAGACAGGGTTTAACCATTGTTGGCCAGGCTGGTCTTGAACTCCTGACCTCGTGGTCTGCCCGCCTCGGCCTCCCAGAGTGCTGGGATTACAGGCGTGAGCCACTGCACCTGGCCCTTACATTTGATCTGTATCCCTGGTTCCTGGCACAGAGCTGAAAGCCTTGGAATTTTGTGAGTAATAGGAATAGGGTTTGCAATTCATAAGGAGCCCCTTTCGACCACACCTGAGTTTATGCTAATGAGGTGACTCCAGTGGGACCCATAGGTATCTTCAGGATGGGGATAGTCACCTTAAGGGTGTGGACCCTCTGCCCCACGATGGAGAGAGCTGGGTTGGTGAACACATCCGAGTGCTGGGAGGCTGGCTCACCCAGAGGGCGCATGGACGCACTGTACCTTCAGTGCCCCCGCCCAGACCTTACCTATGCATCTCTTCCATTTGGCAGTTCTTGAGTTATATCCATTAAAATAAACTGGGAAGACTGGCCATGGGGGCTCATGCCTGTAATCCCAGCACTTTGGAAGGCCAAGGTGGGAGGCTTGCTTGAGCCCAGGAGTCTGAGACCAGCCTTAGCAATATAGTGAGACCCCATCTCTTAAAAAAAAAAATTACCTGGGCATGGTAGCGCGCACCTGTAGTTCCAGCTACTTAGCAGGCTGAGGTGAGGATCACTTGAGCCTGGAACGTTAAGGCTGCAGTGATTCATGATGGCACCACTGCACTCTAGCCCCAATGACAGAGTGAGACCTTGTCTCAAAAACAAAAGCTTTCAAAACTGAACAATTTTTTTTTTTAATTAGAAAACAGGCAAAAGATATGAACAGATACTTTAATGAAGAGGGTATACAAATGCCAAAAAAATCATGAGAGTGTGCTCAACCTTGTTAGCAATTAAAGGAAATGCAAATTGAAACCACAATGATCCATCAGTACACACCTATCAGAATGGCCAAAATAAAAAATAGCAAACCACAAATGCTGATAAAAATGTGAAGTGGATTCACACATTCATTGGGGGTGGGAGTGTAAAATGGTCCAGCTACTGTGGACGAGAGTATGGCAGCTTCTTCCAACGCTCATAAGCACGTGTTCACTTTGTGACCTAGCAATTGCACTCTTGGGCTTTTATCTCAGAAAAGTGAAAACCTGCGTTCACAGAAAAATCTGTACACGAATGTTCATAACAGCATTATTTTTAATAGCAAAATGCTGAAAACGATCCTAATATCTTTCAGTGGGAGAATGTTTAAACTGCCGTATACCATAGAATACTACTTATCAATAAAATGGAATGAACTGTTGATACATACTGCTTCAGTGCATCTCAGAGGAATTACGTTCAGTGAAAAAGCTAATCTGAAGAGCCCACATACTGTGTGATCCCACTTATATGACACTGTGAAGGCAAAAATGTAGCAGTGGACTACTTAGATTGGCTATTTCCTGGGGGTGTGGGTGGGGAGAGAGTGACTACCAGGAGGCAGCAGGAGGATTTTGGGGCAGTGGAGCTATTCTTTGTCCCGAGTTTGTTGGTGGATATGAGTTAAAATTCATAGAACTGGATACCAAAATGTACGGTGTATGTAAATTTAAAATAAAATATATAAACTGTTTAGATACACATTTTAAAAATCAGTTCATACAAAAACGACCAAAATGGTATCTTCATAAGCGCCTCTGTCTGGAAAACTGAAATAGGAAGCAGCTCCTGGCCCTGTCCTGCCTTCCAGGGTGGCTACATTTATATAGGACTTTGCCAAAGCCCTCTCCCCGGCTGCCGCTCACGTTTCCCTCATTTCAGCAGCTCCTGAAGCCCTGGGGTGGGTAATCTTTGAGTTCTATCCACTCCCTGAAACTGCAGAACCCATTTTAGCGCATCAGTGTCTCTGGGTCTCCACCTCTTGTCTCCCCAGTACTGGGTCTGCCAGTCCCTGTCTCTGTATCTCTGTCCAGATCTGTCTAAGCCTCGAGTGCTCCTCTTCTCTGGGTCTCTCTTTTCCTGAGCCTGAGCTGGTCTGTCCCTTTCCGTGTCCGTCTCTGTACATCTCTGTTTCTGGGACCCCAGAGCGTCTTGGTCTGCCCCCGAGCGTCTATGGGTCTTCATGCTTCTCTCCCTCCCGGTCTGCGCGTCTTTTTGTCTCTGTTTCTCTGTTTCTCACCGTCTTTGTTTCTCCGGTCTCTGGTTGTCAGGGGCCTATTATTTACCCGCTTGTTTACCTCGTTGCCATGGTGCCCAAAATGACGCAGGCGCCGGAGTGGGCGGGACGCCGGGAGACCACGCTCGCGTCTGATTGGCCGTGAGCCCTGTCACGGCTCCCTTGCTCGCCCCCCTTCGCCTCACTGTCTCGCGGCATTGTGGGACTCGTAGTCCGCGGTGAGGCCCAGTGCGCAGGCGCAGTTTGCCGGCCGCCATCGCGCACTGGGGCTCCGGGCGGCTGGGACCGGCCTGGGGTAGCTGCGCAGCAGGTGGGTCGGTCCCGGGGCCGCAGCGCGGGGGTCAGGGAACGACCCCGTCGGGGCAGACGGTGAGGACGCCTCTGGGGGCAGCGTTGGAGGAAGGGGCCAGGGTGTTCCCGGGGTTGGGGTGCGAGCCCCGCTGTGCGTCCAGCAGGCCGAGGGTCTGGCAGCCCTCGCGTGGAGCGCGCGGCAGGGGCCGGGTCCCCTCGGGGGTGGGGCTGAGATCGGGATCGGTGAGGGGCCCTACAGGCAGGTAGGGAGCTAGTGCAACCCCCACCCAGTGTAGGCTCTGGGAGGGGAGGGGCTTAGGGGACCCTGTGGGTGGGAGACTAGGAAGGGGCGGCTCCTTAAGGAGGAGAGATGGGGGAAGGGGAGGCTCCTGACGAGGGAGAAAGAGGGGAGGGGGAAGCTGCTGAGGGGGAAGAAAGCGGGGAGGGGAAGGCTCTTGAGGGGGGAGAAAAGGGGGACTGGGAGGCTTCTGAGTGGGGAAGAGGAGGGAGGGGGAGGCTCCTGAAGGGAAGAGGAGGGGAGGAAGTGGGGGCTGAGGGTGTGAGGGTGTCCCTGGTTGGGGGAAGCTGGGCAGGCTGTGGCCCCAGGGGCTGGAGCAGGGAAGGGGTGGAGGGCGCGGGGACCAAAGGGGAGCCTAGGATGGGCATTGTCTCTGTCGCCCCCACCCTTGGGATATCTTGCCTCTTCTCAGTGACCTCGGGGTGGGTTCTGTTTGAGTTAGGTGTCTGCGCCCACCTCGGAGACCCCTCTCGTGGAAGAGGCAAGAGTGGGGTTACTGGCTTCAGGCCTGACTCGGGGGGTTGGGGTGGGGGCCTGACTCACCCTCCCATCACTCCTTCCCCATCTCCTTTCTCTCACCCTCCCCGGTTCCTCCTTCCTTTTCCCAGTCCCCCCACCCCCTTCCATACTGTCCGGCTTTCCCTGCTCCTGTTCCTTCCTCTCCTTTCTCCTCTCTCCCTGCTTCCTTCCCTCCCCGCTTCCCTCATTTTTGTCTGTCCTCCTTCCACTTTCGCATATATGCACCTGAGTCCTTGCTGATTCCTGGGGGAGGCTGAGTGGCACAGTCACTTGGTTCCATGTCACCTCCTTGGTTCCATGTCACCTCTTCCATCCCATCGTGTCCTGCAGATGGTTTCCTGCCCTGGAGTCACAGCAGGGCCACGTGTCGAATCCAGTTGCTGTTTTCTCTGCATGATGCTTGAATCTGTGACTTCCTGGGTATTTCTGGCCTTGGGCTTTTGGGGATCCTAGGCCAGTTGCCAGGACCTCTCTCTGGTTCTGTGTGTCCTGGTGAGTGGATCAGGGACCACAAAAGGCAGCTGAGATGTGAACGACGACCCTCACTCCATGTTTTTTCATTCTTTTGAAAGCACCTTTACCCCCTTTTATAATAAGTGATCTGTGGATGAAGCCAGGGCAGACCCTGGGAATATCCGGCGACCCATCGAGAACCATGCCCCATGCATTGAGCTTCCCTGGCTGATCCTCAGGCCTGTGGCTGTGGGGTGGTTTGCTAGACCCTGCCGATGAGTGGGGTGGGATGGAGAGCTGTGACAAATATTCCTCAGGTGGCCAGGGCTGGGCCCACGGAGGGCCAGACCAGGCTTGAGCTCTGCTCAGCCTGGGATGAAGGGGATTTGTCACAGGATTCTGGAGACCCACCAGGCTTGGGGCCTCTCAGCTCAGCCACCCCTCACCCACCATGGCTCCCTCTGCCTCAGCTTCTGTATTCCAGGCCTCCGGGTACGGCAAAGCCTACAGGACTGGCTCAAGACTTGTGCAGACTGGCCGGGCGCGGTGGCTTGCGCCTGTAATCCCAGCACTTTGGGAGGCTGAGGCGGGCGGATCACGAGGTCAGGAGATAGAGGCCATCCTGTCTAACACAGTGAAACCCCGTCTCTACTAAAAATACAAAAAAATTAGCCGGCCATGGTGGTGGGCACCTGTGGTCCCACCTACTCAGGAGGCTGAGACAGGAGAATGGCGTGAACCCAGAGGCACAGCTTGCAGTGAGCCGAGATCAAACCACTGCACTCCAGCCAGGGTGACAGAGCGAGACAAAAAAAAAAAAACAAAAACAAAACTTGTGCAGACTGCTTCATTTGCTGAGGCTGGGGGGCTGGGCTCCAGGACAATCCTATCTGAGGCAAATCCTGGACGGTCCCAAGATTTGGGGGATGGAGGTTTGCCCAGTGACCGAGCCAGACTCCAGAAAGGTGTGGCCTCATTCCAGCAGGCTGTGGCAGGAAAGGGTCCCAGTGGTGTCTCTTTTTTGTTTGTTTTTGAGACACGGGCTCATTCTGTCGCCGAGGCTGGAGTGCACTGGCCAATCATATATCACTACAGCCTCCAACTCCTGGGCTCAAGCAATCCTCCTGCCTAAGACTCCCCAGGCTGTGGGATTATAGATGTTCGCTGCCGCACCTGCCCCGGTGAGATCTCTAAGAGGAGAGTCCTTCTGACAGTGTGACCAGGGATGGGGCTGAAGGAGGCAAGAAGACACGAGGCCAGAGATTTCTGGAGGCTCCTCAGATGGCCTCATCCTCCTGGCTGTGAGCATCAGGGTCCCAGTAGGAAGGGAGATGAACATGGAGAGGCTGTTTTCACAGGACGCAGCAGCTTCCTTGCAGTTGGGCATTTTAGGAGACCCCTGGTTCCATGGAAGCCTCTGCTTTGCAGGTGAATGGAGGGAGGGGAGGCAGAGGTGGCTTCCCAGAGAGGCTCACGGGGGAAGGGCACAGAGGAGAGGAGCTCCCGTGCCTGTCCCCAGCGGCTGATGTGTGTCCCCCACTGTCTTGGCCAGTGACCCAGCCGGAGGGTGTCCCATCCTCCCCACCTCATCCCACCCCTGCCAATGGCCAAGGACCCTTGCTCATTCTACCTAGACCCTGATGCCTCCACCATGCTCAGAGCTGGGAAGCTGGAGCAGGAGGAGAGGGGCTGGGGGGAGCTGGCTGGGACCTGCCCACTGTGGAGGCCATGAGGGCTAGAGGGGAGGGCTGGCAGGAAGCCTCTTAAAGGGTGGGCTTATGGGCCTGGAGGGGGAATGACAAGTGGCAGCATCACTTTGCAGGTGGGGTCCCAGCCTTAGTGCTTGCCTGCTCATGCCTCTGTTTCCCCACCTGTACCTTGGGGCTGCTGCTGGTTCCTACCCCTCTGGGATTGTGAGGTCCTGATGAGGGAAGGTTCTGTGCACACACATTATGGAGCTCACAATTTGTTTTGTGGAGACAGGTTCTCTGCAAGGTGAATGTGCCTCTGGCGTCCTAAGAAAGCCAAAATCACATGCCCGCAGGACCACACCTCTGTCCATACACCAAGTAGAGCTCTGTGCCTCCATTGCCGGGGGGTAGAGCTGGCATCACGCTTCCCATCAGGAGAGGCTCCAGAACAGGGGTTAGCATACCCACCTGCAGGCCAGCAGTGACCTGTTTTCTTTGTATTTATTAGAGACAGGGTCTTGCTGTGTTGCTCACACTGGAGTACAGTGGCACAAACTATGGCTTACTGCAGCCTCCAACTCCTGGGATTAAGGGGTCCTCCCACTTTAGCCTCCCACACAGCTGGGACCACAGGTGTGAGCCATCACGCCTGGCTAGTTTTTTTTTTTTTTTTTTTGCGACAGGGTCTCACTCTGTCACCCAGGATGCAGTGCAGTGTTGTGATCACAGCTCACTGCAGCCTTCACCTCCTGAGTTCAGGTAATCCTCCAACCTCAGTCTCCAGAGTAGCCAGGACCACAGGCATGCACCACCGTGCCCAGCTAATTTTTCTGTTTGTTGTAGAAACGAGGTGTTGGCATGTTGCCCAGGCTGTTCTCGAGCTCCTGGGCTCAAGCTATCCACCCCCCTTGGCCTCCCAAAGTACTGGAATTACAGGTGTGAGCCACCACCTCTGGCCACCTGTTTTTGTAAATGAGGGTGTGTAAGAACATGCTAAACCTGTGGGTACACACAGGGCTCTGGCTGCTTACTTGCCACAAGGGAGAGTTGAGTAGTTGAAACTGAGACTGTCTGGCCCTTTATATCTGCTACTCTCTGTTCTTGGAAGATGAATAAGAGGATATATTTTTCTTTTTTTTTTTCTTTGGGATGGTGTCTCGCTCTGTCGCCCAGGCTGGAGTGCAGTGGCGCAGTCTCGGCTCACTGCAAGCTCCACCTCCCGGGTTCACGCCATTCTCCTGCCTCAGCCTCCCAAGTAGCTGGGACTACAGGTGTCTGCCACCATGCCTGGCTAATTTTTTTTTCTTTTGTATTTGTAATAGAGATAGGATTTCACTGTGTTAGCCAGGATGGTCTCGATCTCCTGACCTCGTGATCTGCCTGCCTCAGCCTCCCAAAAGAGAGGATGTATTTCTAATCCCAAGGGAAAGAAACCGTTTTTAAGTGGGTTTCTGAACTCAGAAGTCCAATTTAAAAAATGGTTGAAGGCTGGGTGCAGTGGCTCATGCCTGTAAACCTGGCACTTTGGGAGGCCGAGGCGGGTGGATCACTTGAGGTCAGCAGTTAGAGACCAACCTGGCCAACATGGTGAAACCCCATCTGTACTAAAAATACAAAAAGTAGCTGGGCGTGCTGGCGAGTGCCTCTAACCCCCGTGACTCAGGAGGCTGAGGGAGGAGAATTGCTTGAACCCAGGAGGTAGAGGTTGCGATGAGCTGACTGCCGCAGCGCTCCAGCCTGGGCAACAGGGCGAGACTCTGTCTCCAAAAATAAAAGAGAGCTTGTTAGATAGTAAGAAACATTAGAGCATTACCTGTGACCAAAAGACAGCATGGAGTGAAAAGACAAGCCACAGATGGGGAGAGCGGCAAGATGGAGCCAGACAGGGAACTCGTTAACTAGTTCATAGAAAGAGCTGTAAAGAAAAAGTCACGGGAAAGTGGGCAGTTTACCCACCTTCAGAGATTAAATCATGAGAAAGCGCTCAGTCACAGAGCAGGCAGGTGCTCGGGTCTGAGGGTCCTCTGGCAGGGGGTGGAGTGTGTGAGGAGAGGGCACCCCGGTGGGGGCTGTCGTAAGTAGGTTGTCCCCCGTGCCCTAGCTATCCTGCTTCTCCATATGTCCTTTAAATGGATCAGAAAGGACCCCACAGAGATGGACATGGGGGTCCACAACAGCCAAAAACAAATGAGGCACTGGCAGCATACCCCTCAGCAGAACTGCACTGTTTGTGCAGTCCACACACGCTGAGCCAGCTCTGCCCAGGCCCAGGGACCTGCCTGTGAAGAACCCTTGCTCTCCTGGGTACGCATTCCAGTCGGGGAGGCGGTCAGTAGGGAGGTAAAAGGCGGAGGCAGTGAGCAGGTGTCGGGAGGGGGCGTGCAAGGAGTGCAGAGGAAAGGTCTCCCGAAGGGGCCAGCTGAGAGCTCAGACCTATGAAGTAACAAAAGGGTGGGGCTGGGTGCGGTGGCTCACGTCTGTAATCCCATCGCTTTGGGAGGCCCAGGCAGGCATATCCCTTGAGTCCAGAAGTTACAGACCAGCCTGAGCAACATAGTGAGATCCCTGTCTCTACAAAAAAAAATTAAAAATCAGCCAGGTGTGGGTAATGTGCACCTTTAGTCCCAGCTACTCGGGAGGCTGCGGTGGGGGACTGCTTGAGCTCAGGAGGTTGAGGCTGTAGTAAGCTATGATCATACCACTGCACTCCACCCTGTGTTTAAAAAAAAAAAAGCGGGGGGGGGGCCGGGCGTGGTGGCTCACGCCTGTAATCCCAGCACTTTGGGAGGCCAAGACGGGTGGATCATGAGGTCAGGAGATCGAGACCATCCTGGCTAACACGGTGAAACCCCGTCTCTACTAAAAAATACAAACAAACAAACAAAAAAAATTAGCCGGGCGTGGTGGTGGGCGCCTGTAGTCCTAGCTACTCGGGAGGTTGAGGCAGGAGAATGTCGTGAACCCGGGAGGTGGAGCTTGCAGTGAACCGAGATCGCGCCACTGCGCTCCAGCCTGGGCGACAGAAAAGGCAGAGGTATCGTGGTGGTGGTGGTGATGGCATGTCATGGGTCTGTTTTGCTTGAGTTAAGTGGAAGCTTGTGTAGAATGTCTTCCAACGGCACTTAAGAGTTCTGCAGTTCCCTTTAAACTCTGCTAGCCACAGAGAGAGAGGTTGACAGTTGTTTCTCTGCAAACTTCTGGTTTTTTCTTTTTTCTTTTTTTTGGACAGAGTCTTGCTCTGTCACCCAGGCTGGAGTGCAGTGACACGATCTCAGCTCACTGTAGCCTCCACCTTCCAGGTTCAGGAGATCCTCCTGCCTCAGGCCTCCTGAGAAGCTGGAATTACAAGTGCCCACCACCACACCTGGCTAATTTTTTTTTATTTTTAGTAGAGAGGGAGTTTTACCATGTTGACCAGGCTGGTCTTGAACTCCTGACCTCAGGTGATCTGCCTGCCTTGGCCTCCCAAAGTGCCGGGATTACAGGCATGAGCCACTGTGCCCAGCCCTGTTTCTTTGTTTTGTTTAGTTTTTTAAACAGCTTATTAATTTATATACCATGAAGTTTACCTATTTAAAGTGGACAGTTCATTGGTTTTTAATATACAGTACTCACCGTTGAGCATTTTCACCCCTCAAAGAAGAAATCCTGTACCCATTAGCAGTCCCTCCTCATTTCCCCAAATCCCAGCCCCTGGCAACAGCTGGTCTACATTTTGTCTCTATAGATTTGCCTGTTCTAGATGTTTCATTTCTGTGGAATCACACACCCCGTCCCACCCCACAGCGGCGAGGTCTTTGCGCCCCATATCCTGTTGGAGCAGAACCTGACAACCTGAGAAGGGCTCACAGCACCTGGCCTGGTGCGGTTTACTCTGGTTTTCCCTGTAAAACTGGGCTTCCTGCAGCTGTGGGAAGTCCCCTCCCAGCTGGCTCTGTGGACCTTCAGACCCAGGCGGGTCCTGGGAGAAGCTGGACAGCTGCAGTTCACACCCTTGTGTGTCCGGAGCCAGTGACATGAGAGCCTGAGGCCGACGGGAGGCCTGGGCAGCTCTGACCCGCTGGGTTCTGTTTAGTGAGCTCATTGTTGGTGCACAATTAAAATCAAGGGAGCTCATCCTGAATACTGGCTCTACTTGAATGATGGGGCTGCCCTGTATGCGGGGATTCAGCTGAGGTTGGGGCACGGGTTGGCAGGACCTAAACTCTCCCAGTCATTGTGGTCTCCCCCACCCCCCATCCCCGTTGTCACTGCTCCTGGGTACTTCCTGCCCCTCCTGCCTGGTTCTGTGGATGCTTTGGTAGAGGCCTACATTCTGCACCATTTCCAGAAACAGGGGTTCAGTGGCCTCCAGAGGGGGCCCCCCACTCCCTACGCTTTTTTCTAAATAATTTCATTTCAGATTTGTGGTGGTTTTAACTGCAGGAACAGTCTTGACACAGCTCCTTCATGTTATTAGAAATTGACATCCCCCTAATCTTTTTTTTTTTTTTTTTTTTTTTGAGACAGAGTCTCACGGTCGCCCAGGCTGGAGTGCAGTGGCACAATCTCTGCTCAATGCAACCTCTGCCTCAGGGTTCAAGCAGTTCTCCTGCCTCAGCCTCCCAAGTAGCTGGGAATACAGGTGCCCACCACCACGCCCAGCTCATTTTTGTATTTTTAGTAGAGATGGGGTTTTGCCAGGTTGGTCAGGCTGGTCTCAAACTCCTGACCTCAAGTGATCCGCCTGCCTCGGCCTCCCAAAGTGCTGGGATTACAGGTGTGAGCCACGCACCTGGCCCACATAATATATCTTTTAAATGTAAACAGACCTTGCATTTCTGGTATAAACACAAATCTAGAATGAAGCATAAAGCATGCATGGTTAGGATGGGTTTACTAATATTTTAAGGGTTTTTTTTTTTTTTTGAGATGGAGCTTCGCTCTTGTTGCCCAGGCTGGAGTGCAGTGGCACGATCTCGGCTCACTGCAACCTCCGCCTCCCGGGTTCAAGCAATTCTCCTGCCTCAGCCTCCCAAGTACCTGGGATTAGAGGCGTGCGTCACCACGCCCAGCTAATTTTGTATTTTTAGTACAGATGGGGTTTTTCCATGTTGGTCAGGCTGGTCTTGAACTTCCGACCTCAGGTTGTTCACCTGTCTCGGCCTTCCAGAGTGCTGGGATTATGGGCATGAGCCACTGCACCCGGCCTATTTCAAGGTTTTTACATGTAGGTTTACATAGAGATTGTCAAGTAATTTTTCATTTTCATCCTATTCATGACTGATTTTTTTGAAATTGTGGTAATGATGCTGGGTGCAGTGGCTCACACCTGTAATTCCAGCACTTTGGGAGGCTGAGGCGGGTGGATCATTTGAGGTCAGGAGTTTGAGACCAGCCTGGCCAACATGGTGACACCCCATCTCTACTAAAAATACAAAAAGTAGCTGGATGTGGTAGTGCATGCTTGTAATTCCAGCTACTGGGGAGACTGAGGCAGGAGAATCGCTTGAACCCAGGAGGCGGAGGTTGCATTGAGCCGAGATTGTACCACTGCACTCCAGCTTGGGTGACAGAGGGAGACTCAGTCTCAACGAAGAAAAAAGTTCTGGTAATGCACAGAATGAGTTACCCTCCACTTAGATGCTACTTTTTATCTACACAAGTACAACACTGAGGTTCTGATGCCTAACAAGCAGGTTTCTTGGAAATCTGCATGAACTCTGGGTATGGTGTCTTTGTTCTCTGGCAGCTGGGGTGGCTGTGCCCTGGCCTTATGCAAGGCCATTGTCTTGTCCGTGTCCTCTGCAGGTCTGTGGGTTCTGGCACCATCTGAGCCCCCTGGCAATCCCTGGCACCTCTGCTTTGGAGCCACCTTGTCCCCGGTTAGACAGTGTCGCATTTTCCAGTGCCGTTTTGGAAAGATGCTGCCTTTGGAGAAGGCGTTTGCCTCCCCCAGGAGCTCCCCAACCCCCCTGGATCTGCCCACGCCAGGGTCAGCAGCCGGAGCCCAGCAGGAAGAACCCGAGACCATCCCTGAGAGGACCCCTGCTGACCTGGAGTTCTCCCGCCTGCGTTTCCGAGAATTTGTCTACCAGGAGGCTGCCGGGCCCCACCAGACCCTAGCCCGCCTGCATGAGCTGTGCCGCCAGTGGCTGATGCCTGAGGCGCGCTCCAAGGAGCAGATGCTGGAGCTGCTGGTGCTGGAGCAGTTCCTGGGCATTCTGCCTGATAAGGTCCGGCCCTGGGTGGTGGCACAGTACCCTGAGAGCTGCAAGAAGGCAGCCTCCCTGGTGGAGGGCCTCGCTGATGTTCTGGACGAGCCAGGTGGGCTGCCCCAGAGGAGAAGCATGGCTCAGAGGAGATGGGGAGGGGGTCCTGGAAGGCCGTAGTGCCAGCTATGGCTTGCCTGAGATAATTAAGTTTCCCACGCTGGTGAGGCAGCTCCTTGGTTCTCAGGGGCCAGGACAGTTGCTTGGGCTCCTGCCTTCACATCTGCCTTCTGGATGTAAGGAAGCCAGAAGAATGAGGGAAAGGGACCAGCCTCTTTTTTTTCTTTTTGAGGCAGAGTCTTGCTCTGTCACCAGGCTGGAGTGCAGTGGCGCAATCTCAGCTCACTGCAACCTCTACCTCCTGGGTTCAAGCAATTCTCCTGCCTCAGCCTCTCAAGTAGCTGGGATTACAGGTGCCCACCACGATGCCCAGCTAATGTTTGTATTTTTAGTAAAGATGGGGTTTCACCATGTTGGCCAGGATGGTATTGATCTCCTGACCTTGTGATCTGCCCACCTCGGCCTCCCAAAGTGCTGGGATTACAGTTGTGAGCCACCGCACCCAGCCCAGCCTCTTAACAGTAAATATTCTGGGTGCTTTGCAGGCCGGAGGTCTCCTGGTCCAAGGATGAGGGTGCAGGATGGGTCGTGATGGGGCCCTGGAACCTGCAGGTCCCTGTGGTTTAACTGTGTGATTGTTGTTGGCGCGTGTCCTGACCTCTTGGGGTCACAGGTCCCTCCATTGTTGACAGGGATGCTGCTGGGCTCCCCTGCGGGCTCATCCTCAATTCTTAGTGATGGAGTGTACGAGAGGCACATGGACCCTCTGCTGCTACCAGGCGAGTTCGAGAGCCCCAGCCAGGCCCCCGGAGCTGGAGAGATCCCAGCACCTTCTGAGACACGTGAGTGCCCAGCCAGCCTGGCAGCCTCTGCTGGGCCTTAGGTGGTGGGCAGAGGCCTGTGGTTGGGAGAGGGCAGGAGAGCAGCCAGGGAGTCAGGGGCCCCATGGTCCACGCTATCATTGGGACATCCTCCTGTAGTTCCTCTGAATGTTAGACATTGTTTATTAAATTAGTCTTCAGAGATTATGCAGATAATCCATACTTGCCACAAATAGTGAAAAAGCATCAATACATAAAGAAAAGAATCTCCCAGCCCCCCACCATGCACCCTCTGAAAATAAAGGGTCTCAAGTGTCCTGATGCATGTCCCTCATGTCTCCCTGCACATCACACGTGCACATTCAGGGCCTGGGGTCGGGCTCCCTGTGTATGGTGTGCTGTGTCTGAGTGCTTGCTGTTCAGATGGGGTGGGTCCTCTAGGCTGTGGTTGGGTCCGGTTTTTTAGTTGCCCAGCATCACGTGCTTAGCCCATCTCCATCCTAGAGGTGGACTCTCTGCCCCTTGGAGTGAAGCTGCCATGACACCTCCTGACTTGTGTGCCCCATATGTGAGGCTCTGGGCACTGTGGGTGGGCTCCTCAGGACCGCTGGGCAAATGGTGTGTGAGTTCAACATTTCTTTTTTTTTTTTGAGACGGAGTCTCACTCTGTCGCCCGGGCTGGAGTACAGTGGCCGGATCTCAGCTCACTGCAAGCTCCGCCTCCCGGGTTTACGTCATTCTCCTG
>NW_012102088.1:1333305-1336202 GCF_000951045.1 Mandrillus leucophaeus | reverse complement strand
GCCACCTCGCCCGGCTAGTTTTTTGTATTTTTTTAGTAGAGACAGGGTTTCACTGTGTTAGCCAGGATGGTCTCGATCTCCTGGCCTCGTGATCCGCCCGTCTCGGCCTCCCAAAGTGCTGGGATTACAGGCTTGAGCCACCGCGCCCGGCCGAGTTCAACATTTCACATAAAATAGAAACTTCCATGTGGTTTTCCAGAAGTTTTGTGGCTGTTCATTACTAGCATGGGAGGCGCCCACTGGCCTGGATACAGCCCAGCACTATGTGGTGTTGCTTTTTAGGATTTCCACGAAGGCCAGGCATGGTGCCTCATGCCTGTAATCGCAGCACTTTGGGAGGGCAAGGCAGGCAGATCACTTGAGCCCAGGCATTCGAGACCAGCCTGGGCAACATAGGGAGACCCCATCTCTACAAAAAATACAAAAATTAGCCGGGTGTGCACTTGTAGTCCCACCTACTTGGGAGGCTAAGGTGCGAGGATCGCTTGAGTCCAGGAGGTGGAGGTTGCAGTGAGCCGAGATCGTGCCACTGCACTCCAGCCTGGGTGACAGAGCAAGACCCTGTCTTTAAAAAACAAACAAACCAAAAAAAAAAAAAAAAGATTTCCACGAATCTACTGGACTTGAATGGGCATCTCTGGGGCCACCCAAGCCCTGTGGCCACCGCCCTGCTTTGTAAATCAGGGACAGATGTAGTGTCCATTGAGCCTTGGGTGCTGCTGTCATATAAGCACACTGGGGCCTGTGTGGGAGGCAGTGGGGACTCCTTGACCCTTGGGGGAACCTAGCCACAGGGAGCTTGTTACCTCAGCTCTGCCTCCCCCTCTCCCCAGCCTGGCTTTCTCCAGACTCCCTGTTTCTGGAACAGAGGAGGGTCAGAGAAGCAAGGACCGAAGAGGCCAGCCCTGCCAACACCGAGCAGGTGGGTGGGCATGAGTCCCAGGGTGAGGGGCTTGGCCTCAGCTTAGAGGCATTCCCCTCCCCATCACCAGTGCTCAGCAGAGGGCTGTGGCCCCAAATGTCCACAGCGCGGAGGCCCAGAACCCAACCTGGTGGGAGCGTGAGGGCGGAATCTTTGTGGTGTGAAGGGGGCTGCCTCCTGCAGTGCCCCTGGGTTGGAGCCCCTGACCGGGGCTGACTCCTAGCCGGCTCCTGTGGCTGTGGGGCTGCGGCGGGTCCTCCCTTCTCTAGGGCAGGTGGAAGGTCTCAGCCACGGCTGTACGGCTATTTCAGAAGCTGAAGTCCTTTCCAGAGGAGCCTCAGCACATGGAGGAGTGGGGCCACCTGGACCCTGCCGAGGAGAACCTGAAGAGCTACCGGAAGCTGCTCCTGTGGGGTGAGACTCACCTGCCTCGGGCTCACACCTCACTCCCCAACCCCTCCCGCAGGGGTTGGTGCAGGAAACTGTGACCCCAGGGGCTTTGGCTGGGACACTGTAATGTCTTACATGGATTTGAACTTGCACGTGTTTGAGCTTGAATTTATTTGCCGAAGCTCCCACCCTTTCTGATCTAAACATCTGAGTTCTGCCCAGGCCCTGCCTGTAGGACTGAAGTCTCGGAATTTGGAAAGGCCTCCTGGCCCCAAATTGCCACCCTCCTTGCCCAGAGACAGGGCCTCACCTGCATGGCCTGGTCAAGGGTCTCCTCTTTTGTAGACATTCTTGCCCCAGAAACCCTCCTTTTAGAGAGGTCCCCCCAGACTCCTGAGCATTTTTTGTCTTACTGTCTTTAACTTTGCTTTCCCTGAGTTCTGCCTCCGCCTGCCCTGTCGTCCTTCCAGCCTTTCCTTCTTCTTTGCTCCACTGTCCAGGGGCCTGACAGGGAGGTGGCCTTGGTGGGGATCCCAGTGCAGAGAAGAGGAGGTGGGCTGCAGCCTGCCCTGGCTGGTCCACAACACACGACACCCATCAGCTACTCTGTGTTGATGCCTCTTTTATTTCTTTGGTTTTTATTCCCACTCAGGGTATCAGCTTTCCCAGCCTGACGCTGCCTCCAGGCTGGACACTGAGGAACTCCGGCTGGTGGAAAGAGATTCACAAGGAAGCGGCCTCCCAGGTGAGGTTGGGTTGAATTGGTGTTAGGACCGGGTGGGGTTTGCTTTTTCTTCAGAGGCTGAGGGGTCCCCTCCCAGTGCCGTCAGCCCCAGAAAAGACCTCAGCATCGACTGCTTCACCATTTTCCCACCACCATGTCGGAGTGAGGCAGGAATCCAGTTACATCCATGGTCTCTTGCTGCATGACAGATCACTCCAAGACTTGGTCAGTGGAAACGCAGTGGTGTTAGTTGCCAGGATCTGTGTATGGGTCTCAGGGGGTGGCCGTTCTGCCGCATGGGAGGTTCTGTGCCAGCACACCAACGAGAACACCTACAGGCGGACTTGGGGTGGTGGGCCCAGGGTGCCTGTCGCCAGGGAGCTTGTCGCTGGGGGTTTGGCCGTAGCTATTGACACCGCTCTCTTCGCTGGCAGCTGGGCCCCTCCCTCCAGGAAGGTGCGCTCTGAGCAGGCTCTGCTTGCCTCGTGCATCTCGTGGCCAAGCTAGTGGAGGGGTGGAGACCTCCAAAGCCGCGATTTCCAGAGCCCGGGCTCAGTGGGGCTGTCCTTCCTGTCCTGTCGGTGGCCTCCATTGTTGGAGGCCTCCAGGTCCCACATCTGCAGCAGCAGGCGTGGGGCGCGTGCTGTAGGGCAGCCTGGGAGGGACAGCGCTGCTTCCAAACAGCCGTGAGCCCCGCGGGGATCCAGAGCCCGGAGTCCTGTGTCCTGTTCCGGCAACTGAGGCTCGGCTGGGTCCTTCGCTCCCTGGCCCTGGGCGGGGCGCTCACGCTAGGGCTCTGACCTTGTTCCAGAAGGCGGGAGGCGGCAGGAGACCGCTGGGTGCGCCTGCGAGGAGGCCGCC
>NW_012102088.1:1327573-1332605 GCF_000951045.1 Mandrillus leucophaeus | reverse complement strand
GCTGACGAGCTGGGCTTGTCCCGCGGGAAGCCCTACGCCTGCGGCGAGTGCGGGGAGGCCTTCGCGTGGCTCTCGCACCTCATGGAGCACCACAGCAGCCATGGCGGCCGGAAGCGCTACGCCTGTCAAGGCTGCTGGAAGACCTTCCACTTCAGCCTGGCCCTAGCCGAGCACCAGAAGACCCACGAGAAGGAGAAAGGCTACGCGCTGGGGATCGCCCGGGGCCCCCAACCGTCCACCCGCGAAGCCCAGGCAGGGGCTAGGGCGGGCGGGCCCCCGGAGAGCGCGGAGGGCGAGGCTCTCCCCGCACCCCCAGAGGCGCAGAGGTGAGCCGCTGTGCTGTCCCGCGGGGGCCGCCCTGCCGGCCGTGAATCCCTGACGAGGCATCGGGCCCTTCCACGCCCCTGGTGGCGGCTTCCTGTGGTGTCTGTGGACGTCATCTGCCTGTGCCCCGAATCCGCCCCTGAGGCTAAGCGCTCCCAACGAGAAGGGTCCACGGGAAGCCCTCACCTCTGTAAACACACCCTGGGCCAGCGCTCACATCCGAGGGGAGCCGCCGGATGTGGAAGAAGACTCCGCTTTCCTGCAGCCATGTAGTGCCGCCCCACGCTAGGTTATTTGACATTGTGCAGTGTAGAGTTGCCTTAAAGTGCGTGATCTGCCAGTGCTTTCTTCAAGTCGCCCTTGCCCCGATTCCTCCTGTTTGCGCTCCCCAGGGTTGCTCAAGTGGAAATTTTGTCAGTTGTTTAGCCTTTTCGTACTTGCGTGATGTCAACTTCACTTCTAATCTGCAAAAGCAGAAGTTGTTTCCTAGTTTACCTCACGTGTCTTTACCTGTATGGAGTAGCTCGCAGAGATCACAGAAATGCTTGCAGCATAAGGCAGGGTTTTCAGACCGTGGGTCCCAGCCCATTAGTTAAAATGGGAAATCAATTAGCAAGTGGCCACCAGCATTACACAGCAATGAATCAGAATAAAGTAGGCCAGAATGCATCATGTAGTAAAGGCAAATACTGTTTTGTGAAACTTTTCACCCATACATCTAAATGTGAGAACTGGTTGCAATGTAAGAGATGTATTTCTTGCTGGGAAGTTGTGATCAAAATAAGTTGAAAACGCCAATAAAGATCTGTCTGTCTGAGCAAAGAAGACTAAACTCCTTGGGTTACATAAGATGATCTTTTGATTGATTGCATTTATTCTCAAATTACAGCATTATTCCCATTGCCTGCGCATAAACTTAATTGCTCCCTGCTCATAAACTTAACTGCTCCCTGTAGATACAGAAACTGGTGCCTCTTTTTCTGTCACTGTGTTTGAGCAGGCAGTCTGTTGTAATGACCCCCAAATCACAGAGGCTTAACATAATATTTATTCATGGGCTGAGCGTGGTGGCTCACACCTGTAATCCCAGCACTTTGGGAGGCCGAGGCAGGTGGATCATGAGGTCAGGAGTTTGAGACCAGCCTGGCCAACATGGTGAAACCCCGTCTCTACTAAAAATACAAAAAATTAGCCAGGCATGGTGGTGCATGCCTGTAATCCCAGCTGCTCGGGAGGCTGAGGCAGGAGAATCGCTTGAACCTGGGAGGCAGAGGTTGCAGTAAGCTGAGATTGTGCCACTGCACTCTAGCCTAGGTGACAGTGTGAGACTCTCTCAGAAAAAAAAAAAAAAAAAAAATTTACTCACAGTTGATTGTCCTGTGTTGGTGTTGCTTTGCTTATGTATTGGTTTGCACTCTGCTCCATACAGTGATTGAAGGATCCAGGCTCCATCCCTGTTGTAGCTCCACTCTTCACTGTACTCTTGGAGCATGTGGGGAAGCCCACACCTGTTCACCTGGGAGATGATACACATCACTTCTACTCACATATCCTTGGAGAGAAATGATTCCAGAGAAATGGCCAGACAGAAATGGCCCCAGTCACTTGGAAGGGCCTGGGAACTGTCACCTGGAGTGCCTGTCTCTGCAACAGTTACTAAGTTTAGTTTCCTCTTAGCCTATCCATCCTAACTAAACTCCAAGCTGAGTGTGGCTCTGGTAAGAAAAAGGCTAAAATGGGCCGGGCATGGTGGCTAACACCTCTAATCTCAGCACTTTGAGAGGCGGAGGCGGGTGGATCACCTGAGGTCAGGAGTTCAAAAGCAGCCTGGCCAACATGGTGAAACTCCGTCTCTACTAAAAATACAAAAAAATGAGCTGGGCATGGTGGCAGGCACCTGTAATCCCAGCTACTCAGGAGGCTGAGGCAGGAGAATCGCTTGAACCAGGGAGGCGGAGGTTGCAGTGAGCTAAGATCGCACCACTGCACTCTTGCCTGGGGGACAGAGCGAGAATCCATCTCATTTAAAAAAAAAAAAAAGAAAAAAAAGAAAAAGGCTAAAATGTAGCCTCTCATTTCTCAGCTGAACCTGTGAGCTAACCTTCTTGCACTGCCACAGGGAGCATCCCCTGAGATGTGTCCCACTGAGCTCTCAGGCTGTGGGTGATTGTCATTTGTTATTATAGGGCCTCACCCTCCATCTTCAGTTTCCCATCTCCTGTCTCATTTAGTGCACAGCCAGATGTCTATGCCTTTTTTTTTTTTAAGTTTTTTATTTGGAAATAATTACATATTTTAAAAAGGCACAATAATTAAAATAGTGCACAGATCATTCACACACCCTCACCCAGACCCACCTATTAACATTCGACCCTGCTTACCTATGGCCTGCTTGTGTGCACCTTCCACCACCCCATCCAGGGTGGACGGTGTCCACATTCCTCCTGTCAGTGATGTTCTCTTTGCTCACCTGGTTAGAGTGCAGTTTTTCCACTGTATAGCTAACTGGGGCCAGATGCAGAGGCTTACACCTGTAATCTCAGCACCTGCAAGGCTGAAGCTGGGCGTAGTTGTGCACACCTGCAGTCCCAGCTACTTGGGAGGCTGAGGTGGGAGGATGGCTTGAACCTAGGAGGTCGAGGTTGCAGTGAACTGAGATCGAGCCACTGCACTCCAGCCTGGGTGACAGAGCAAGACCCTGTCTCAAAACAAAGAATATAGTTAACTTTTTCTCCTTTCAACGAATAAGAATCGGTGGGAAGAGACTTTTAAGATCATGCAAATATTGATGATCTTCAGTTGTCACAAAAAGATTAAAGATGATGCAAATATCCTGCTCCTCATCAAAACTTCCCCCTAAATTTGGCTTTCATTTCTCATTCTTGCCTGAATCCATCATTACCAGGGTGGTGATTTTCCAACACCAGCCCTCCCTCCATGCTGACCAGCTGGCCCTCAGCATCCTACTGCCAGCCAGCACTCTTCTTCTCCCCAAGAATTTGTCTTTAGTATTGGAATGGACTCGAGAATTTCTGTTTATTCAGTGGTCTATAACTAGCTGCTGATCTTATTTTGGTGCTCAAGTTGCCCTAGATGAGGCCAGTGAGACTCCCTTCAGTTGACTCCTGTATCCTCGTGACATGCCCCTCCCCCCCCCCCCTTTTTTTAAGTGCTTATTTGCTTTTTGGTGTAGTAGGATGTTCTTTTTTTTTTTTTTTTTTTTGAGACGGAGTCTCGCTCTGTCGCCCAGGCTGGAGTGCAGTGGCCAGATCTCAGCTCACTGCAAGCTCCGCCTCCCGGGTTCACGCCATTCCCCTGCCTCAGCCTCCCGAGTAGCTGAGACTACAGGCGCCCGCCACCTCGCCCGGCTAGCTTTTTGTATTTTTTAGTAGAGACGGGGTTTCACCCTGTTAGCCAGGATGGTCTCGATCTCCTGACCTCGTGATCCGCCCGTCTCAGCCTCCCAAAGTGCTGGGATTACAGGCTTGAGCCACCGCGCCCGGCCATGGTGTAGTAGGATGTTCTAAGCCCATCTCCTTTCTACCCTCCCTCAGCCCTGAAATTGGCCATGTCTTTGAAGAACTGGTTCCTTTTAGTGGGTAACGGCATTAGAGGCCAAGATAGGGAGCCAGCTGAGGTGTCTCCTGCTGAGCTATGAAATACATGACTGCACATAGGTCCCACACAAAGGTGTGTCTGTGCACACGCACGTACGTATCCAGTAAGACCTCCAACTCAATCCGTGACTCCCTCCAGCCCATATTTGTATGTGTTTTCTTTAACATTGAGAACCCTGACACCCCAAAATTCGGCATTTTACTAATTCGATGAATCTTAAAATAACTCTAATATAGTTTCAGAATTTCTTTTCCCAAACCACTACCAAAAGCGAACCGATTGAGATTTTGGGGTTTGTTTGCTGTTCCCCTACCACTACCACCCTGCCCAGGATGTAAGGAGCACGAATGGATGTTTTATTAAGCTAGATATTTCCACTTGTTAACCTCAGGGGCAACTGGGCTGGTTCAGGCATTTGGGGCAGTGGGTCTCAGCTCCCATACAAAAGCGCAGCAACATGGACCAGCAAGAAAGACAGGTGGGGTGAGGCAGGAGAGGGTGGCTCAGGTCTGTCCAGTGGAGTTGGCAGGGATGGGACGTGTGCAAAAGGACACAGACTCTCGGGGGCAAGGGAAAGCCCCAGGCAGGCTGGCAGTGAAGAGGGGTAGAGTTCAGGGTGGGTTTATACAGGGTGTTGGAAGGTAGCTGTGTTCTCAATAAGTAGGAAAAGCAAATGAGAGATGGAAACCTGGAAAGGTGGGAATACATTTCAATGGGAAAATGCTTAAACACCCTCTGGCACGAGCTGAATTGTGTCCCCCACTAAATGTCATATGTCGAAGCCTTAGCCCACAATCTGATATGTGGGGACAAGGCCTTTAGGGAGGTACATAGGCTAAATGAGGTCGTTCGAGTGGGGCCCGCATCCAACAGGACTAGTGTCCTTATAAGAAAAGCAAGAGGCTGGGCGAGGTGACTCACACTTATAACCCCAGCACTTTAGGAGGCTGAGGTGGGAGGAGCCCTTGAGCCCAGGAGCCAGCTAGACCTCATCTCTACAAACTTAAAAATTAGCTGGGGCCGGGCGCGGTGGCTCACGCCTGTAATCCCAGCACTTTGGGAGGCCGAGGCGGGCGGATCACGAGGTCAG
>NW_012102088.1:1321885-1327213 GCF_000951045.1 Mandrillus leucophaeus | reverse complement strand
GTCTCTACTAAAAATACAAAAAATTGGCTGGGTGCGGTGGCTCACGCCTGTAATCTCAGCACTTTGGGAGGCCGAGGCGGGTGGATCACAAGGTCAGAAGATCGAGACCATCCTAGTTAACACGGTGAAACCCCGTCTCTACTAAATATACAAAAAAAAAAAAAATTAGCCAGGCCTGTAGTCCCAGCTACTCAGGAGGCTGAGCCAGGAGAATGGTGTGAACCCAGGAGGCAGAGCTTGCAGTGAGCCGAGACTGCACCACTGCGCTCCAGCCTGGGCAACAAAGCGAGACTCTGTCTCAAAAAATAAAAAATAAAATAAAATAAATAAAAATACAAAAAAATTAGCCAGGTGTGGTGGCAGGCATCTGTAATTCCAGCTACTTGGGAGGCTGAGGCAAGAAATTAACTTGAACCTGGGAGGTGAAGGTTGCAGTGAACTGAGATCACACCACCGCACTCCAGCCTGGGCGACAGAGTGAGACTCTGTCTCAAAGGAAAAAAAAAAAGAGAGATAGCAAGAGACACCAGAGATTGCTCCCTCTCTGTGCACACACAGAAGAAAGGCCATGTGCAGGTGCAGACACAGCAGGATGGCAACCATCTACAAGCTTGGAAGAGAAGCTTCACATGGAACTCATTCTGACTTCCAGCCTCCGGAACAGGGAGAAAATAATAAATTCCGGTTGACTCAGCCTCCCAGCCTGTGGTATTTTGTGATCACAGCCCAAGCAGGCGAATACATGTCTGTCATCACTATTTGAGTTGAGGAGAGTTTTATGAATCAGCGCCAACTAGTGCAATCATTTTGGAAAGCTAACAGTCCAACTGTATTCAGTAACAATATGGGGCCAGGCACAGTGGTTCACACCTATAATCCCAACACTTTGGGAGGCCCAGGTGGGAGGATCCCTTGAGCCCAGGAGTTCAAGATGTGCCTGGGCAACATAGTGAAACCCCATTCTCCACAAAAAGGAAAAAAAAAAAAAGGACCAAAAAATATATATACACAAAGGTGCTGATTTGCATGAAGTTAGATACTATGACTTCAATATGAATGGTAGAGCCATTCAAAGCAATAGTAAAAAGGCATGAATGATCATTAAGACTAGCAAAATGGAAGAATTTTTAATTAATTAATTTTTTTTTTTTTTTGAGATGGAGTCTCACTCTCTCTCTGTTGCCCAGGTTGGAGTGCAATGGCGTGACCTCAGTTCACTGCAATCTCCGTCTCCCAGCTCCAAGCAATTCTCCTGCCTCAGCCTCCTGAGTACCTGGGATTACAGGCATGCACCACCACACCCAGCTAATTTTTGTATTTTTAGTAGAGACGGGGTTTCATCATATTGGTTAGTCTGGTCTCAAACTCCTGCCCTCATGATCCACCCGCCTCAGCCTCCCAGAGTGCTGGGATAACAGGTGTGAGCCACCGCACCTGGCCCTAGAAGAGTAATTTCTAAGTGTAGTTCAAGAAGTAGAATGCAACTGTTGATTCTGTTGCAACTGTATAAACAGTGGGCATTAGCTGTCAAATCCTAGCAAAGAAAGTATAGAAATGCAAATAGCAGTTGTGTTAGGGTCATGAAATTATGAGGACATTTATTTCAGTTTTTGGAATTCCTTTGAAAGTTACGCACTTACAGGGTTTTTTTTTTTTTTTTTTTTCTTTTAGACAGAGCCTCGTTCTGTCACCCAGGCTGGAGTGCAGTGGCACAATTTTAGCTTACTGGAACCTCTGCCTCCCAGGTTCAAGCAATTCTTTCACCGTGGTGTCCTGAATAGCTGGTATTACAGGCGCCTGCCACCGTGTCCAGCTAATTTTTGTATTTTTAGTAGAGATGGGGTTTCACTATGTCAGCCAGACTGGTCTCAAACCCCTGGCCTCAAGTGATCTGCCTGCCTCGGCCTCCCAAAGTGCTAGGATTACAGGTGTGAGCCAGTGTGCCCGGCCATGGGCTTTTATAATAAAGTCCTTTTTTCACCATTTTGAAAATAATTATCCCAATTATGTAAAAGTTAAAAACACACAGATTCAGCCGGGCGCTGTAGCTCACGCCTGTAATCCCAGCACTTTGACAGGCCCAGCTGGGAGGATCACCTGAGGTCAGGAGTTCAAGACCAGCTTGGCCAACATGGTGAAACCCTGACTCTAGTATAAATACAAAAAAATTACCCAGGCATGGTGGTGCATGCCTATAGTCCCAGCTACTCAAGAGGCTGAGGCACAAGAATCGCTTGAACCCAGAGGTAGAGGTTGCAGTGAGCCGAGATCATGCCACTGCACTCCAGCCTGGGCAACAGACTATTCCTTTTGACATCTCAGTGTATTTATGTCTCCCAGTCATTTTTCAGGGTATGAGATGTGAGTATAATGTGTTTGGTATATATGTAGTCTGCGCACATTCTAAGCACGTCTCTTGGGTGTCATGAAAAAATGAGTGAGGTGTTTGATGGGCCTCGGGAATACCCTGTGGACTTCCTTCAGGCAGATGCAGAACAGGACAGGGTGATGTGCTTTTGATGCAAAGAAAGGCAGATACTCCATTCTGCCTACCCTGAGCCCAGTGAAAAGTCAGTGATTTATTAATAGCTGTTCCTTCAACCTAAGAGGCTCCTGGGATGGGGCCACACTTGGGAACTATGGGCTTCGCAGAGGAACCGCTTCAGGAAGTTTGGGCACAATTCTCACTTGAGGCTTCCAGGCTTTGGGTGATTACGGCACAGAATCACCCAGTGCCTTGGCGTACAGATTACCAACCCCCCTCGGACCACCAAAGCAAGCTCCCAGGTTTCACACCCTCCACCTTCAGGTGGTTTTCACTCACATCAAAATGGGAGATCCACCACCCTTGGCAGTGCTGGGTTCTGTCTTCCCTGTGTCCATACAGAAGTCTCCAAGACGAGGGTTGCTGGAACCAGGGGTCAATCCAGATTTGTTGGGCCTGAGGCTCACACATGTGCAGGGTCCCTCTTCAGAAGAATAATTCAAAATTACAAAGATAAAATTAGGTGCTTGGTCTTGAAGGGATCCCTGAAAGTGAGGGAACTAGAGTTTCAGCTTACTTTCATGGCAAATCCACAAAGCCACAGCCTCAAAACATAGTGCAGGCCAGCCTTCCCTCAACCCGAAAGAACCTGAATTTGTAGAAAGGTTCCCAGATGTCTCAATGAAATGAACAGCTTTCCAAAGCCCAGCCTCCGGCTGACCAGGTAGCTCCTGAGAGATGGGCTCCTGAGGGACCAGTCACATGCGATGGGGGCAACTGCCAGGGAAATTCGCTCAGTGACAGGGTGGCTTCTGGGACATGGGAAATCTAAGCTCCCCAGCTCCTCACCAAGGCCACTGGGACTGCAGAGGTCTCTCCAGCTATAGCTATGCCTGTCTTTTCATAGAGGTTTGCCCTGATGCCATGGTTTTAATGTGACGTCTCTCACCCCATTCACCAGACACAATAATCCTCAAGTTGTTATCATCTCTGGCTAGTATTCATCTTATCCCCCTTTTTTTTTTTTAATGAGACAAAGTCTTGCTCTTGTTACCCAGGCTGGAGTGCAATGGCACAATCTCAGCTCACTGCAACCTCTGCCTCCCAAGTTCAAGTGATTCTCCTGCCTCAGCTTCCCAAGTAGCTGGCATTACAGGCGCCTGCCACCATGCCTGGCTAATTTTTGTATCTTTTAGTAGACACGGGATTTCACCATGTTGTCCAGGCTGGTCTTGAACTCCTGACCTCAGGTGATCCACCCGCCTCAGCCTCCCAAAGTGTTGAAATTACGGCATGAGCCACCGTGTCTGGCCCGTCTTATAGTGTTTTCTCCACTATAACTCACCTTGTTTTTCTTCTGATGACCTGCTTTCCCTATCTTGCCCACTAGCTTGCAACCCGCATAGGGCAAGGGGCATTTTCTGTGTGGTCTACACTTGTTTACTTTGGGCTCAAAGAGAAGAATAAACTAATCAATTCCTTTGACAGTAAACCCTGAGGTCTTCCCTTAAAGCCCTCACTCTCCTAAAAGAAACATAACTTTAGGGGTGAGTGTGTTGCAGAAATGCGTGGAGCATGGTGGAGTGGTGGCTCATGCCTATAATCCAAGTGCTTTGGGAGGCCAAGGTGGGAGGACTGCTTGAGTCTGGGAGTTCAAGACCAGCCTGGATAGCATAGTGGGCCCGTCTTTACAAAAAATAAAACATTAGCTGGGCATGGTGGTGAGTGCCTGTAGTCTCAGCTACTAAGGAGGCTAAGGCAGGATTGCTTAAGCCCAGGAGTTTGAGGCTGCAGTGAACTATGATCACACCACTGCCTTCCAGCCTGGGTGACAGAGTAAGACCCTAAGGATTTAAAAAAAAAGAAAGAAAAAGAAATGCATGGAGTGGCCTTTGAAGGCAGGAAAGTCTCCCAGCAGAAATCTAAATCACTGAGTTCGGATGTGGGCTAGAGCCAGCGACGTGTGGTTTCATGGTGTCACTCTTGGCTTCTCCTAAGGATAGCTAAAGCTTTGACTACCTCCTCTCTATATGAATGTGTACAGTATCTAAATATATACGTCTGTGCGCTGCTATATAAAGTATGTGTGTACTATAACAAAGAGACTGTCTTTAGAAACAGCCTCTTCTTTTGGGCATTGAATGGGCATGACAGTTTTACAAGAGACGCAAATGAATGGATGTTTTACATACACTTTATACTTTGCCACATGCTTTGGGATTCCAGGAGCTCATTTAATCATCAGTGCACATTGAGAGGCAGGTAATTTACCGGTTGTGTGTGTGTGTGTGTCTTTTTTGTTTTAAGTCAGAGCCTCTCTCTGTCACCCAGGCTGGAGTGTAGTGGCGCAATCCTGTTTTACTGCAACCTCTGCCTCTGGGGTTCAAGAAACTCTCCTGCCTCAGCCTCCCAAGTAGCTGGCAGTAAAGGCACACACCACCACACACGGCTAATTTTTTTTTTGTATTTTTAGTAGAGACAGGATTTCACCATGTTGGCCAGGCTGGTCTCAAATTGCTGACCTCAAATGATCCATCTGCCTTGACCTCCCAAAGTGCTGCAATTACAGGCGTGAGCCAACACACCCAGCTTACCAGTTGTGTTTTTTTCTTTTTTTTGAGACAGAGTCTCGATCTGTCACCCAGGCTGGAGTGCAGTGCAGTGGCGCAATCTCGGCTCACGGCAAGCCCCACCTCCTGGGTTCACATCATTCTCCTGCCTCAGCCTCCGGAGTAGCTGGGACTATAGGCACCCGCCACCGCGCCCAGCTAATTTTTTTGTATTTTTAGTAGAGACAGGGTTTCACCGTGTTAGCCAGGATGGTCTCAATCTCCTGACCTCGT
>NW_012102088.1:1316051-1321835 GCF_000951045.1 Mandrillus leucophaeus | reverse complement strand
GTGTTAGCCAGGATGGTCTCAATCTCCTGACCTCGTGATCCTCCCGCCTTGGCCTCCCAAAGTGCTGGGATTACAGGCGTGAGCCACCGTGCCCGGTCTTTTTTTTTTTTTTGAGGTAGGGTTTTGCTCTGTCACCAAGGCTATAGCTTCAACCTCATGGGCTCAAACGATCTGTCCCACCTCAGCCTCCTGAGTAGCTGGGACTACAGGCATGTGCCACCACGCCTGGTTAGCTTTTAAATTTTTTGTAGAGATGGTGTCTCGCTGTGTTGTCCAGGCTGGAGCACAGTGGCTATTCACAGGCATGATCCCACTAATGATCAGCATGGGAGGTTTTTTTTTTCTTTTTTGAGGTTGAGTTTCACTCTTGTCACCTAGGCTGGAGTACATTGGCACAATCTAGGCTCACTGCAACCTCCACCTCCCAGGTTCAAGTGATTCTCCTGCTTCAGCCTCCCAAGTAGCTGAAATTACAAGCATGCACTGCCGTGCCCAGCTAATTTTGTATTTTTAGTAGAGATGGGGTTTCACCATGTTGGTCAGGCTGGTCCCGAACTCCTGACCTCAGGTGATCTGCCTGCCTTAGCCTCCCAAAGTACTAGGATTACAAGTGTGAGCCCTACCAGCATGGGAGTTTTGACCTGCTCTGGTTCACCCCTACATAGGCAACCTGGAGGTCATCATATTGACGCCGAACTTAGTGTGGACACCCAATCAGCAGAGCACACTACAGCCCAGAACTCCTGGGTTCAAGTCATCCTCCTGCCTCAACCTCCCAAGCAGCTGGGACTAGAGGCAGGTGTAGCCACGTCCGGCTCTCCAGTGGCTTGTAAATGACAAAGGCATTTATCCCAAGAGGCACTCCACAATCATACTGTGAAGCAATATTGGAAGACTGTCTGCAACATGGTTTCCCCAAGAGAGAAATTTCAAGTAACTGGAAATTTATATCCCAGCATTGGGATTAGAAAAATCAAATTGATGGATGTAACCACAACTGACAGCTGATAACCAAAAGCAGCCAATGCAATTTCTTTTCTGTTTTTTTTTGAGATGGAGTTTCACCCTTGTTGCCCAGGCTGGAGTGCAATCTCAGCTCAACACAACCTCCATCTCCCGGGTTCAAGCGATTCTTCTGCCTCAGCCTTCCAAGTAGCTGGGATTACAGGCATATGCCACCATGCCCGGCTAATTTTGTATTTTTAGTAGAGATGGGGTTTCTCCATGTTGGTCAGGCTGGTCTCGAACTCCCGACCTCAGGTGATCCTCCTGCCTCAGCCTCCCAAAGTGCTGGGATTACAGGCGTGAGCCACCGCGCCCGGCCAGCCAATGCAATTTCTAATGAGGGCAGCAAGTCACCATTTAAAGGTTATAGTTGTCAGAAAGACTGCTATTTGTGGACTTAGGCTTTAACAAAATGTTAAATTGTATGAAAACAATGAAAAAGCAGTTTGAGAGGATTAACTTGAACATTTCCCAAAAAAGATGAATCTTGCAAAACAGAAGTTTCTAACACGAATTTGCTATTGCTTGTAAGATGATGGTTTAACAAAGGAAAAATCTTCCTTTTTGTAAAACAAATACCTGTGTGTTCTAACGCGAGTTCTGCAGAGAAATGTAGAGGGAGAACAGAGTAGCAAAAGCCGTCTCAGAATCAGTGAGACTCTATGGAAGCAACTTTACATTTTAAGTTTTCCCATACAAAGCTTTTCAATCTCACTGCATATAAAGATTAATTGCAAAAATAATGCAGGGATAACTAAAAACCTGTCTATAGTACACTGATACTTTGTCATATGGAATTCCAGTCGGTGACTGGCTGGCATGTACCCTGATCAAACAATATACACACAAACCAGACAGCTTTTTACTGAGACAGTCAGTATCCATAGTGATTCCATAAAGATGCCACTCTCATTTCTGGAACACTCTGCCATATTGTCATTTGGGAATATCAGAGTCAACCTGCACCATTCATAAGCACTTTCCCCCTACAAAACGTGATGTGCAACAATGGCAAATTCTGACTTCATTTGGTTCTTGTACATATGAAAGGCATTTGTTGGGTTTCTCACCAATCTGAACATCTCTGGTTTGGAATATGGTGAATCCTTGGACAAAAGCTTTCCCTGAATCCACTACACTTGTTCCATTTCTTTTTTGTAGGTTCTATAACGTAGCACTAATGGGCATTTGAGGGTGAAGGTCCTGAATGCTGATTATCTCCACATTTCCCTACGATTTGGATGCAGGGATGGACGACCTAGAGCTTGGTGGTCCTATGGTCATTTCCCATCAGTGTGAACTCTCTGAGGGTGTCTGAGGGAAGTGCTGTGTGAAAAGGCTTGTGTATGAATATACATTTCTCATGTGTATGATTGGGTCAAATCTGCAAAGGGATGAGCTATGGCTTAAGGTCTTCTTATGTCCCCAGCACATGTGGAATGGGTTTATCCAGTGTGAGTTCTCTGGTGCTTGGTAAGGGAGGAGCTGTGTGTAAAGGCCTTTCCACAGTCCCTGCACGCATACGGCTTCTCTCCTGTGTGGATCCTCCGGTGCTGAGTGAGGTGGGTGCTCTGCCTAAAGGACTTTCCGCAATCGTGACACTCATAGGGCTTTTCCCCAGTGTGCGTCCTTTCATGCTGGCTGAGCGAGGAGCTGTGGCTGAAGGATTTCCCACACTCATTGCACCCATAGGGCTTTTCCTTGGTGTGAATCCTCTGGTGTTCGATGAGAAGGGAGCTCTGGCTGAAGGCTCTGCCACACTGGTTACATTCATAGGGTTTCTCTCCTGTGTGGATCCTCTGATGCTGAATGAGGGGAGCAAGCTGGCTGAAGGCTCTGCCACACTGGTTGCATTCATAGGGCTTCTCCCCAGTGTGGATTCGCTGATGTTTGGTGAGGGATGAGCTGTGGCTGAATGCCTTGCCACAGTCATTGCATTCATAGGGCTTCTCCCCCGTGTGGATTCGCTGGTGTTGAGTGAGGTGTGTGCTCTGCCGGAAGGCCTTCCCACACTGACTGCACTCATAGGGCTTCTCTCCTGTGTGCGTCCGCTCATGCTGGCTGAGCGAGGAGCTGTGGCTGAAGGTTTTCCCACACTCGTTGCATCCGTAGGGCTTCTCTCCTGTGTGAATCCTCCGATGCTCGGTCAGGAGTGTGCTCTGGCTGAAGGCTTTCCCACACTCACTGCACTCATAGGGCTTTTCTCCTGTGTGGGTCCTCTGGTGCTGAATCAGTGGGGTGATCTGGGTGAAGGCTTTTCCACACTCATGGCACTCGTAGGGCTTCTCCCCTGTGTGGATTCGCTGGTGTTTGGTCAAGGACGAGCTGTGGCTGAAGGCCTTGCCACACTCACCACACTGATAGGGTTTCTCCCCAGTGTGGATTCGCAGATGCTGGGTGAGGTGGATGCTTTGCCGGAAGGCTTTCCCGCACTCGCTGCACTCATAGGGCTTCTCGCCTGTGTGAGTTCGCTCGTGCTGGCTGAAGGAGGACCTAAAACTGAAGGATTTCCCACATTCGCTGCACTCATAGGGCTTCTCGCCTGTGTGAGTTCTCTGGTGCTGGATCAGTGGGGCAATTTGGTTGAAGGTCCTCCCACACTGAGTGCATTTATAGGGTTTCTCCCCAGTGTGGATTCTCTGGTGTTTGGTAAGTGCCGAGCTGTTCCGGAAGCCTTTTCCACATTCGTGACATTCGTAAGGTCTCTCTCCTGTGTGTGTCCGGTGGTGTTCGATAAGTGCTGAGCTGTGACTAAAGGCCTTTCTGCATTCCTGACATTTGTAGGGTTTCTCTTTTACACACGTTTTCTGTAGAACATTTAGGTCTGGCTTCTCCCTTTTTCCACGTGTTCCCCACATGTGGGGGCCTTGTTTTTCAGGAGTCATTGGTTGATGTGGGAGATCAGGGTTCAGGCTTACATTTTCCCCAAACCCATTCCTCTGCCACTGCTCCTGAACAGGCGTCTTCACAGGCGTGAAGGCCGCCGGCACTGCCAGGCTCTCCAGGCTTTCACAACTCCATTCCCAGTGGCCCTCAGTGTCCTCACCCCTGCAGTACCATGGACTATCCCACAGGAATCTTTCTACCAAGATGACGCTGTTGGATATTTCTTCAGAGATGCCTTGTTTTAGAACTGACAGTTTGACTTTGGGTCTAGTTTCCAAGTCTGAAAGAAGCAAAAACTGGAAATGTCCCTTAATCTCTGTTCCAGGGCAAAAGTTTGTGGTGAGATGGGAAGAGGAAGGATAAAACTAGTGATTTTGAAAGGTTCAAGGTTCAAGTGGCTTTGACCATTTAAAAATATAGTTTTGCAAATCAGGAAAGGAAGAGAGGGAAACACAGAATAAGGAAAAGGAAAATAAGGAATAAGGAAAGGAAGTGGAAAGAACAGAATAAGGAAAGGAAGAGGAGAGGGAGCAAAAAAACAGTTGGCACAAGAAATATGAATGGAGTCTGTGAGGGGGGCACAGAGGTGGGTGCAAAGGGGATGCCCAGGAGAGAGCACTACAGAGGGACTGGACTTGGAAGGAAAAGTGTGGCACCCAGGCCCCAGCTATAGTGGCCTCCACGATGCCAGGTGGCAACAGAGAAAACGGTGCTGCATGGAGAAAGTTGGCTGACACCCAGCTTCTTTCTGACAGCATATGCTGTTGTACCACCTCACTCTAGATGTAAAGGAACCTATCTGCTCCCCACAAACAGGAATAGCTGCAACGTGCATCACTAAGAGGAAGATAAATGACCCATGGTGTATTAGAGTACTTTGATTTCGTCCATTTCACTAACTGGGAACCCCTTGAGGGTAGGGGTTTCTGTCCACCTTGCTTACCACTGTATCTATAGCCCACAGCAAGAGCTCAATATACATGCTTAATGAATGAACAAATGCACTCTCTCTTCCTCCTTCCTGGCAGGACTCTCTTTTTGCTCTGGTACCCAGCCCTGTCTACACAGCAATGACCTGGGTGCCTGCTGCCCCTACCCTGACCCCACAGTGGCCGAGAGCTGTGATGTGGGCACCTTCCCCATATTGTTATGTTTCAGTGAAAAGTTCAGTTAAAAAAAAAAAAAGTTAAGCCAGGAGTGAATGGCAGAATAGTGGCTTCCCAAAATGCCCACATCCTAACCCTAGAACCTGTATGTTTCCAATTACATGGCAGGGAGGAATTAAGGTTGCTAATCAGCTAACATTAAGATACAGAAATTACACTGGATTATCCGGGTGGACCCGTGTAATCACAAGGGTCCTTAAATGGGGAAAAGAGGCAGAAGGGTCAGAGTCAGAGTGAATATGATGTGTGACTTGACCAGGGCTTGCTGACTGTGAAGATGGACAAGGCCATAGCCAAGGATGTGGGTGCCTCTAGAAGCTGAAAAATGCAAATAAATGGATTCTTAGCCAGGCACAAGGCTTCATGCCTGTAATCTCAACATTTTGGACAACTGAGGCGGGAGGACTCCTTGAGCCCAGGAGTTCAAGACATGCCTGGGCAAAATGATGAGACCTTGTTTCTACAAAAAATAATAAAAAAACTAGCTGGGCATGGTGACACACACCTGTAGTTTCAGCTACTGAGGAGGCTGAGGCAGGAGGATCACCTGAGCCCAGAAGGTCGAGGTTGCTGTAAGCCATGATCATACCACTGGACTTCATCCTGGGCAAGAGAGCAAGATCCCATCTCTTAAAAAACAAGGCCGGGCGCGGTGGCTCAAGCCTGTAATCCCAGCACTTTGGGAGGCCGAGACGGGCGGATCACGAGGTCAGGAGATCGAGACCAT
>NW_012102088.1:1311494-1315121 GCF_000951045.1 Mandrillus leucophaeus | reverse complement strand
ATTTAAGCCACTGCTCCCAGCCCTTAGTTAACATATATTTTGTATATGTGTTATATAATGTGTTCTTAAAGTAAGCTAAAGAAAATGCTATTTAAAAAAATCATAAGGAAGAGAAAATATATTTACTATGCATTAAATGGAAGTGGACCACCATAAAGATCTTCATTGTCGTTGTCTTCACAGTGAGTAGGCTGAGGAGTAGGAGGAGGGGTTGGTCTTGCTGTCTCAGGGGTGGCTCAGGCAGAAGAAAATCCATGTATAAATGGACTCACACAGTTCAAACCCATGTTGTTTAAGGGTCAATGGTAACTTGTTGCAGGAGCAGCAATAGCAAGCTAATATACTGCGTAAGGGCTGACTCTTATTGATGTGGAGGGACCCTACCGTGACCCTCTCCCACACTGGCCATCCCTCCTGGACTCTGGTGACAGGCCAGTCTTCCCATCTGATGCCAATGGGAAATTAACTATCATTAGACTGGGATACTTCTGCTACCTACCAATCACCCTACAGGCACATGGCAGGGCCCAGACTGGATCCACTGATCCACAGACACATGAGTTATAAACAATTATTTGGTTTAAGCTACTGAGGTCGGAGTGCTTTTCCTATGCAAGAGCTGACTGATGCATGACTTCGGGCCTTTGCACCTGCTGTTTCCTCTGCCTGAAATACTACTATTCACTCAGACTGCCCCATGGCTCAGGCTTCAAGTCACATGTCACCCCCTTGGAGAGGCTATCCCTCATCTCTCTGCTAAAGTCTCCTCACCCCATCCTAGTCTACCTCATTGCTCATTTTCGTTTTCTCAGCATTCATCACAATCTGTAATCATCCAACTCATTTTATTATTATTATTTTACCGATTTATTGTTTGTCTCCCCGACTCCCTCACCAAGAATGTAAATTCAGTGGAGATGAGGACTTGGTGTCATCACTCACAGCAAAATGGGTGCTCGCTAAATCTTCACTAAGGCTGAGTAGTAAATTTTCTGTGAAGAATTAGAGAACAGATGCAGAGCGAGAAACCAGGAAGCAAGCATGGACAGGCTTCTCTCAGCCCCAGAGGGCTCCCATCTCACCTGGGTACACGCCTGGGGGAACTCCAGAGTCCACCGCCCGTGGCTCTGCCTCTTGCTCCAGCAGGGAGATGACATTCGGCTTCGGTAACCAATGTCCTACTCAGGGAGAGACCCACAGAGTGAGCATTTGTATCCCAGGACCCTTCCTGAGCCTCAGCCCATTCCACCTTTGGTCTTCCAGGTCCCAGATGGCTGGGGGCCCCTGAGTGACTTCAGCTGTCATACCCACAGCCCTGGATGTTCCCCAGGGACTCATTCCCCTACTCTCAGTCCCCGACCCTACCCCTGCTTCTGGGGTGGACATGTGACCCAGGCCTGTACAATCAGAACTCTGGTTCCTCCCCTGCCCGCTGGCAACAATGATCACTGTGAAGAAGACCTGGGAGCCAAACCAGGACAACCCTGGGACACAGACCCTGTCTTTTCTGCTGGTCTTGGTCCCAAGAAAGGCACCCTGGCAGTTGTCTTGTCACCTCCAGAGAAGCCTCTCTGGAAATGAAGCCAGAAAGAGATTGCTATGGTCTGAATGTCGGTGTCCCCCTAAAATTTAGGCTATGAATAGTGGCTTATGCCTGTAATTCCAGCACTCTGGGAGGCTGAGGTGGGAGCTTTAGCCTAGGAGCTTGAGGGCAGCCTGGGCAACACAGCAAGGCCCCGTTTCTACAAAATTTTAAAAATTAGCTGGGTGTGGTGGTATGCACCTGTAGTCCCAGCTACTTGGAAGACTGAAATGGGAGGTTTACGTGAGCCAGGAGGTTGAGTGTGCAGTAAGTATGACTGTGCCACAGCACTCCACCCTGGGCAAGAGAACAAGACCTTGTTTCTTAAAAATAAAAAAGGTTCAGGCCGGGCACGGTGGCTCATGCCTGTAATCTCAGCACTTTGGAAGGCTGAGGCAGGCAGATCAGGAGGTCAGGACCATCAAGACCATCACGGCTAACACAGTGAAACCCCGTCTCTACTAAAAATACAAAAAAAAAAAAAAAAATTAGCCAGGCGTGGTGGCGGGTGCCTGTAGTCCCAGCTACTCGGGAGGCTGAGGCAGGAGAATGGTGTGAACCTGGGAGGTGGAGCTTGCAGTGAGCCGAGATCGCACCACTGCACTCTAGCCTGGGCAACACAGCAAGACTCCATCTCAAAAATAAAAAATAAAATAAATAAAAAATAAATAAATAAAAAAGGTTCAAATGTTGGAACATAATAACCAATGTGATAGCGTTGAGGTGGGGCCTTGGGGAAGTGATTAATTCATGAGGGCTCCACTCATGAATGGGATTAGGACCCTTATAAAAAAAGCTTGAGAGAGCTCCCTTGCCCCTTATGGCATGTCAGGATACAGGAAGGAAGTGCCATCAGTGAGGAGCAGGCCCTCACCAAACACTGAATTTGCTGACACTTTGATCTTAGGCTTCCCAGCCTCTGGAACCATAAGCAACAAATATCTATTGTTTATAAATTACCCAGTCTAAGGTATTCTAGCAGCCCTAACAGACTAAGACAGAAGTGCAGAGGGAGGTGTTAAAGAAGGAGGGGCTCCTGACAGCTCTACAGAAGACCCTGTTCTACCCTGGGATTCTGTAGTCTTGAGACCCAGTATGTTTCTCTGCTTCTGTTGATTTCAGGTTGAGTCTGAGACTTGTTGATATTGGTCCTAATTGATATTTCCTACATTAAAACAGTCAGGTTCCTAAAGCCCAAGACATACAGCCCCAGGCATTTGCTTTTAAAGCTCCATCCTATACCCATATTTAACCTAGTAGAATCAGAATTCATGTCAGAGACAGACCATCAGATAGGACATGGGTATGGCCTTACCCACAGAGACCAGAAGCCTGAAGGTGTCCAGCATCACATCACGGTACAGGGTCCTCTGGGCAGGCTTCAGCTGCCCCCACTCCTCCTGGCTGAAGTCCACCACCACGTCCTCAAAGGTCACTTGCTCCTGAAACATCACACATGTGTCCTCAGCCAAGCCAACCCTGGCACTGGCTGTAGGTGGGGTAGCTGGTAAATGCCAGCCAGGCTGGGTCGGATGGAGTTCTCTTTGGTCTGGGGTTTTGGGTCAGGTTTTTCTGTGGGGCCTGGATGGGGGCCCTGCTGATGAGGTGGAGGATCTTAGAATCTAAGGCATCATTCCCATTTCCAATAATTTGTCTCTTGAAATAAGAAATGGTGCAGAGGATAAATAAAGGAGTAAATAATAATAAAGGAGTGGACCAGTCCGGCATGGTGTCACATGCCCGTGGTCCCAGCTGTTCAACAGGCTGAGTGGGGAGGATCACTTGAGCACACAAGTTTGAAGCTATAGTGAGCCGTGATTGCATCACTGCACTTCAGCCTAGGGGCTAAACAAGGTTATAAAGCTAGTAGCAGCAAGTCTAAAGACTGAATCTGAGGGGTTTTTTTTATTTTTATTTTTTTTCTGAGACGGAGTCTCGCTCTGTCGCTCAGGCTGGAGTGCGGTGGCGCGATCTCGGCTCACTGCAAGCTCCGCCTCCCGGGTTCACGCCATTCTCCTGCCTCAGCCTCCTGAGTAGCTGGGACT
>NW_012102088.1:1308398-1309118 GCF_000951045.1 Mandrillus leucophaeus | reverse complement strand
AAAGAAAGAAATGGATTCTTCCCTTCCCTAGAGCTTCCAGAAGGAATGATGCCCTGCTGACATCTTTATTATATCCCAGAGAGACCCATTTTGGACTTCTGATCTCCTGAACTTTAAGACAATTTGCTTTGCTTTATGCTACGAAGTTTGTAGTATTGTTGACCCTTGAACAATGAGGGGCTATGGGCACTGACCCCAGTACGATAGAAAATCTGCATATAGCTTTTGACTCCCCAAAAACTTAACTACTAATAGCTTACTGTTGACCATACTGATGAAATAAATAGTTAACACTTTGTTTTCTTTGAGACGTGGTCTTGCTCTGTCACCCAAGCTGGAGAACAGTGGCGTGATCTTGGCTCACTGCAACCTTCACCTCCTGGGTTCAAGCAGTTCTCCTGCCTCAGCCTCCTGAGTAGCTGGGACTACAGGTGCGCACCACCATGCCAAGCTAATTTTTTTGTTGTTGTTGTATTTTTTTTGTAGAGATGGGGTTTCACCATGTTGGCCAGGCTGGTCTTGAACTTCCAACCTCAAATGCTGCCTGCCTCGGCCTCTCAAAGTACTGGGATTATAGGTGTGAGCCACTGCTCCCAGCCCTTAGTTAACACATATTTTGTATATATGTTATATAATGTGTTCTTAAAGTAAGCTAAAGAAAATGCTATTTAAGCCACTGCTCCCAGCCCTTAGTTAACATATATTTTGTATATGTGTTAT
>NW_012102088.1:1285809-1305972 GCF_000951045.1 Mandrillus leucophaeus | reverse complement strand
AAAAAAAAAAAAAAAAAAAAAAAGGCGAGTTCCGCCCCCTTGGCCTCCAAGCCGTCTGAGGAAGCGGCACTCGATGCGCCATCTTGGAGCGCAGAGCATGCGAAGGCCTTCAACTGCAGACTGCAGAGTCAGGGCACCTACAGTTGTCTGACATCACCCAGCCTCAGGTAGGCAACGACGGCCGCACAAACACAAAGCCCACTCAGACCGGGACCCGTGCCCGCTGACCGCCAGCGCAGCGTGGGCAGAGCAGAGGCTGCGGTTGGGGAGCCTGGCGGGGACTTCAGGAGGCCGGGCGTGCAGGCAGAGGCCGGGCACGAGCAGAGGCCGGGCACCAAGTAGGGGCCCGGCGCCAGGAGGAGGCTACGCGCGAGTAGGGACGGGGTGCAAAGAGGAGGCCGGGTGGGAGGAGGCCGCGCACGAGAAGGAAGCCGGGCACGAGGTGGAGAACACGCGCGAGGCCGAGATTCTCACCGGGTCTGTGGAGACGCGCAGCCCGGGGGTCATGCCCTGGCTTCTGGCAGGAACGGCTGGCCCTGCTCTGTGGGAAAGGGGAGGTGAGCAGCTGGGAGGCCGAGGCGGTGCTCAGGTCCCCGCGCCGCGGAACTGCGCCAGAGCCCGGCTCCGTGGAGAGCCCTCCAGGGCCCCGCGTCCCCGTTTAAGCGCCTGCTGTGTGTGGGGCGGCCCCCCGCGCGGGGAAGGGCCGCCTAGGCTTTTCCCGCCCGTCTGGGGGAAGCTGAGGGCCTGGCGGGTGCCGACACATGCCTGCTGCGCAGACTCTGGGCCTTAACGCTACAGTGACAAGGACCGGGGGGTTGCGGTCCCCTGGCCCTGGGCATTGTGCCTCACTTTCCCTCTTCTGTCAACAAGGGTGGCGGCCCAGCGCCCGGTGTAGGGCAGAAGTGGGGCCGGGGGCGAGGCGCGCGTTCCCTCAGCTGAGCGTTGGGCCCCGCCCTCCTCTCAGACCGGGGATACCTCCCAAATCCCGTCCCCGCCAGCCCCGAAACGGCCTTCCCCAGGCCCCGGGCAGCAAAACGGACTCCACACAGACGCGCGCTGCTGGGAACTCGCCCCGCCAGGGTCCCAGGAAGATCCCCGGACCCCTGCACCCGGCCCGGCCCAGCCTGGCCTCCCCTCCCCCACCTCGCCGGCCTAGCTCACCCGCCTGACGGCTAGACAAAGGCCGCGGCACCGGCGGCCGACACTGCGCCTGCGCGCGCCTGACTCCATTTCCCAGAGAGCCGCGCGCGCATTTCCGGCCGCGGGTCCCCACGTCGCTCTCGCCCTTGGCTTTGGCGGCCTCTCGGTGCTGCTGGAGCTGGGGTCACCGGGCCTGGTGAAACAGGGCGCGGGAGGTGCCTGGGCATCAACGCGGGATCGGGGCCACCTGGAACGCCGTGAGCTCCCGGCGCGACCACACGGGCTTTCGTGTTGGAAACTCCACCCTTAGCTTTATTGCTGCAAACAAAGCAGTGGTTTTTCAAAACATACTTCAAACCAAAGCATTCACCAAGATCGCACACACGGGAGTCTGCATTTTCCACACTGAGGCAGCCCTGGAGACTTCCTGCTGTATTTATTACATGGTTATAAGGAACATAATGTGCAAGACACTAACAATTATGACGACTTCGGACATTGCTAGGTAGTCAAAATTGTGCATTTGAACAGCAGTATAATATTCAAAGCTGGTGTGTTCTCGCGGACATGAAGTGAATTGTCATTTTTTGAACATTCACCAAAGCCTGCCAGGCGCTAGGCCCAGGTTCAGCAGCACACAGTAGCGAAGCCCCCATTCAAGCGGGCTTCGTTTCACCAGCATACATCACACGTGCATGGAGCAGCCAGGCGAGAGGAGCTGGGAAAGCCAGGGCTGAGCCTTGTGCTTTTGCCCTTTTAAGAGAGGACTGATTAATTCCAATCAGCCTGGGCTTAGGAACTGTATTTGAAGCTGCGGAAAAGTTTTTAAGACAGGGGCATTTTTTTTTCTTTGACTGAACTCTGAAAACAGCAGAGAACACAATACGAATTCTCATACCACACACAGACACTTGAAAAGATTTAGCTGGTTGACACATAAGTTAAGACTTTAAATGTCATAAGCCCTAAAACAGTGGCAATTATGAAGAGATATAATGGCTCAAAATCATAATGCACTGATGTAAACAAAGCAAAGGCAAGCTTCTTGGCTTTTAAGGGTGTCCTGTACGTTCCAAGAGCTGTAAAGCCCCACATTAGTGACCGTCACACTGAAAGCCAGCCTGCTTTTCACTCTACTGCAGTAAAGAGGCTTTCCATTGTACATAAAATGCCATTTTTCAGTTCTCTCACTCACAAACCCAAATGCCACAAAACATTTTGTGTGTCTATTTTTTTCTTTCACAAAATGTATACTCTTTTGTCCCCTGCCCCCACCCCACCTCCTCCACCCGTTTCCTTTTACTGGATCAAAAGGTATGAACACACAACTTATGGTGAAGTCTTTTTCCCAAGCGGTCTGATAGTCCTGGTGAGAAGCTGTCGGTGGTGCCACACTGAGCTTGCTCAGCCCTGATGGTGGCCAGGCGGCCCTGCCCAGCTCCCTCACACTTGCCCCTCTGTTTCCTTCCTCAGACCTTCTGATCCTCAGTTTTTCTCAGCCAGGTTTCTAAATCGTACATGCCAGCAGGGGCGGGCTCTTTCTACAGGGGCAGGTGCTGCTTGGCTCCAGCCAAGTGGGGTCTTGCAGACTGATAAGCCTAGCGTCCCAGGTCTGGATTTCTCAAAAGAACCCAGAGATCGTGATTTCTGTGTGAAATCTCTTGATTTTTAAAAGCTGGTAGGGATTTCAAAGGCTTTAATAACACTACCAGTCAAATAAGACGAGCTGGAGGCTACTCCGGTGCCGCCCTTGCTGTGGTCTGAACCTCCTGCTCTCTCATAACCACTGGCTGGGCCCTTCTCAGCTCCTTCTTGGCTTCCTGTCCGAATCTCCAAGCAGAGCATTGCTGGTTGCCTCTCTGTGTGGCCTGGGACAGGACCCCCCACCATGAGCAGGTGGGCTGCACATCAGTGCAGCTTCCAAGCAATCCTGCAATCACAGCATGGATAGCAGAACTGTGTCATGCTGTATGTTAATGTTTAAAAAGCTAATCTGTTCAACATATACATTTAAAATATACCGTGACAGTTACAGCTCCCTGGACATATTTCTCCCTTAAAAAAAAATTTTTTTTTGAGAGCTTCAAAACCTAGCAGTGTCCAGCCCTCCTCTGACCCAAGAGACCCTGGCTGCCAGGGAGAAAGGTGACCTGTGAGACTAGTCTTCCAGAGCATTAAGTGCCCAGGGCTGGGCTCACAGCTCCTGTGACAAGGGCTGGAGGACGGGAGACTGGGGCACATTATGATGGGGGTGTTGGGGTCTTTGGGGAGTGCTGGCAGAGGAAGGCACAGGGTGAGGGAGGCGTGCTGAGGTGCTGGGGCTCCCACAGCTGGGGTGAACCTAAAGAGAAGAGAGAGGCTAGCTTTGTGTCTCACTGCAGCTCAGGCAGGGTCTTGGGACTGGGCAAGTTGGGCGAAGAACACCACGTGGTGGCTTTCGAGAGTTGCGGCAGCTGCCACAACTGCTCCAGGATCCTGGGCCACGTCCTTGCTTCTGTCAGCTAAGGTGGAGTGCATGGGAGGGGCCCTCCAGGGGTGGCCCACCTCCCCTCAGAGGTTGAGGGAGGCTTCCCTGGCTGGAAACTGCAGCCCACAACAGTGTCTCAGTTATCTCCACAGGGACTTCCCCTCACTCATTGAGTCATCCCTTCACTCTGCAGGGCCTGCTGTATGCTGAGTGTGGTCAAGTGTGGCAGTGGAGACTGTTCTAGGCACAGGAGGAGGCCAAGGTGAGAGGCAGTGTGGAGTTAGGCAGAGACACAGTGAGTTAAGGACACCAGCCTCCACCATCCCAGTGCTGGGAGCTGTGGAGGCAGCAGGGCCACAAAAGACACGATGGAGCTGCCCTGCTGGGGTTTGTCTTTTCAGTGTCTGCATTTTAGAGGGACCCTGTTGGCTGCAGGATGGGGGTGGGGCAGAGGGAACGGGCTGGAGGCAGAGTTTGCTTAGAGGCAGCTGCAGGCATTCAAGAAATGGGGAGAGAGCCTGGGGCTGATGGTGCAGAGGAGAAAAGAGAACTGAGAGGGGTTGGGAGGTGGGTTCCCAGGGCAATCAAAAATCCTTCTGGGGCCTTGGAAGGTGGTGGTCCCTCTGAGGAGAGTGGGAACCCCAGAGCGGAGGCAGTTTGCATGTTTTTTGTTGTTTTTGCACAAGGGAAGATGACTTATTTGGACAAACTCAATTGGAGGACTGAGGGACACGAGATGGATGTCTGTGGGGCCAGCCCAGGTAGACTTGAGCCTGACTGATGCCCTGTGTTCAGTGGCACCCACTTTCTTGTGCAATTCTGGCACCAACAAACAGCTGTGATTGTGCCTCCAGCAGGTGGAGACCGAGATGGAAACTGCATGGAATGAGCCCCTGGCTCCCAACAAGTGGGGGCACTTGGGAGAGCTATCTCTACATATCCCATTGTGCGAGACGATCGATCTGCCCCTGAGAGAAGGCTCAGGGGGGCTTCCGAGAGTAATGGGCTGACTGCGGGGCCAAGACCCCACCCTCCATCCTGAGCTCGGTAGAAGCAGCTCCTCCTTTGCAGGATGAGAGAGAAGGCCCCAGGAGGGGAGCTGGAGCCCATCAGCAATTAAGGCATAGGATAGAGCCAGGAGCCCCCAGTGGGGACTGCAGGGAAAAGCTGGGGATCCCGGAGGGAGCCGGGGAAGCAAAGTCCAGAGGCCCGTTTGGGGGTGCTCCAGAAGGCAAGCGTGAGAAGGCAAGCGCGGCAGCGAGGATGAAGTGAAGGCAGCGGCCGGTCCGCGGGACCTGCACAGCCCGTGAGGGCCGTCGGGGACAGAGGCCGAGAGTGGGGGCAGATTGGTTGAGAATCAGCAGCAGGCGGATGTGACGTGGGTAGGTCCAAAGGCTTTTGAGTTAGAAGGCGACTTGGAAAAATGTCTGCCTGTGCAGATTCACAGTCAGCCCAACACTGTGTTTCAAAGTGAAGTTGGGAGGAGAAAAAGAAAAAGACAAAAACTTTTAAGGCTTGAAAGAGGACAAGTGTCCAGCAACAATGAGTTGGGGATGGGTGAGACGCTAAATCTGAGGCTGGCTCCCTGCTGTGACCTCACCACCTGCCCACCTCTGCTCCAGTCTAGCAGGAGAGGCGGCCCCACTCTTTGGAGACCATCTGGTTCTTCCTGGCAGACCAGAATGCCAGATTTTTATGGTTTAAACAAATGTTGGCATCCATCTCAAAAAAAAATCCTTCTGTAAGTCAAACAAAATATAGGCAGGTCAGTTTTGGTCAGGCCTAAAGACTGCGCCTGAAATCCTTAGAGACAGGAAGCAGATTCTGGTTGTCAGGGCAGGCGGAACGGCGAAGGCGTGCTGAGGCCTGTGGGCTCTCTTTCTGGGCGAGATGAAAATGTCTTTGGAGCTAAAGAGTGCTGGTAGTTGCACAGTGTTGTGAATGTGTTTAATGCCACTGAACTGTGCATTTTTAATGACTGAAATGGTAAATTTTATGTTTCCCAAAAAAGGAAAAAAAACAAAACCCTGTTTATCTGTTAGGTTCCAAGGGGGCTGAGCTGGCAGGAGGGCAGCCGGGGTCAGCTGTACCCTTCTCTGGAGTTGGAGCTGCCCAGGCCGGCTTCCGCCCTCATGGCCTCAGGGATATCCACAGTGAAATGAAAACCCAGCGGCAGAGTCTGCCCCTGAGTCAGGTGCTCACAGGGAGACCTGGACAAGGCTTCTGAAAGACGAGACACGAATGAAACTCCTCTTCAAGCCACTTGCAAAAAGCACAGTGTGCAGGACTGACCAGGTTTTGCTGTGGAACTGCTGCTTCTTGGCTGAGATCCTGGGAAGACATGCTCGGCTCTGGAGCAGGTGTCCAGGATCTTCTGAGAAGCAGCCTGTGTCCTTCAAGAGGAGTCCCATGGTGGCCAGGGGTTGGTGGGGCTGGGGGATGTCCCCCATCTTCTGGTGCCCATCGGTGCCCCCCAGGGACTCAGGGCCGGGTGGCCAAGGCCCGAGGCTGGCCATTCACATGTGGCCGTGGGCCGTGTGGAGTTTCTGATGGTCGATAAGGTGGACCATCCAGGGGAAGGCCTTCCCGCAGACGCTACACTGGAAGGGTCTCTTGGGGCTGCGAGGGGCCACTGAGCCTTGGGCTCCATCCCTGGGTGGGGCGGACTCCCGGGGGCCCTTGCTCCGGGGGACTTTCTTCCTGGGTGGCTCCAACAGGTGGATCTTGCCGTGCTCAGCAAGGACAGAGCTGTGCAGGAAGACCCTGCCACACTCGGGGCACGGAAAGGGCCCTTCCTCGCGATGGGTCTTCTGGTGCTCGATGAAGTGGGTGACCCAGGTGAAGACCATCCCGCAGTCGGCACACTGGAAGGGCCGCCCACCTCGGGTCCCACGCAGCGTTGCTGAGACTGCTGCAGCAGCCTCTTGGGTGCCACCTTTGGTGTGCTTGAGGGATGGCTGGTGGCGGACGCTCTGGTCAGTGTTCCTGTTTCTCCTTCGGGGACTGATTCTCTGAGCACTCGGACCCTTGAGGCTTGAGATCACAGCCCCTTCTGCACGCAGGTCTGAGGAGGGCCCTGCGAGAAGATCCTCAGGCTCGTCCCAGATACATGGCTTCAGAGACAGGCGGGCCCGGGACCCTGTGGAGGGCAAGGGAGACAGGTCACCTGTAGTGAGTGGATGGCTTTGGCATCTCCCTGTGCCCCCCAGGGGCGTGGAGGACCCCAATGACTGAGCCAAGTCTGGGCCCTTCTTCTGCTCAATATGTCCCCTGTGCCCTCTGTTCTGTCCTTTAAGATACAAGGGCACATGTGGCTGGGTGCAGTGGCTTACGCCTATAATCCCAGCACTTTGGCAGGCCGAGGAGGGTGGATCATGAGGTGACGAGTTCAAGACCAGCCTGCCCAACATGGTGAAACCCCATCTCTACTAAAATACAAAAATTAGCCGGGTGTGGCGGTGGGCACCTGTAATCCCAGCTACTCAGGAGGCTGAGGCAGGAGAATCGCTTGAATCCGGGAGGCAGAGGTTGCAGTGAGCCGAGATTGCACTACTGCACTCCAGCCTGGGCAACAGAGCAAGACTCCATCTCCAAAAAAAAAAAAAAGAAGGGCATGTGTTTTGGGAGCAGATCCCACAGCACTGGCCCCTTGTTCCTACCTGGCTGGCCTTCTGGGTAACCCTGTGCTCCAACACTGTCAGACTGTCTGCCTTGGCTGCTGTTCAGGTGGGGAGGCTGAGGCCCTTCTCGTGGGCTGAACGATGTATGTGGCAGTTCTAGGGGCCCCCGATCTCAGTCCCCACAGGAGGTGTGCATGGTTTCTGGGGGAAGTGTGGAGTTTACCACCGAAGCCCCCAACTCCACCCATTAACAAAGTCTGTGACTTTGGGTTGAGGTGCCAAACTCCATTTCCAACCCTTAATCCACGCAGGAGCCAGACTCACCCAGCAAGCCAGGGGCATGGGGCGCCTCGGCCTCCACCCTGGTGTGCAGACTCTGCAGGAGCTGGGTGGGCTCCAGCCACTCACTTTCCTCAGGGAGTGCCGGGGCTGCTGCTGCTGCATCCAGAATCAGCTCAGATGCCTGGAATGGCAAGCACAGGACTGTTCGGCAGCTGCCCCTCAGGAGCCGTCCTCCCCACCACCACGGAACAACAAAGGAACGGGCGTCATCCCCAAAGGCTGTCTCCCAGGGTGGTATGCGGTGGCGTGCCTGTTGTTCCCGTGCTTTGGGATGCTGATGCCGGAGGATTGCTTGAGGCCAGGAGTTTGGGACCAGCCTGGGCAACATAGCAAGACTCTGCTTATACAAAAAAATAAGTAACCACTCCCAAGGAGCTCTTACCAGGACCTGAGACATAATTCGAGGGGCCCCTGTACAAAATGGAAATGCAAGTCCCCTTGTTCAAAAATCGTTGATCATTTCAGGACGGTGACAACAGAGCATAAGATGGAGCCAGGGGACCCGTGCCACGGCTCAGGTCACTGTTACCCGCTGGGGGCTCCTAACTCCCATCCCCCAAGGCTGCACTGTCCTTGCCCACAAGCCCAGAGAAGGTGGGCGACTGCACAGACTTCACATCCCACCTGCGACCTATGACCTCTGAGGCACTTAACCCTGTCCCGCCCAAAGCGGGGATCACCACTTCCTGGGAGGAGACTGAGCTGTAGTTGAAGAGCAAGAATTCAAAACAGAGGGGCTTGGCTTGGTGTCCAGGCTCCAGCTCTGCTCGCTCTGTGACCCTGGCTGAGGAGCTTTAGCTCTCTGGGTTTCCAATGAGGATGTAGGTTCTACGTGCCCAGAGCCTGGTACCATCAAGGGCTCGGCAAACTGCAACAGGGTCGTGTCAAAGGAAAACACAGTGACACTTATCAATGCAAATCAAGTTGTTGGGGGAGGTATGTCGAGTCAAACAAAGCATGAGAAGAGAGACCAGGAGTCAAGCACGCACTGATAAGGTCTTGAGTGGGTCTTCGTTTTCTGCTGCCCCAACCCTGACTGGATGCACAGGGATCTCAGGAAGCTGTCCAAGATTCCCAACAGCTGGGCAGAACCGGAGTGGAGGGATTGCTGGGCTAGAGACAGAGGAGGGAGGGAGAGAGGGAGCTGGTGGCAGGAAGGGAGTTAAGGCACAAGAGTCTTCCTGCTCTCACATTGGGAGTATGTGGATGGTGTGTTTGGCTGGGCTGTTGATTTTTATTTATTATCAAATGCTAGTTTCGATTGTAAAACATGTTGAATTCTGAAATCGTCACCAGAGGAGCCATCATCTGCAAGAGTAAAGGCGGGACTCCCTTTTACGCCTCTTTCTGGTACCTGGCTGCTGGGGGCCACTATGGACAGTCAGCCTACTCCCTACTTCACCCACCTTGGTGTCTGTGACTAATCAAGGGCAGCAGAGGGGCTGCGTGGAGAGAAGAGTGGGTGGCCTGTGTGTGTGTGTGGAGACGGGCATGCTTAGTTCCCCTGACTCTCGGGAGGCATCTGAGGAGCTATCAGCACACTTGGGTCGGGCACAGAAACCAAGACATTCCTGGGGCCCTATCTGTACCTTCAAATGCAAACACATCCCCATAGCCCCAGTGAGCCACTGGCCACAGATCTGGGCTCTTATCCTTCCAGAGATGGACCCAGGTTTACTGTCTCAGGGATGACAGGTGGGGAGACTGGACAGGGGAGGGAGACGCAGTTACATCCTGGGAAAGTCCTAATGCAAACCAAGCAACCGAGAAAAAGAAAACAAGAATGAGGGTCCAGGCATGGTGGCTCACACCTGTAATTCCAGCACTTTGGGAGGCAGAAGCCGGCGGATCAAGAGGTCAGGATATCGAGACCATCTTGGCCAACATGGTGAAACCCATCTCTACTAAAAATACAAAAATTAGCTGACTGTGGTGACGCGCACCTGTAGTTCCAGCTACTTGGGAGGCTGAGGCAGGAGAATCACTTGAACCCAGGAGGCGGAGGTTGCAGTGAGCTGAGATCGCACCACTGCACTCCAGCCTGGTGACAGAGCGAGACTCCGTCTCAAACAAAACAAAAACGAGAATAAAGAAGAAATGTGAATGCCTGGCAACTTACTGTTTTTGAGGAATTATCTTAATGGCTCTATTTTATTTATCTAGAGACAGGGTCTCGCTCTGTCACCCAGGCTGGAGTGCAGTGGCGCGATGTCTGTCAGCTCACTGCAACCTCCACCCCCTGGGTTTAAGCGATTCTTGTGCCTCAGCCTCCCGAGTAGCTGGGACCACGGGCACATGCCACCACACCCAGCTAATTTTTGTATTTTTTGGTAGAGATGAGGCTTCACCATGTTGGCCAGCCTGCTCTTGAACTCCTGACCTCTAGTGATCCACCCACCTCAGCCTCCCAAAGTGCTGGGATTACAGGCGTGAACCACCGCACCCGGCCAGGAATTATCTTAATGGCTTTAGTTGGGGCAATGTTGCTGGGTTATTTTGGAAAAAAAAGAAAGGAAAGAGTGGAGCAACATCACCAAGACGGTGGAGTAGGAGATACCAACCTTCATTTCCCCCTCCCACTACCCACACACAAATCAACTACAGACAGATATTCACAAGCCAGAATAGCCCAGAACGCTCAAGGACCCATTGAAGATCTGCAGCAACACAGTGGAGTAAAACGAAAAAACTCGAGAATGTCCACATGAAAAAGTTCACTGGTGAGATAATGCATACCTGAGATGCCAGGAGAACACTGTGAACAAAGAAGAAAAGCAGAGGCCACGAGTGTCAGCTACACGGTGGGAACCACCAGGGACCCCAGCAGTTTGCTCTACAGAGGACACTGGCATCACTTACCACTGACAGAGGTTCCAACAGTCATTCCCGCCAGGGCCTTAGGGTGCTACACCCATGTGATCTAAGGGACCTTAGAGTGCTACCCCCAAAGGGCTTCAGGCAGCTACTCTTACAGGCTTCTGGCAGCTCCCCACATGAGGTGATGGCGTTTCAGTTAACAACAGACCACACACACCACCGTGGTCCCGTAAAATTATAATGACTGTCTTCCACCACCATTTGAAGTCCAACTCCATAGCATACACTGCTTCCTTACCCTGAGTGTGCACCAGCAGCCCCCTGCCTACAACTCCTCCAGGACCAGCAAAGACCTGAATGAGTACCGCAAGCAATACAGAGGAAATCACAGAGGGATCCAAGATCTGCAGGATGATGGTACAGTGTTACAAGCAAAAAGATCTGATGGTGTGTCTTGACTTAGGCTGGTTGCAGACTGCACAGTTAAAACAGTTACTGGAAGATCAAGGGGATTTGTATTTGTGCTTTTGGAAAATGCTAGTGCTGTTAAGGCCTTGGAATGGAAAGAACAGAAGCTGGATGGCAAATTGATAGGACCACCCCCCACCCCTGCCACAAAGAGCCAAAGCTTGAAAAGGGAAAGAACCCCCTGAAAGGTTTTTGTGGGTGGATTGAGCCCAGCTACTTCTGAAGAACTAACTAAAGAATATTTTGGAGGCTTTGGAGAGATTGAAATTTTAAAGGCCAGGCGCAGTGGCTCACACCTAGAATCCCACCACTTTGGGAGGCCAAGGCCGAGACTGGAGAATTGCTTGACACCAGGAGTTCAAGACCAGTGTAGGCAACATAGCTAAGTCCCATCTCTACAAAATTAGGAAATTACCAGGCACTGTGGCTCAAGCCTGTAATTCTAGCTGAGATGGGAGGATCACTTGAGCCTGGGCAGTCAAGGCTGTAGTGAGCTGTAACTGCACCACTACACCCCAGTCTGGGGAGATCCCATCTCAAAAAAAGGAAAAAAGGGCTGGCCTCAGTGGCTCATGCCATGATCCCGGCACTTTGGGAGGCCAAGGCAGGTGGATCACTTGAGGTCAGGAATTCGAGACCAGCCTGGCCAACGTAGTGAAACCCCGTCTCTACTAAAAGTACAAAAATTAGCCAGGTATGGTGGTGTTCGTCTGTGGGGCAGGAAAATCGTTTGAACCCAGGAGGTGGAGGTTGCAGTGAGCCGAGATCATGCCACTGCACTCCAGCCTGGGCGACAGAGCAAGACTCCATCTCAGAAAAAAAAAAAAAAAAAGAAAGAAAGTAACATGGTCTCACTCCATTGTCCAGCCTGGTCTCCAATTCCTGGGCTTGGGTTATCCTCTGGCCTTGGCCACCTCAAGCACTGGGATTACAGATGAAAACTTGGCTCAAACCACAGCATTTACACTTACCTACGTGCCCCAGGGCAGTTAGTATACTCATTAAGAAACACTTGCAGGGTTAAAGCTATAAAATGCCTATTCATCAATTTTTTTGAGAATTCATAAATATTAAGGATCTAAAACAAACTTCTTTCTCAAGTAATTGAAATCTGAAAGCCTTTGGAAGCCAACTGTCCCTGCACAAAGGTTTACAATTGAGAAATATCTCCTGTTCCTATTTTGTCAAGTTTCTTTACTGGCTGAACAAAAAGAAGCTTTGAGTAATGGAGAAGGCATCGTCTGAGCGCGACTGCTTTCCTGGCTGCCTGTGCTGTTCCTATGTCTTCCAAATCCTATGCTTGGAGGCCCCTGGAGGGACATTTTTGCCAGGAACCAACCTGACCTTAAAAAGATGAGTGTGAAACAGCCGGCTGGGCAGGAGGGTGGAGGTGGCCACAGGACACCGTCTGCCCATGCCCTGGCCAGCCCGACCATGCTGCCGAGTGCCGAGTGCGGGGAGGCCGCCCTATCCAGAGGGCACAGGGCAAACCCAAAGCACTGCAGGTGTTGTCATTGAAGCCCCAGGGGATGCCCTGTGCTGCATCTTCGTGCTTCAGTGACCAGCTTGCTTGTTAAAGGAGCCCAGGGGCCTGAGCCTGCAACACCACAGGGGTAAGAAGGGCATGCTGCTGTGGGTGCACTGGACTCAAACCTCGCATTAGAAGCTACAAAGAACCCCAAATGCGCTTCAGAGCCCCACCAACCCCTGAGCCAGGCTCATCCCTGACACAGCAAATCCACTGCAGCCCCTGTGGTGCACAGCCCAAGCACCACCCAAGGGAGTCTCATGGCCAGGGCTACGTCCAAGTCACGATGGCTCTCGGGGCAGGCAGACCAGCGTGGGAAAACTCTGTGCCAATCGACTTCTTAAAGAATTGGGGGAAAATAGAAAGTCAAGAAAGAGCTCTGATACACAAGGGAAACCGCATGTGAGAAGCGGCACTCCCAGCAGGGAGACATCACTCTCCAGAGGCCACAGAGATGGCAGATACCTCTGTCTCCACAGTGACCCAGATCCAACTGAAAGCGTTCAGGAAGACAGGTCTATTGATGCTGAAATCTAGAAATCAAGGTCCACAGGTGAATGGAGGCATCTTCAGCCCTGAGGAGACCAGGCTGTGTCTCCTGACACCTCTGAGGGTGGGCACAGCAGCCAGCTCTGTGTGGGCAGAGCCCACATGGTCCTTATTCCCCTCCCTGGGGACAGGGCAGCACAGTCAGATGCTGAGACGTGAGGCTACACACAGGGGGGCGTCTTCCTGCCTTGGCCTGGCCCGGCCGCCTCTAGAGCCAGGAGGCCGTAGCAGCCATACCACAGTGGATCCAGACATGATTCTGTGGAGGGGTTCTAGGATTCCAGACAGATTCAATCTCCGTGGAATGATGAAAATGAAAGTTTACTTGATTTTGGAAGTCTCTGACTTATTCCAGCCAAAGTATCAGATGAGCCACTAAGAATCACCACAAAGCAATCGTTCTCATGGCCCTCGCCAGGGCAGCGGCTCAGCAAGAGGACAGGTGCCCAGGCCGGTGGCTCTAGCTCTTCACCTCTGCGACTTCCTTCTCCACCTTCTCCTTGGCTTTCTCCTTCTCCACCTTCTCTTTTTCCAGTGTTGCTACAATCTCGGCCACCTGGCTGGTGCAGACGTGAACATCTTCTTTATCCACCAGCTCAATCACCTTGACAAGGTGGTTGAAGTCGACCTTGCCATCCTTATTTCCTTTTCTTTTCTTTCTTTCTTTTTTTCTTTCTTTCTTTTTTTTTTTTTTTTTTTTTTTGAGACGTTGTCTTGCTCTGTTACCCAGGCTGGAGTGCAGTGGCGTGATCTCAGCTCACTGAAAGCTCCACCTCCCGGGTTCACACCATTTCCTGCCTCAGCCTCCCGAGTAGCTGGGAGTACAGGCGCCCACCAGCACGCCTGGTTAATTTTTTGTATTTTCAGTAGAGATGGGGTTTCACCGTGTTAGTTAGGATTGTCTCCATCTCCTGACCTCGTGATGCACCCGCCTCGGCCTCCCAAATTGCTGGGATTACAGGCATGAGCCACCATGCCTGGCTGCCATCCTTATTTTCATCCAGTGCTGTGGCCAGGCTGGTGAGCTTGCTTTCGGGAATGTGCTTGACTTGCTTCAAGGCATTGATGAGCTAGGCAACACTGATGACATTCTCCCCCGTGGGCACGCCCTTGGCTGGGGCCAACTTGCTGGCCTGCTGGTCCATCTCCAGCTGCGAGATCAAGCTGTTGATCTGCCCGTCATCTGCTGCACCCTTTTTGTCAGTCTCTTGCTGGCTTTAGATTCTTCCATGTATTTTTCTTCGCCAGTCTTTGAAAGTTCCTTCTTGACCTCCTTCAAGTCCTCGCTGTAGTTCTGCATGTCCTCCTTCAGCTGCTCCAGCTCCTCCTCCTCCTTGGTGAGTGACTTCTGTTCCTGCAGCTTAGAGCAGGCATCCCTGAGAATGTTGATTTCCTCCTTAGTGATCTCTTCCTCCTTCAAGCCCTCCAGCATGGGGGCAGTGTCCTTCAGGATCTCTGACTGCAGGACTGTGTCAGGCACTTCTGGCTGTGGCTGGACCCCTGGCCTTTGGGGAGCGGCTTCCACATGTTTGGGCTCAACATCCTTCGCCGCTTGGAGTGCTTCTGCAGCTTCCTCTCACGGTGCTCCTGCTGGATGGCCACCTCCTCCTGCAGTGTGGCCTCCAGCTTAGCCTTGTTGTCCACCTGCTCGCCCTCCACCTCGGCCACTTTCACCTGCGCTTCCTTTGCCACAATCTCTGGGAGGGTCTGCAGTGTGGACTTGAGTTGGTCGGCTGGTGAGAGGGTGTCCGGGAGGTACATGGTCAGGGACAGGATGAGCAGCGATGTAGGGATCTCCTGATGCAGGTACAGGTCCAGCCACTGCTTCAGCTGACCCCTCAGCTGGTTTTCCGTGACGCCCAGGGCCCACATGCCTCGTGCCTGACATGCCACCTGCAGCTCCTTGACGTTCAGGCTGTCGACCCCTTCCTCAGCAATCAGCTTGTCCTCTGCCTTTATGGAGTGCAGCCGCATGGTGAGCTGGAAGCGCAGGAAGCTGTAGCTGGAGCAGCTTGCAAAGGGCCACCAGCTGCAGCTGTATCAGGTTGTCCAGGGTCAGCTCATTCTCAAATAATTTGGAAAAACGCATGATTTTCTCATTGCTGGGGCTCTCCCCCGTCTCCCGGATCTTCTGGAAAAACAAAAAACAAAAACAATTCTTTGGTGGCGCTGCCCTTGGCTGCCTTGTTCTTCAAGGCCATCTCAATGGTGTCCTGGAGGAACTTGGCCAGCTCCAGCTTGACCCAAAGCTCCTTCTTCAGCCTCTCCTCCTCGGTGAACTGAGTCTCAGATGTGGATGGCAACATATTGGGGAAGAGTTTTACAGCAACAGGCAGCAGAAACTCCACAAACAGCACCACTGCTAACACGCACCAGGTGGAAGAGATGGGCGCAGATCAGGAGGAACTGCCTGCCTGCCCGCGGGTCAGGGTGTGACCCTTGAGGATGCGCCGGAGCATGCGTGCCGCCATCTTGGTGTCGATCTTAGCAGGCGGAAGCCATGGTGGTAGTGCCTCAGCTCGCCCAGCACCCTCTGCCCCCAGGATCACCACCACCTCTGCGGGGGCGCCGTACAGCAGGCCGCCTTCCCCCACCTTCTTGTTCTTGTCCTTCAAGGACTTGAGGGACTTCACTACTATTGAGTCATCGCCAACAGGGCGCGAAGAGTGCCATCCGCACACAGGAAGGCACCGAGGCCCCGGGACCACAGAACCCACAGAGGTGGGGTCCATGGCGCTCTCCACGCCGTGCGAAGGCACTCGGGCCTCAGAGCGCAACAGCTGAGGTGATCGCCTCTGAAGGACGGATACACAGGATGGATGCGAGTACAGCAGCCAAATGGAACTTTCAGGCAGCTCCTCAACCCTAGGATGTTGGCACAGCTGAGATGAGCTGGATCCTCCCGACTACCCCGCGGGGCGGTGACCTGAGGCGGCGGCGGGAGGCGGGCGGGCCCCGGCCCGGCAGCTCCTCAGTAAGATGGACGCCATGCCTGCGCTGGCTCCTCCTCCTCCTCCGCGGCGGGCGCGAACGGTTGACGGCGGCGGTTGGCCTCCGACGGGAGGCGCACAGCTCCGATGTTTTTGTGTTTTCAAAAAAGGTATAATCCTTCTTCCGCTTCTTTCAAACAAAGCTTTTGTTTCTGCTGCCTCCAGAGCATAACCTTTCTGTGGGATAATGATGTATCATTTGTTTCTTTTAAAATGACACAGTGTTTTTGTTTTTGAGACGGAGTTTCGCTCTTGTTGCTCAGGCTGGAGTACAATGGCGCGATCTCGGCTCACTGCAGCCTCTGCCTCCTGGGTTCAAGCGATTCTCCTGCCTCAGCCTCCCGAGTAGCTGGGATTACAGGCGTGCACCACCATGACCAGCTATTTTTTGTATTTTTAGTAGAGACAGGGTTTCACCATATTGGTCAGAATGGTCTTGAATGCCTCACCTCCTGTGATCCGCCCACCTCAGCCTCCCAAAGTGATGGGATTACAAGCATGAGCCACCGCGCCTGGCTTGTTTATGTTTTAATATGTTGTTATAAGAGAAAGTTTTTCAGGCTAGGCACAGTGGCTCACACCTGTAATTCAAGCACTTTGGGTGGCTGAGGAAGGAGGCCAGGAGTTTGAAGCCAGGCTGGGTAACATAGTGAAATCCCATCTACACAAAAACTAAAAAAAAATTTTAAATATATAAAAATTAGCCGGTGTGGTAATGTGTGCCTATGTTCCCAGCTACTCAGAAGACTCAGATGGGAAGATCGCTTGAGCCCAGGAGGTTGAGGTTGCAGTGAGCCCTGATCATGCCACTGCACTCCAACCTGGGTGACAGAATGAGATTCTGTCTCAGAAAGAAAAAAAAATGTAAAGCAAAAACTTACAGTTAGATAAATTATATTGAAGAAGAAAATATATTTGTCAGTTTAGTAGCCTCAGTGCGCCATGTTTATACAGTCCACAGCATAATTTCCCAGGCCTTCACATTCACTCACCACTCAGACTCACCCAGAGCAACTTCCAGTCTCACAAGCTCCCTTCCTGGCAAGTGCTTTATACAAGTGTACCATTTGTCTTCTATTTTGTATTTTTACTGTATCTTTTCTATGTTTAAATACACAACATTGTGTTACCGTCACCACAGTATTCAGTGCAGGTCGGTAGCCTAGGAGCCATGGGCTGTGCCGTCTAGGTGTGTGAGTGCCCTCTGCGATGTATGCATGGTGACGAAACTGCCTAAGGAAGCAATTCTCAAAAGGCGTCCTGATGCTTCGGCGGTTGTACATGCTCAGCGATCGCCAGTTGTGCCCACTCCACAGTGCCTTCTGGCGAGCCGGGCTGCCCCACGCAGAGCGGCTCCACCTCTGCCTCATCTGTGCTCCCACTCTCCAATACCCGGCGGCTTCAAAAGCAGAGGTACCTCAGGCAGTGTTAGCTTCCTGGCAGCGGGAATGCCTGGGCTGGCGCGCATCAGCACCATCAATGCCCCTTCCCAGAGCTGCTGTCGCTCCACGCAGGTGCCAGGCCTCAGCCCTAAGGCCCCTCCCTCCACAAGTGCCGCTCACTCAGGGACGCTGGGGCACCCTGCTGCGGCTGAGCCCCACAGCCAAACCCAGCGCCAACAGGGATCCTCTCAGCAGCCTTCCCCACCTACGACCACCCAAAAAGAGAGTCCTTTGAGTTGCTGTGTAGTGAGGGGATGGCCTCTGAGCGCAGCTGTGGTTTCTACGTGGAGTCTGGGATGGGAGAGGGAGTCAGATAGCACATCTGCCTGCAGAAGCTGAGGAAACCCGTGGCCGACAACTGTAGTCTACCCAGGTTATATGCCTCCGTTAGATGCAGAAGAGAGACCACAGGCCCACGAAACTTTGTTTTGGTGCAGGAGAGGGGTTCTCATGATGATCTTTAAATTTATTTTAGGGCCAGGCCTGGTGGCTCGCGCCTGTAATACCAGCACTTTGGGAGGCCAAGGCAGGCAGATCATGAGGTCAGGAGATCCAGACCATCCTGGCTAACATGGTGAAACCCTGTCTCTACTAAAAATACAAAAAAATTAGCCGGGCGTGGTGGTGGGCACCTGTAGTCCCAGCTACTCGGGAGGCTGAGGCAGGAGAATGACGTGAACCCAAGAGGCAGAGCTTGCAGTGTCCCAAGATCAGGCCACTACAATCCAGCGTGGGCAGCAGAGCCAGACTCCGTCTCAAAAAAAAGAAAAAAAATTGATTTTAAAGTTAAATGGAAAAAACGAACATAAAGACTACTCCAGCCTGGAATATATTGATCTTTATACCAGTGTGGTCATAAAATATATAACTAAAAAAATTTTTTTCTTGAGACAGAGCCACCCTGAAGAGCCCGTGTCCCAGCAGCGGGGTCACGCTGGCAAGTGTTGGGTGGCTTGTGCAGCTGCCCCACAGCAGGGAGGCTCTCTGGGGCCGCAGAGATCTGCCGGGAATGACAATAGAGTGACTAGTCTAAGGACACTGAGGTTACCAACACTGGGTACCCAGGGTTCCTCCCAACTGCCTGATGCCAACACATCTTCATACTTAGGGACTCAGGCTGGCTTGCCTCAGGCTGGTGTCAGACACAGGAACACAGTAGGTGGCCCCAGCAGCAGTGCTCACCTCTGACCCTGACTTCCCCCAGGTGGCGTAGGCGGTGCAGTCTCAGCCTCCCTTGGGTGCCCTCTGGAACCTCTGACACCATCCCTGTCCCCCTAAATGAGCCCTTCTCTGCTCTATACTCTTGAGAAGGTGACCATATAGTATCTGAAAAATGGGTATGCCTCACATTCACTGTAGCTTGGCCTATATTTCCCATAGTCATCATCTCCATTGCTGTATTGGGCATTTTTTTTCTTTTTTGTTTTTGAGACAGGGTCTTGCTCTGTCGCCCAGGTTGGAGTGCAACAGCGCGATCTCGGCTCACTGCAGCCTCCACCTCCCAGGTTCCAGTGATTTTCCTGCCTCAGCCTCCTGGGTAGCTGGGATCAAAGGTATGAGCCACCATGCCTGGCTAATTTTTGTATTTTTACTAGAGATGGGGTTTGGGCATGTTGCCAGGCTGGTCTCGAACTCCTGACCTCAGGTGGTCCGCCTGCCTTGGCATCCCAAAGTTCTGGGAATACAGGCGTGAGGCCCCACGCCTGGCCAGGCATAGATATTCTGACACAATAAACAATAAATTAAAATTTGGCCAGGCCTGGTGGCTAATACCTGTAATCTCAATACTTCAGGAAGCTGAGGTGGGCAAATCACTTGAGCTCAGAAGTTTGAGCTCAGTCTGGGCAACATAGAGAGACCTCGTCTCTAAAAAATATGAAAAATGTAAACAGGCATGGTGGCATGTCCCTATAGTCCCAGCTACTTGGGAGGCTGAGGTGGAAGGATCACTTGAGCCTGGGAGGTCGAGGCTGCAGGGAGCCATGATTGGGCCACTGCACTTCAGCCTGGGCGACAGAGTCAGATCGTGTCTCAAAATAATAACGATGACAAATAAAAATTAAAATAAGTCTTTGCCACTTAAAAATTAGCCAGATATGATGGGACTTCATGAACTCCCCGGTAAAGTAGTTCATATTGTAAAAAATAAAGTAAGGCTGGGTGCGGTGGCTCACGCCTGTAATCCCAGCACTTTGGGAGGCCGAGGCAGGCGGATCACAAGGTCAGGAGTTCAAGACCACCCTGGCCAACATGGTGAAACCCTCTTCTCTACTAAAAATACAAAAATTAGCTGGGCATGGTGGCATGTGCCTGTAATCCCAGCTCTTCGGGAGGCTGAGGCAGGAGAATTGCTTGAACCAGGACCTGAGAGGCGGAGACTGCAGTGAGCCGAGGTCGGACCACTGCACTCCAACCTGGGCTACAGGGCAAGACTCCATCTCAAAAAAAAAAAAATAAAGTAGAGGTGCAGACTTTCCTCTGCATCTAATTAGAAATAAATAGTAACTTCTCTTAGGAAGCAAAATTTATTAAAAGACCTGTGCTAACATTCTTAAATATCTGCTAGCTGTAATAAAAAAATCAATGTACTTTATCTTCTTAGCTCCCACAATTTAGCCTAAATATCTGCCCTGGCATGCTTATATTGGTCTAAGCAAGCATTAGGTTATAGCTTATTTCTCTTCCTTATTTGAAGGTGTTTTTACTTTTCTCAGCATTCCACAAGTTCTTCCTCCTTCCTTTGTTCTCCTCTGCCTTTGCCTCTTTTAAAAAGTTCTTTTTTTTTTTTTTTTTTTTTTTT
>NW_012102088.1:1276456-1285759 GCF_000951045.1 Mandrillus leucophaeus | reverse complement strand
TTTTTTTTTTTTTTTTTTTTTTTTAGATGGAGTCTTGCTCTGTCACCCAGGCTGAGTAGAGTGGAGCGATCTCGGCTCACTGCAACCTCTGTCTCCCAGATTCAAGCTATTCTCCTGCCTCAGCCTCTTGAGTGGCTGGTACTACAGGCGCCCGCCACCACACCGGGCTAATTTTTTGTATTTTTAGTAGAGATGGGGTTTTGTTGTGTTAGTCAGGATGGTCTCCATCTCCTGACCTTATGGTCTGCCTACCTCGGCCTCCCAAAGTGCTTGGATTACAGGCAGGAGCCACCATGCCCAGCCGCTTCTTTTAAAAAGTTCTAAGTTACTAGCCAATTAGGACAAATACAGAATGTAAGGTCCCATTCCAGCCAATGGAAACTGGACACAGCAGTAGGGTGGACACATCAGGTTATAAATGACCCTGTCTCCTTTGTTCAGTGTACTCTCGTAGCAAAACTGCTGGTGACTGTACCCTTTCTGCAGAAAGTAAAAATGGCCTTGCTAAGGAAATTAAATTTATGTTCAAGTGCTATTTCTTTATGGCACCAGGGAACAAGCATTTCAAACAATATGGTCGCATGTAAGTTAAAACAGGGCCTTCATGGATTAAAACTCATTATCTATAAAAGCTAATTAAGGCCAGGCGCGGTAGCTCATGTCTGTAATCCCAGAACTTTGGGAGGCTGAGGCGGGTGGATCACTTGAGTCGAGGAGTTCGAGACCAGCTTGGGAAACATGGCAAAACCCCATCTCCACTAAAAATACAAAAATCATCTGGTGTGGTGAGGCACGCATCTGTAGTCCTAGCTGCTTAGGAGGCTGAGGTGAGAGGATCACCTTAGTCTGGGAGTTTGAGGCCACAGTCAGCCACAATTGTACCATTGCACTCCAGCCTAGGCAACAGTGAGATACCCCCTCCCCAAAAAACAGAAAACATGGAGGAAACCAAAGATGCTGCAAGGCTGTGAGTGGATGGTACAGAGGGCGTGGGGGGCTTGGAGGGGAGGCCTGCAACCTCAGTCAAGGATGAAGGAAGCTGGGTGGCCCTGAGAGAGAGGTGGGGGTGTCCTGGGGCCGCCCAGGCTGTCAACGGTGTGCTAGAGGGACTGAGGTCCCGACACAGCCGGGGATTGGCAGTTATTGTTCAAGAGGACAAAGAAGAGAGACAAGGTTATCATTCAGAGAAGGAGAGAGAGGGGCCTGCGGTCTGAAGAAGAATGAGGACATGGCCCTGTCTGTTCAGTGCCAGAGGGAAGGGGAAGTGATTCGATTTTGTTGCTGCTCTGGTCTGAATGTTTGTGTCTCTATGAAGTTCATATATTGAAGCCCTAACCCCCAAATAGAGGGGATTAGGAGGTAGGGCCTTTGATAGAGAATCAGGTCATGAGGTTGAAGCCCTCACAACTGGGATTAGTGCCCTTTTAGCAGAGCCCCAGAGAATTCCCTTGCCCTTTCCACCCTGTGAGGTTACCTGTGAATGAGGCAGCCGACCCTCAGCAGACACTGGATCTGCTGGCAGCTTGACCTGGGACTTGCCAGTCTCCAGAACTGTGAGAAATAAGCTTCTGTGGTTTGTTTGTTTTGTTTTGTTTTGTTTTCCCCAGATGGAGTCTCGCTCTGTTGCCCAGGCTGGAGTGCAGTGGTGCGATCTCGGCTCACTGCAACCTCCGCCTCCCTAGTTCAAGCAATTCTCGCCTTAGCCTCCTGAGTAGCTGGGATTACAGGTGTGCGCCACGACACCATGCTAATTTTTGTATTTTTAATACAGACGGGGTTTCACCATGTTGGCCAGGCTGGTCTCAAACTCCTGACTTCATGATCCTCCTGCCTTGACCTCCCACAGTGCTGGGATTACAGCCATTAGCCACCATGCCCAGCACTTCTGTGGTTTATAAGCCATCCAGGCTAGTTTTTTTGTTTGTTTTGAGACTGAGTCTAGCTCTGTCATCCAGGCTGGAGTATAGTGGTGCGATCTTGGTTCACTGCAACCTCCACCTCCTGGGTTCAAGCGATTCTCCGGCCTCAGCCTCGTGAGTAGCTGGGATTACAGGTGTCCGCCACCATGCCTGGCTAATTTTTTTGTATTTTTAGTAGAGATGGGGTTTCACTGTGCTGGCCAGGCTGGTCTTGAACTCCTGAACTTGTGATCTGCCCGCCTCAGCCTCCCGAAGTGCTGGGATTAGAAGCGTGAGCCACTGCGCCTGGCTGTTTTTGTATTTTGAGTCAGGGTCTCATTCTGTCATCCAGGCTGGAGTGTGGAGACATGATCATCCCTTACTATAGCCTTGAACTCCTGGGCTCAAGTGATCCTCCTACCTCAGCCTCCAGAGTTGCTAAGACTACAGGTGCATGCCCCTACACCTGGCTATGGTTTTTTTTTTTTTTAACATGGGGTCTTGCTATGTTGCCCAGGCTGTTCTTGAACTCCTGAGATTCCTTGTGCTAGGCGCAGTGCCTCGTGTGGGGGTCTCTGTTTCCTAATGTGTGCCCCTTTGTTCTGCTCAGGCGTGTTCTTCACGTGGCATCTAGACAGCCCCACTGTTAGGTCAGGTCCCCTCTAGGAGGGACCTGCTGGCCTGGGCCTGACAGCCACATGGGCAGATGGTGCTCTGGCCCTGTTTCTGCTCTGTGAGCAAAACCTTGCTCTATCCATTGTTCCACCGTGCTGTGTTTCCCCTGGCGGCTCCAATACCAAGATCCAGGGGCAGAAAGTGTTCAAACTCATGGTAGCCCTGATCGTAGGAACACATGCTACTCACTTAGCGTTCTTACTTTTGTTCTTTTGTGATTTACCTATTACCCCTGTATTTCACACATCTGCGTGGCTCCACCCCTGATTTTAATCTCTCCAGCCACACCAAGATCTGCTAGGCTCCCAACCCAGCTGGGCCCCTCCCGTCGCCTTGAGGCCTGTGCACCAGCAGGTCTAGCTGCCGGGGAGCCCTCAGCGTTTCCTTCTGGCCCCGCCCAGAATCCTGGGTTCACTGAGAGAAGGTGATCAGGGGCAGCAGGACTTTCTCAACACCCAGCATCTGGTGCTGGTGACACAGGAGGATGGCTCCTAACTGCGCGGCTTGGAAAGGACGGGAGGGGCTGGGATGAGGCCCAGAGGCGCACGGCATACACACACCTGCACTCACTGCCCTTGCCCAGCACTGAGCCCCAGGAAGCCTGGGGAATCTGTGGGGCAGGCGGGGAGTTTGGAGGTTGGGCTTTTTGGGAGCATTGGGGACAACCTCACACAGTCCTTGGATGGGGTTTCCTTGAGTCCGTCCCAGGAGCGGCACACAGACCCTGGGGTGCAGGAGCACGGAGCAGGGGGGCCCTGGGCTCACCTGGGATGGTTCTCTCTGGGACCTTGGACTCTTCCCATCTTCCTCCTCACCGAAACTCCAGTCCTGGTGTTCGACCGAGTCCAGAGATACCAGAACTGTGCAGGAGAAAGGGATCGTGAGAGGGGTCTGTTCTTCCCGGAGCCCCCAATTCTCCAGACCTTCTGGGGAGGGCAGACTTTCCCCAAACATTCCTGCAGCATCCCTGAGGTGCAGGCAAGAGTGATGGCTGTCATTCTGTCCCTCCATGTGGCTGCTGGGTAGGAACCTGTGGTGACACCGAGGGCTGCTGAGGACAAGTACCCTCTTCACTCACACTCCACACCCCTGTGTGCCTCCAGAAGCCCACGAGGACACGCACTGCAGCACTGACCAACTAGGGAGGCCCGGACACCATGAGCCCGCTGCTCCCCAAGACCCCCGGGGCTGCTGTGCACAGAGAGGACAACTGCTGAAGCAGGGTTCAGGACACCATTTACAGAAGGGTCAAGATGTGGGAACCAGGCCAGGCGAGGTGGCTCACACCTGTAATCCCAGCACTTTGGGAGGCTGAGGCAGGAGGATTGCTTGAGACCAAGAGTTTGAGAGCAGCCTGGGCAACACAGCGAGACCCCTCCCTCTATTTTTTAATTAAAAAAAAGAAAAATTCAAGACCATGGCCACCTCTGGGGTGTCAGGCAGAGTGAGGGACAACAGGACTAGGAGACGTGCACGGGGTTTCAGCCGACTCCACTGGTTGGTTCTTTTTTTTTGAGACAGTCTCGCTCTGTCGCCCAGGCTGCAGTGCAGTGGCATGATCTTGGCTCACTGCAATCTCCGCCTCCTGGGTTTAAGCGATTCTCCTGCCTGAGCTTCCTGAGTAGCTGGGATATAATGTAGGCATGTGCCACCACGCTCGGCTAATTTTTCTATTTTTAGTAGAGACGGAGTTTCACCATGTCAGCCAGGCTAGTCTCGAACTCCTGCTTTGTGATCCACCCGCCTTGGCCTCCCAAAGTGCTGAGATTACAGAGGTGAGCCACCGCGCCTGGCCATGGGTATTTCTTTTAAAACAACTGCAAGTCAGCCTTTCTGGAGGTTGGGCTTTGATAGGGCTGGGTGGTATGTGCAGGGCTGTTCATTATACTTGCTCTACTGTTTCGTAGGCTCAAAATATGGAATGTAAAAAGCAGACCACTGCTATGGAAGACAAATAGAGCCCTTTGCTCAAAAACGATGAAGAATTTCGAGAGTGACCATGGAACATTAAACCTAGCAAGGGTGGCTCTGGGCTGGGATGGCTGTGAGGTCCACAGAGCATCAGAAGCTAGTGGTCTTGGGCCCTCTGCCCCAGGAGCAGAAAGTTCAAAGGGCCAATTCATCTGGCTTCTGCCTTGCAGTTTACAGGGCTACCCTTGTGCCTCTGGAAAGCTCACGGGCTGCCCTGAGGCAGTAAGGGGACCCTGGACCCTGTGTTCTGCAAACTGCTTATCACTGTTAGCCTGTAGGAAAGCTGTAGTCCGAGGGTGCAAAGGGAGGGCCTGTTCCTCTCCCTTGCTCCAGCCCTCTTTTCTCTGAGCTCTGATCCGACCCTTGTCACTCCCAGCCTTTGCTCCTGCAGTGTGGCTGCCTGGCATACCCTCCTTGCTGGGGCCCTGCTGAGGAAGCCCCCCCTGAGGCCACAGTGCCATGACTGCTCTCACCATTCGTGGCTGCCTCTTTTGGCCTCCCAGTGTCCAATCCCTGCACTTCCGTCACTAGGAAAGAAAGAGCCTCAGTCATGGGACTGGGCCCTGGGTGGATGGAATCTCCACGTGGGGTCACAGGGGCAAAGATGCAGGAGGACAAAGCCCTCTCAGGGGAGAGGGGAGCTAAGAGAGGAGACAGGGAGGAAGCCCAGTTCCAACCCCATGTTTCCCAGCTCCCAGAGTCGGGATGCAGACCTAAGCGTCTCTCCCCACCATCAGCCAGCGATGGGGCCTGCGCCCTGTGAAGGCTTAAGGATCTCTAGGATTCCTGAGTGTTGCAGGAGGCGCTGCATGTGGCTGGGAGGAAGTGGCCGGGCAGCGTCCTTCCCAGAGAGCAGCCGGTGAGGAGCAGCGGACACAAAGCCACAGGACAGATGGACGCATGGGAAATGGAGGCATCTTTAATCACTGAGTGAGAAACCCGAGGCAGATGAGGCGTGCAGCACATTTATATGTAAAAATAATTAAAAACACAGCCGCGGGGCAGGAGAGGTTTGCTGGTCGGGAGGGACCGGGCAGGGGTGGGAGCGATGCGGGCGGACAGGAGGGCAGTTCGGTCCTCGGAGACGTCAGGCCCCCTGCCCGTCCCAGGGCTCGGAGCCTGCGCCTCTCACCTTCCTGCTGGCACATCTGTGTCAGGTCCTCCACCAGGCTGGCGGCCTCCCTGCAGCTTCGGGGGCCCTGTGACTGCACCCAGGTCCGCATCTTGCTGGGCAGCGCGCCCAGGAACTGCTCCAGCACCAGCAGCTCCAGCATCTGCTCCTTGGAGCGCGCCTCGGGCCTCAGCCACTGGCGGCACAGCGTCCAGAGCTGGCCCAGCGCGAGGTGAGGCCCGCCCGCCACGTGGTACTGGAACTGCCGGAAGCGCAGACGCTGGGCTTCAGTGTCCCTGGGGCTTGCTGGCCCAGGGTCCGCGTCCTGCTCACTCAGCGTTGGGGTCTGGGGGCGTCTGGGGGAGTCAGGGGCTTTGGGCCGTGGGAGCATTTCTCTGGCCACAGGGCCTGTCTGAGGGGTGTGTGTGAACTGGATCCCGAGTGGCTCCGGACACAGCCAGTGTGGCAGGCGGGCAGAGTCAGCAATCAGGGGCCTGCAGAGAGGGGCAGGGACAGAAGGGCCACATCAGATGGTGGCCCTCCATACTCAGGATGCCCCTCGGCTCCCTGCTTCCTTGTCCTGATCTCCAGCACCCCAAGGAACTAACCTGACCTCTTCCCACCTCCTGACCTAATCTTCCACATGCCTCTCACAGGCTACTCTGCACTGAGTTCAAGCCACTGGCTGCCCCCAGGACCTTTGCACCTGCCATCCCACCCCAGCTCCTCCCCCTTCCCCCCAGCTCCTCCCCTCGAAGATGTCCCAACCATCATCCTCATGGCGCCCTCTTCACAACCCCTATGACTTTCTGAACATATCTTTTCCCCTTACTTAGTTTAGCGTCTATCTCCCTCTCATTTAGTCACTCAACACACATCGACTGAGCTGCGGGAACAAGAATGCCTGCCCTGTGGTGTGGCCAGCACTGCCCAGCGTAGTTCCTACAGGAATGTAAACATTCTCTACCCATGCAGCCACCTACAGGTGGTTGGGAGCACCTGAAATAGGAACTGAATTTTAAATTTAAATTCCATTTAAATGGAAGCAGCCAGGTGGGCTACATAATAATGGATGACAGCACCAGCAGCAGCAGCTCTGCCCATGGTGTTATCTTTGCTGTCTTCCTGCCTTTCCTACCAAGTCCAAGTTGGGAGAGGAGACCAGGAAGAGGGCAGGGGAGACTGGAGACTCTGAAAAGAGAGGGAAAGTGGGAAGGGCAATTAAAAAATAACCTTTTGTGGCCGGGTGCAGTGGCTCACACCTGTAATTCCAGCACTTTCGAAGGCCGAGGTGGGTGGATCACCTGAGGTCAGCAGTTTGAGACCAGCCTGACCAACATGGCGAAACCGCGTGTACTAAAAATACAAAAATTAGCCAGTGTGGTGGTGCACACCTCTAATCCCAGCTACCGGGGAGGCTGAGGCAGGAGAATCGCTTGAACCCAGGAGGCGGAGATTGCAGTGAGCTGAGACTGTGCCACTGCACTCCAGCCTAAGTGACAGAGTAAGACTCTGTCTCAAAAAAAAAAAAAAGAAGTTACCTTTTGTACATTTTCCAAGCCCATTATGGTAAACATATAACTGAAGAAAACATTAAAAGTTGTGAAAATAAAAATAAGCAGGGAGGTTTTGGTTGTTTGTCTTTAACTATTGTACTCTGGACTGATCTGCTGGTGAGAATATAAATTGTCACGACCTTTCTGGAAAGCACTGTGGCCACTTATATATCAAGAACACTTGGTAGATTGCGTGCAAGATGTGAGATTCAGGCACCAAGATTCACTACAAAAGTGCCCAACAGTTGAATGTGGTGGGATCAACTACCTTCCCCATCATGTGACGGGAGTATTCAACTATGTCCAGTACACAACACCATGACATGACCATGGGGAGTAGACACATGATGTACAGATGACATGAAGCATAGGGAACGTGGGATGCAGGATGATGCATGAGTGTCATAGAAAGGGAGTGCTGGGAAGAGGCCCACGGGGGGGCAGCCAAGTGCTTTGTGCTCTTCATACTTCTCTGAATCTCCAAATGGTGTCAGGATCCCATGTGACCTTCATCAACATGGAAAAACAAAAACAAAACAAGAAATCTTTAGGAAGGATTTTTAACCGTATGGGAAATGCTTATGACAAATGAAAAGGAGGGATTCCATGGGATTTTTCCCTCTTCATCTTCTGCTGCATTTTTCATACACTCTGTTCTTGTGCATCTGGTTTTACAATCCAGGAGAAAGGAGAGGTGCAGGGTGGCAGAAAAGGCAACTCATGGGGACTGTGCCCGGCCAGCCATCTTCGAGTCAGCGTACCCAGCCACCCGCACCCTGATTGGGAAACTACCAGCTTGGTCTTCCCTGCCAAGGCCACAGGCAAAAATGCTCTCTTATGTTGTATTCACGCTCTTATATATATAGTTTTGAGTAAGAAAAAGGGCCCATTTGGAAGCTCCACAGGTTCAAGAAGTCCCTTTGCCCTGGGGCCTCAGACCTTACACTCTCTCAGGTGCTCATGGCAGCTCACACTGGAGACTGCTGGGAGGGGGGCTGTAGCCCCTCAGCATCCTCCAGGGTCTTGGGCTGGGGTCTGTGGGAGGAGAGGCTAAGTTTATCCTGGATGAGGGTAAAGAGGAGGTCTTAGCAGAAGGCACCAGAGGTCCATGGGTGTGTCTGGGGTCTATATGGGGGCTGACGGAAAACCTGGGCCAATGTGGAGGTGCCTGAGCTGATGAGAGTCCAGGACTGATGGGGGGGCTACTTCTGGAAGATGAAGAGGGCCTGCAATGATGTGGAGGGGACTGAGGTCTACATGGCTGGTGAGGAGGATCTGGGCCCCCCATGGGCAATGCTGGTGGTGGCCCTGGGGTCCTAGAGGTCTACTTTGGTGGGAGTCTGGGATTAATGCTGGGGATGTGTGTGTGTGAGAGAGTGTCACTTGGAGGGCTCAGTGCCTGTGGAAGGGCCAGGTTCACTTGACATGAGCACTGAGATCTGCAGCCCAAGCCCCAAATTCTATTGTGGGGATGGGCGGGAGGGCTTTGCCGCTGATGGCGGATGCTTAGTGACATAGTAGACGTGTTCGCTGCGACAGTCAGTGAATGGCTCTGGCTCTGAGAAGGGGGCTTAGAGTAGGGAGGGCGTTGGGAGCTTAGGATGCCACTCGGGGGAGCTCCATAATAAATGGGCTGGGGAAGTGTGCACTGGGAACACGGGGGAGGGGCAGCGACGACGGCTGGTCGGGTGGGGGATGGGTCGTGGCGGCTCCTCAGGAGGGAGATGGGCCCGGGCGGGGGAGCTTGTAGGGAGGGAGACGGGTCGGGGACTGCTGTTCCAGTGGGGGATGGGCCCGGGGGGCTGGTAGGGAGGGAGATGGGTCGGGGGCAGCTGTTCAGGAGGGAGATAGGTCACGGGATGCCGATCATGTGTGGAAGGGAGAACTTGGAGCGGCCGAGCGGTGTCTGGGCGGACAAAGAGGGTACGTAGAGGGGCTTCGGCCTCAAACTGACAGGCGGATGCCAACGGGGGTTGGGATCCCTGAGGAAGGGGCGGCCCTAGCCCCCAAGTCCCCCGCGCCGCGTGGCCTCTAGCCTTCCCCTCCCCTCCCCTCCGGCGACCTCAGGACTCCGGACGGGCTCTGGAACCCC
>NW_012102088.1:1256777-1276046 GCF_000951045.1 Mandrillus leucophaeus | reverse complement strand
CATGAGGCGGCCGGGGCCAGTCAGAAGCCGCCTGGAATGAGCGCCCCGCCCCCGCCGTGCCCTCCAGTAACCTCCGGCCGCGGTTACGGTCGCCTTGGCAACGGGTAGCGCAGCGTAGGGGGCACTGCTGGGGGATGTGGAGAAGGGGGAGGCTGCGGGGATGCCCATGTACGATGCGGCCGCTGGGCAAAACGAGGACGTTCCAGACACAACCGTTTTTTACAGTGTCCAAGAGTAGTATGTGAAAACATTGTTTTTAATATAAGTATGTTTGGTACGATTATGTCCCAGACTAGGATCGCCAGACTTAGCAAATGAAAATACAGGACGTCGGCCGGGCGCGGTGGCTCACGCCTGTAATCCCAGCACTTTGGAAGGCGGAGGCAGGCGGATCACGAGGTCAGGAATTCGAGACCAGCCTGACCAATATGGTGAAACCCCGTCTCTATTAAAAATACAAAAATTAGCTGGGCGTGGTGGCGCATGCCTATAATCCCAGCTACTCAGGAGGCTGAGGCAGGAGAATCACTTGAACCGGGGAGAAGGAGGTTGCAGTGAGCCGAGATCACTCCATTGCACTCCAGTTTTCCAGCCTGGGTGACAGAGCAAGACTCCGTCTCAAATAGAAAAAGAAAAGAAAAGAAAAAGAAAGCTCAGTTATATGTAAACTGAAGAAAAACAAGTAGGCCGGGTGCGGTGGCTCACGCCTGTAATCCCAGACTTGGGAGGCCGAGGCAGGCGAATCACCTGAGGCCGGGTGTTTGAGACCGGCCTGGCCAACATGGTGAAACCCCGTCTCCATTAAAAATACAAAAATTAGCCAGGAACGGTGGCGCGTGCCTGCAATCCCAGCTACTTGGGAGGCTGAGGTTGGAGAATCGCTTGAACCGGGGAAGCAGAGGTTGCAGTGAGCCAAGACCTGCCAACACACTCCAGCCTGCCCTGGGCAACAGAGTGAGACTCTGTCTCAAAAAAAGAAAAGAAAAGAAAAAGAAAAAGAAAAGGAATTAGTATCAATGTGTCCTATATTTCATATACTTTAATGAAACATTACATAAGTACATTTCATATACATAAGTTTTAATATTGTCTACAATGTAGCCATGTGCCAGAATAGTAGGATTCCACATATATTCCGTTTGTATCTGAAAATCAGGTGGGGGTGAGATCATGATGCAAGGAGGGTCCTCAGCTCTGGGACTGAGCTCAGGGTAGGTGAAGCTGCCCATTGCTGAAGAAGCAGGAGAGTGTGAGCTAAGGAAGGAGAGGAGGACCCACCTCCAGGGGCCTGGGCCTGACCACCATGCATCTGCTGAACAGCTGTTTATTGAGGGCCTATACGTACCAGGCACTGTTCTGGACACTGGGGTGGGAGCACGTCAGTGAGAGGGACTGATAGGGCTTTAGCCCCTTGGAAGCCCATGTTCATGGGGCAAACGCCAGTAAACAAAGCAGATGCTTCATGGAAATATAAATACCTAGAAGAAAATAAAACAGGGCCTGGAGATTGAGAGTCCCAGGAGTGGCCGGGCGCGGTGGCTCAGGCCTGCAATCCCAGCACTTTGGGAGGTGGAGGTGGGCGGATGACGAGGTCAGGAGATGGAGACCATCCTGGCTAACACAGTGAAACCCCGTCCCTACTAAAAATACAAAAAAAAAAAAAATTAGCCGGGTGTGGTGGCAGGCACCTGTAGTCCCAACTACTTGGGAGGCTGAGGCAGAAGAATGTCCTGAACCCGGGAGGTGGAGCTTGCAGTGAGCCGAGATATCACGCCCCTGCACTCCAGCCTGGGTGACAGAGTGAGACTCCATCTCAAAAAAAAAAAAAAAAAAAAAAGAACTTTCATTTCCTATATGATCCAGTCATTCAACTCCTAGGCATTTATCCAACAAAGAAATGTGTGTCCTTAGGAAGACTTGTACACGAATGTTCACATAAGTTTATTTTTAACAGCCCCAAATAGAAACAGCTCACATATCCAGTGTGATAAACAATTGTGGTGCATCCATGAGATGGAACACCACTCAGCAATAGACGGAATGAGCTACTTACATAACGCAACAAAATGGATAATCTCAAAATAATTATGCTGAGTAAAATAAGCCAGATCACAAAAGAGTACACTCAATTGTGTCACTGCATTTATATACAACTGTTAGAAAATCCACACTAATCTGTATATATAACAGAAAGATTGGCGGTGGTTTGAAAGCAGGGCAGAGGGGCGTGGAATGCTGAACCGAGGGGCTTCAAGAGTCCTGGGAAACCAGAGCTAGTGATGGTTTTGTGGGTTTAGAGATTTGTCAAAACGCATGCAGGCGACCGCAGTGGGAGGAAGGGAGGGCGGGCGGGTGCACAGCTGGAGGCCCCCGGGGCTGGAGGAGGCGCTTGCTGCCTGGCAGGGTTCCCCTGTCATCTGCTGGGCACGGAGCCCAAGCGGCGCGTTACCCAGGTAACCCGTGTGGACGCTGAGGCTCGCGGCTGTCGCTGTGACCGGCTTCTGGTTTTCTGGTAGTCTGGTCTTTCTGGGCGGGGCCGAACGAGGTGAGGCAGCCCAGGCCATGGAGTGTGCCACCGTCGTCTGGTATTTTGATGCCAAGGAAGGAGAGGCAGCCAGACGAGCATCAGCGTCAGGGCGGAAAGGAGCCTGTGCCCTGGAGCCAGGATGCAGCGCCTGGGGAGAGTCATTGCCTCCTGCCGGCATCCCAAGCCCGCCCGCTTCTCCGGCCTAGAATGCGGAGTGAGTCTCCCACCCCTTTGGCCAGGCCACTTTTGCACTGGGCTGCCGCTGCTTGGGCTGGGTGAAAGGTGCTGAGAGGAGCATGGGTGTGGAAGTCCTGCCAGCTAGAAATAAAAGTTTACTTCAGGGCTCCAAGACAAAAAACTTACAACGTTACTCACTTCAAACATGTGCATTTTATCTGCAGTGTGCAATTACACCACAATTAAGTTGATTTAAAAAAAAACCAAAAACTTCGAATAGGTAGGATACTATTTTTAGGACCTAGATGTAGTTGGGATCTTGAAAGTAATACATAAAACACAAGTTATGAAAGAAAAAGTATTTCTAAAGAATCTTTTTCTTCTAAAGACACCATGGATGAGGTAAAAGGCAAGTCCAGGCTGGGCATGGCGGCTCACACCTGTAATCCCAGCACTTTCGGACACCAAGGCGGGCAGATCACTTGAGGTCAGGAGTTTAAGACCAGCGTGGCCAACATGGCCAAACCCCATCTCTACTAAAAATAGAAAAATTAGCCGGGCATGGTAGCGCACGCCTGTAATCCCAGTTACTCAGGAGGCTGAGGCAGAATCGCTTGAACCTGGGAGGCAGAGGTTGCAGTGAGCCAAGATGGTACCATTGCACTCCAGTCTCCCATAATAGGTGCATCCAAGAAGACGGTGTGGCCCTGCCTCTGCCTATTCACAGAAGAGAATAGGGTGCTACCCAGAACACTGGGTAACTGGAGTGGGAGGGAGCTTGGGCCAGAGGGCAGCAGTATCTCCACACACTTGCAACTCATTTCCTACCCATCAAGGCCTTTGGTGAATAGCTCTGTATTGAGAGGCCTCCTTTATGTCCTGACTCGTTCTGGACATTATGGGCTATATTGCCCCTTATGATGCAAAACCTTGAACCTACGGTCTGTTGGCTCTACCTTTAAAGTATCAGCATGTTCACCATCCAGCCACTGATCACCAATCTCATTCAAGTGGCTATCATCTCCCACCTAACTACTACATTGGTTTCACACATCACTCCACTGCTTCCCTTGGTTAGTTTACTCTCCACAGAGGCTAGAGCCCATCAATGGTCTACTCAGAATCCTGCCAGAGCCCCCATGATGCCTTCAGCTTTCTCTACCATCTGACCCCCTTATTGCCTCTCTGTGTTGTTCCTGCAGCTGACTAGGCCGGCCTTACACCAGGGGTTTTGTTCTAGCTCTTCCCTCCGATATCTGCATCCCTTTTTTTTTTCTTTCTTTGAGACGAAGTCTTGCTCTGTCACCCAGGCTGGAGTGCAGTGGCACCATCTTGGCTCACTGCAAGCTCTGCCTCCCAAGTTCATGCCATTCTCCTGCCTCAGCCTCCCGAGTAGCTGGGACTACAGGTGCCCACCACCACACCTGGCTAATTTTTTTTTTTGTATTTTTTACTAGAGACAGGGTTTCACCATGTTAGCCAGGATGGTCTTGATTTCCTGGCCTCGTGATCCGCCCGCCTCGGCCTCCCAAAGTGCTGGGATTACAGGTGTAAGCCACTGTGCCCGGCCGTCTGCATTCATTTCCTTCCAGTCCTTGCTCAGATGTCACCTCAATGAGGTGACTCTGACTCACCCTCAGCACCTAATTTAATATGGCAACTTGCCCTTCCCATCTGGGCACTACATCACCTACACTGTTCTTTTTCTTTGTTCCAAAGTTGTTGCCTTCTAACTACTCTTTAACTTACTTATGTTTATTGTTTATCTCGTGCTTCTGTAAGTGCAGTGTTTGTTTTTTTCACTTTAGGGCCTGGCACAGAGCAGGTGCTTCATAAATGTTTGCTGATGATTGAGTGATGTATGATCCTTCTCTTGGGAAAGTCATTTCCTCAGTTGGTTTCCAGAGGATGAAGCACTTCTTGAGAGGCCTTCATCTTGCTGCTGTCTCCAGGGAAGGGGCAATTCAAAGGCAAAAACCCTCTCTCACTGGTCTCACTTGTCCCCCACCAGGGACCAACAGCTTCACAGCCTCTCACTTCTGGGCTGAGAAGTGGAAGCCTGAGACAGCAACTTCCTCTCTGTTCCCTAGTGCTTCCAAGTTCCCCAGTACCCAGTGACACCCCTGTGAGACAGTGGAGCTGGGCTTTTCTTCCAACCTTCCTCTTCCTATTGCTTCTCTCCTCTTCTATCCCTCCTACCTTTTAATTCATCCAACCATTATCACGCAGGAGATACTTACAGAAGCTGGGGCTACAAATGTGGAAGCAAAAGACACCCCCTTTTTTTCTTTCACATCTTAATCGAAATACAGTATAATTACATTACAGTACACTACTAAGTATACAGCTTGATGAATTCTTAACACGCATATACCTGTGTAACCACCACCCAGATCAAGATATAGAACATTTCCAGGCCCCAGAAGACCCCCTTGTACCTCTTTAGTCAATACCGCCACCCCCAGGGGTAAGTACTGCTTTCACCATGGATTACCTGCCTGTTCTTGAACTTCATATAAATGGAATCATACAGTATCACTATACCTGTGATAATGCAATATTGTTGTGTGGATATGTGGCTAATTATTATTATTATTTGAGACGGAGTTTCGCTCCTTTTGCCCAGGCTGGAGTGCAATGGTGCGAGTTCGGCTCATCGCAATCTCTGCCTCCCGGGTTCAAGCGATTCTCCTGCCTCAGCCTCCCGAGTAGCTGGGATTACAGGCATGCACCACCGCCCTGGCTAATTTTGTATTTTTAGTAGAGATGGGGTTTCCTCATGTTGGTCAGGCTGGTCTTGAACTCCCGACCTCAGGTGATCTGCCTGCCTCAGCCTCCCAAAGTGCTGGGATTACAGGCGTGAGCCACTGCACCCGGCGTGGCTAATTATTTTTATTGCTAAGTAGTAATCCATTAAACTGACGTATCAAAATTTCTTTATCCATTCTCTTGGTAACAAGACATTTGGATTATCTCCTGGTTTGGACTGTCATAAATAATGCCACTGTGAGCACTCTTGTACATATCTTTTTAGCAGACAGATATTTTCCTTTCTTTTGAACAAACAAGAGTAGAATCTCTAGATCATAGTACGGGTTTATGTATAATTTTATAAGAAATTGTCAAACTTTTTCCCAAAGTGACTGTACCACATTATACTCCCATCAGCAGGGTATGAGAATTCCAGTTGGCACCATGTCGTCCCATTTGATGCTGTCAGTATTTTTATTTTTGGTCATTCTAGTGGATGTATAGTGGCAACATCCTTTATTTTAGGATAAGAATCAGCAATAATAAAAAAAGAATCTATGTAGCGATTACCTTGCCCTTTGTTTATACAGAACAGTTCCAGCTCCTTTACTGGACTAAGATCTAAAACCCCAACTCTGATTACATTTACCTCACCCCTTCCTATCTCAGGAGTTGTCTTAGTCCATTTGTGCTGCTATAACAGAATACCTGAGACTGCGTAATTTACAAAGAAATGTACTGCCTTCCGGTCTGGAGGCTGGGAAGTCCAACATCAAGGTGCTGACATATTTGGCGATGATGATTTCAAGATGGTGCCTTGGACACTGCATCCTCACAGGACAGAAGGTAAAGGACAGGGACTGCATTCTCACATGACAGAAGTTAAATGGCAGGGTGGTGGAGGGGTAGGGGTGGGGGGAGAGAAAGAAAGAGAAAGAGAGAGAGAAAGAGAAAGAGAGAAAGAGCATGCAAGTACATGCAGAATCTCTTCATGAGCCTTTTACAATGGCATTGTTGATGAAGAGTCAAACTCTGTAAAATATTTGAAGAGATTTACTGTGAGCCAAATATGGTGACCAGTGGCCCCTGACACAGCTCTCAGGAGATCCTGAGGACATGCCCAGGGTGGTTAGGGTACAGCTTGGTTTTATACATTTTAGGGAGACATGAGACATCAATCAATACATATAAGATGTACAATGGTACAGAGAGTTTCCAGGTTATAGGCAGATTTAAGATTTCTGATTGGCAATTGATTTAAAGAGTTATTGTCAATAGAAAGGAATGTCTGGGGTTGTGGAGCTCAAGGTTTTATCATGCAGATGAAACCTCCAGAGATAACAGACTGTAAATGTTTCTTATCAGACTTAAAGAGTCTGTTCCATCACTAATTCCAGAAGGGAGGAGGGTATAATGAAGCAAGTCCAGCTTCTGCTTCCCATCATGGCCCAAACTCATTTTTCAGGTTACCTTTGGAATGCCCTTGGCCGAGGTCTATTCATATAGTTGGGGGGGGGGGCTTAAAATTTTATTTTTTGGTTTACAACATTAATCCATTCATGACAGCAGAGCCTCATGACCGACATAAATCCCATTAGACCCTGCCTCCCAACACGACTGCACTGGGGATTAAGTTTCAACATGAATTTTGGAGGGGATAAAAACATTCAAAACATAGCAGGGGTGTTTTTCTTCATTGGTTTCCTGACACCTTTAGGTCAAAGGTATCTCTCTCATTTGAGTGCTCTCTCAAAAGTGAACAGAGCTACCTTATCTCTCTTTAGAATATGAATTCTAGTCTTATATGAACATTGAGGTTTGTGTAGCAGGTATTAGGGGATTGCCTATCATAAAACTTAGCTTCTATACAAGATAATCAGTTATGACTTTACATATTGATATGAAGAAAATAAAAAGAGGGTAATGTGACTGAGAATTAGGGAGGATGAGTCACAGCTGGCTGTTATCAGGATGTGACATCTGTGCTGAAATCTGAATGAAGAAAAGAAAACCCTGTGGCTGTACAAGGAAGAAGATTCCAGAAGAGGAAACAATACGTATAAAGGCCCTGAAGCAGGAATGGGCTTACCCAGTTTGAGGAATGGCTGGAGTCGGCAGGAGTGACAGGAGATGAGCTTGAGGGACTGAGGTGGGGTGTGGGATAGGACAGAGGCCAGTCCTGCTGAGTTTTCTAAGCTGAGAGTTAGAATTTGGATTTTACTCTAACTACTTGGGAAGTCAGTGCAGAATGTGAGGCAAGGACCTGACGTGAGATCCTAAAAGTGCACTTGGCTGCCTGCTGGAGGATGAGCTGTAGGGGGCTGGAGTGGAAGCGGAGAGATACTCCTCTTACTTCTGTCACTCTTCCTTCTCCAGCGTCTCTTTCTCTGCTTGAGCCTGAGATGGAAATTGTGGCTATATCATCCATAGATTGCTTTCCTCTCAGTGCCCACTCTGCCTAGGTTCACCTTCCTGCCAGCTGGGGCCTGTCCCAATACCTTGCCCCTTCCATCTTACCTCTTTCTTAGTCCTCTCCCTTGAATTCAGCCTGTTCTACTTGAACTTTTCCTCTTCCTCTGAAAGGGCTACTCCCCTTTGCCCACCCACAGTGAGTGCCAACACCACCCAACAACAAAAGCTCAACCCACAGGCCTGCTTTTTAAAATGATCCTCCATTACCAGTGGAAATATCTTCAAGATCTCTCTTGCCCACTGCTCACTCAAGTTCAGCTTCCTAAATGGTCATGCTGCCTTTGGTATCACCACCTACAGTCCCTCAGTCCCTTCTTTTTTTTTTTGAGACAGAGGATCGCTCTGTTGCCCAGGCTGGCGTGCTGGAGTGCAATGGCTTGATCTTGGCTCACTGCCACCTCCACCTCCTGGGTTCAAGCGATTCTCCCAACTCAGCCTCCCGAGTAGCTGGGATTACAGGCATCCACCATCATGGTCGGCTAATTTTTGTATTTTTGTAGAGACGAGGTTTCACCATGTTGGCCAGGCTGGTCTTGAACTCCTGACCTCAGGTGATCTGCTGGCCTTGGCCTTCCAAAGTGCTGGGATTACAGGCATGAGCCACTGCGCCTGGCCCAGTCCCTTCTTTATATTAGCTGCCTGATTTGTTAAAATTCACATGTAACCTCACTACTTCCTTGCCTAAAATCTTTCAATGGGTCTCTGTTAACTTCATTATAAAAGCTGTATCTCTCGTCACTCCTATTTCTCCTCCCACTTTTGTTGCTCTCTGACACTCTCCATTCCAGCAACTTTAAGCCAGTTACTTATCTCCTAACATGCTCCTAAGCCTTTGCACACACTCTTTCCTTTGTCTAGACAACCTCTTCCATTTGTTCCATATCGAGTGTAAATGTCCTGCATCAGTCAACACCTGATCTGGGGCCACCTCTCCCCTTTCTAATAGAGCTGATCCTTTGCTTCTCTGAAACCCATGCACACACACGCACACACACAAACACACACCCCACTCCTGAGCCACTTTTACCACATTTCTTCCCTGTCATCCTCTGAAGGTGTGGATCCTCACAGGCCACAAACAAGTCTCGTCTTGAACACCTCCACACCTATCACAGGGTAGGTGCTCAATGAACGTGCAAGGAAAAAACAAATGCTGGGTGTGGTGGCTCACTCCTGTAACTTCAGCACTTTGGGAGGCTGACGTGGGAAGATCACTTGAGCCTAGGAGTTTGAGAGCAGCCTGGGCAATGTGGCAAAACCCTGTCTCTACAAAAAACACAAAAGTTAGCTGGGCGTGGTGGCAGGCATCTATAGTCCCTGCTACTCTGGGGGCTGAGGTGGGAGGGTCATTTCAGCCTGGGAGGTCATGGTTGCAGTGAGCCAAGATGGCCCCACTGCATTCTAGCCTGAACAACATCCTGTCTCAATAAATAGGCTGGGTACAGTGGCTCACACCAGTAATCCCAGCACTTTGAGTGACCGAGGCGGTGGACCACCTGAGTCCAGGAGTATGAGACCAGCCTGGCCAACATGGTGAAACCCCACCTCTACTAAAAATACAAAAAATTTGCTGGGCGTGGTGGCAGACGCCTGTAATCCCAGCTACTTGGGAGGCTGAGGCAGGAGAATCGCTTGAACCTGGGAGGCAGAGGTTGCAGTGAGCCGAGATCACGCCATTGCACTCCAGCCTGGGCAACAAAAGCAAAACTCCGACCAAAAAAAAAACCAAACCAAAATAATAAGTAAAAATGTGCAAGCAGCAAGCAGTGGGTGCATGAAAAGTGGGTCTCTCACTGAGGTGCCGAGTGAGGGAAGACAACCAGCCCAGATCAGACCCTAGGAGCAGTGGGAATGAGGGTGGACAAAATAGACCAGGAGAGTGAGGAGCACAGGGACTGGGTATGGGGAGGGGAGTGAGCAAGGAAGCTCTGGGCTAGAGTCATCCTTTTTTTTTTTTTTTTTGAGACGGAGTCTTGCTTGGTCGCCCAGGCTGGAGTGCAGTGGCCGGATCTCAGCTCACTGCAAGCTCCGCCTCCTGGGTTTATGCCATTCTCCTACCTCAGCCTCCCAAGTAGTTGGGACTACAGGCGTCCGCCACCTCGCCCGGCTAATTTTTTTTTGTATTTTTTAGTAGAGACGGGGTTTCACCGTGTTAGCCAGAATGGTCTCCATCTCCTGACCTTGTGCCGGCCCGTCTCGGCCTCCCAAAGTGCTGGGATTACAGGCTTGAGCCACCGCGCCCGGCCTAGAGTCATCCTTAACAGAGGTGAGGAGGCGGCTCTGTGAGGATCCCAAAGGGGCGTCAATGGGCTTTGCCAATGGGATCCTCCAGGATCAGGCTGGGGGTCAGCACCTCAGGCTCCTTCATTTTTAGCCTCGTTTGTGTTTTTTAATGGCAGCCGCCAAGGCAGAGTCCTTAGCCGTGCTCTCTGCTCTATTTCCCAGCGCCTCTCCATATGTGTGTGTATGTATGTATACATTTTTTTTTTTTTTTGAGATGGAATTTTGCTCTTGTTGCCCAGGGTGGAGTGCAATGGCACAATATCAGCTCACTGCAGCCTCCGCCTCCCGGGTTCAAGCGATTCTCCTGCCTCAGCCTCCCGAGTAGCTGGGTACAGGTGCCCGCCACCACACCCGGCTAATTTTTGGTATTCTTAGTAGAGACGAGGGTTCATCATGTTGGCCAGACTGGTCTCGAACTCCTGACCTCAGGCGATCCACCTGCCTTGGCCTCCCAACGTGTTGGGATTACAAGCGTGAGCCATCGCGCCCGGCCTATTTTTTTTCCTTAAGGCCAGGTCTTGCTCTGTTGCCCAGGCTGAAGTGCAGTGGTGCGATCCTAGCTCACTGCAACCTTGACCTCCCGAGCTCAAGCAATCCTTCCACCGCAGCCTTCTGTAGTAGACTACAGGCGCGCGCCATCACACCGGGCTAATTTTTGTGGGTTTTTTTGTAGAGATGGGGTCTCACTATGTTGCCCAGGGTGGTGTCAAACTCCTGAACTCAATCGATCCTCCCGCCACAGCTTCCCAAAATGCTGAGATTACAGGAATGAGCCACCGCGCCCGAACTGCTCCGTACATATTGATACAGGAAAACTCACAGGATGCGTCGCTGGTAATCCATGCTCCCATAAAGCCTGGCCTCTGGAAAGACACCTGGGAACGAGGCCTGACGTTCTCAGCCGTGGGGCTTCACAGAGAGGGGTACCTCGAATTAGGTTCCTTATCTTAAATAAAGAGAATAACAGCAGCCACTTTCTCACAATCTTGCGAACGCCAAATGGAAGGATCCCTCGAGAGCGCTGAGAACTCGCCGAGCTCCTCCCGGGAAACCCGGGATCACGAGGCGCCATTTTGCGGACGGGCAAACTGAGGCCCGCGGCGCCGCGACTTACCCAGGCCCTTTTGCAGTGGGAGGCGGCGGTGGAAGAGGGTGGTCTCGGGCCGGGACAACGAAGTCCACCCTGCCGCCGGCTTCGACGCAGCTGCCAAAATGGTCCCTACCCCGCCCAAGTAGGGCGGTGCGAGGCGGGGCGGCCCACGCAGCCGTCATGGCGGCGCAGCTGCCCGACGCCGGAAGTGCCCGCCTGGAACTCCAGCTCCCAGAAGACCCCGCGGCGCGCCCCGGTCGAAGCCGGGGGAGCAGCCGCCATTGTCCGCGGCTGAGGCGAGGCCTTTGCTCGGGCTGTAGGGCTGCGGTAGCTGCGGGGCTCGGGGGTCGGGAGAGCCGGCGGGGAAAGGCGGCGCCAGGGCGGGTCCTGCGCCTGCCCTTTCCGCGCCGGCTTTGCGCCCTCGTTGCCTTCGGCTCTCCAGCCAGCAGCCTGCCTCCGGCCTCCCGCCTCCGGGCGCTCTTCCTTGTCTGGCCGGACGGGCCTGGGTGAACTCTGCACGTCGGCTCCGCGCGCCTTTGTCCCCGAGGCCGCGCCTAGAGCTCCCAAGCGCACTGCTGGGCCGGACCTCGGCGCGGGACAAAAGCCAAACGCCCCAGGCGAGGCGACCCCGAGCCTGCTGCGCCGCTTTCAAGGGGGACCGGCGGCTGCAAGCCAGGTGAGGCCGGGACGAGCTTCTGCAGCGTCGCGGCCGCGTCGGTCTTGCGGAGGAAATTTGGGTCGGGAGCTCTGGAAGCAGGTGATAAGGATGCTTCTGAGGCCATTGATGGGACGAATAACCCCGTTCATTCCCCAGCCGGCGTTTCTCCCCCTGCCAGTTCACACAAAGCACTGTGAAGGACGTCAGACCTGGGTTGGAAACAGCTCCGGGTTCCCTTAAACATGCAGTGACGGTGGCGGTCACTGTCAAGTTGCAAATAACGGTGCAAAATACGGTTTGCATTCTGCGTTTTCGCGCTGATTCCGGTGCTCCTGAGGCCCCCTGTGTGTTCTAGTGCTTTATACACATACCCAGGAATCCATTCGAGAGGTTGCTGACTTGTACAAAGATCTGGAACCTGAGGAGTTAGGGGTCTGGGCGCCAGGCCCATCCCTAAGTCCTCCACACACACACAAGCTTAGGCTTAGTAAATCTTGGACGTGAATTTCTTTTGGAGGTGGGATTAAATTTGCATAACGTTCACCACTTTAACCACTTTAAGGTGTGTAATTCACTGGTTTTATTGTATATTAATAAAATTGTGCAACCATTCCCATTATCTAATTTTAGAACATTTCATCACCCCACAAAGAAACCGTTGTTCCCATTAAGCAGTCACTCCCCATTTCATTTTTCCCCCAGCTCTAGGCAACCACTAATATATGAGGATTGCAAGTTGATTTTGCAATAATTGTTGTCAATCCAAAAGTTCCATTTGTGTTGTGACTGGCTGTCTCTTGGGAATGGCTGACAAATTTGTACCCTCTCTATCAGGATCATGCTTTTTTCCAGCTTATGCAAATTACCCTTCATTTCCCTCCAGGAATTGTTACTTTTTTGACATGTAAATTATCTTTTCTGATGATGCTCCTTACAGGTTTTTTTGTCGCTTCTGTGGATGGATTCCCTTTTTTGTTCCCACTTGGTTTTCTATGAGAAAGGACTAGTTTTGTCTTTTTTCACTTTTGTCACTAGGTTGAAATTTGCAGTGTTCCTGAGCAGGTGTCCTCAGGATGGCAGCCATCAACCCATGGGCCTCCTGGGGTGAGTCCAAATTGTGTTTCTTCTGGGCCTCCCCTAACATTAGCTGCTGCAGTCATGGGTCAGAGCTGGGACGGGCTGAGGACTTTTGAGGATGGAAGGAGATCTATCTTGGTACAAAATTAGAACTGATTGGTGGTAAAGGAGGAAAATTGTTGGCATAAAAGACACTAACTTTTATGTGCTTTATAGTCATCTCCTGAGAGGTGTCATTAGTTTTAAGAGATTTTCTGGTGGTTTATGGGGTTTCCTAAACAACAGTAATACATATAAGAAAATATTGTCTCTACTGCTCCCATATATATTTTTACCTTTGTTGTTTTTACTTATATAGCATTGGTCGGTAACTTTAAAACAGTGTTAAGTAATAGCGACTCACCTGTGCATTGCCTGTATGAATCCAGCTTATGTTGGATTTTTTTACACGCCTTTGGGCTCTGTTTATGGAATTTTGTAGCGCCCATTAGCAAGTCAGTCTCCTCTTGTATTTTGTCGCCTCGAATCACTAGGTTTGGTGTCACAGTCCTAACCTGATCCTTCTGTGCAGGTGCCCTTACGGACCAGTCTTGGGGGATGACGGCTGTTGACCCATGGGCCTCCTGGGGTGAGTCAAGAGCCCGGTCAGCTGTGGGCTGCCATATTGTGGCCTCTCGCTGTAGTGCTCTGCCACAGCTGGAGATTAGAATGGGGACCAGGTGGGCTGGGCACGGTGGCTCACGCCTGTAATCCCAGCACTTTCGGAGGCCAAGGCGGGCAGACCACAAGGTCAGGAGATCGAGACCATCCTGGCTAACACGCTGAAACCCCTTCTCTACTAAATATACAAAAAGTTAGCTGGGCAAGGTGGCGGGCGCCTGTAGTCCCAGCTACTCGGGAGGCTGAGACAGGAGAATGGCGTGAACCTGGGAGGCAGAGCTTGCAGTGAGCCGAGATCACGCCACTGCAGTCCAGCCTGGGTGACAGAGCCAGACTCCATCTTAAAAAAAAAAAAGAATGGGGAACAGGTGGGGCTTTAGGGCAGGTGGTCCAGATCTGTCTGTGTGCAGAGTTGGAGCAAGGAGGGATCAGAAAACTAGTGAGCAATAAGGTGATGGTGACATCTCAAGATGCATGAGAATTCATGTGTGGCCATTTAGGATTCAGGCCCAGGAAGGTTGTGACCAGACACTGCTTCTCAGAGATGGTACCTAATAGCACAGTGGGGGCAATGAGAGATTCATGTGTTCAAGTACTTTCCTAACCTTCTCTGAACCCTAATTCCTTCATCTATAGAATGAGGAAGTAGGTCTCTTCCCTCATTCAAGGGGGAGGGGCAGGGGCTGGTCCTCAGCCCCGCAGAAGGACAGGTGAGCTCCTGGCAGCGAGAGCTGCCTCCATGACTTTTTTCTCGTTTCCTAGCTCTGTGTCCTCAGGATCCTGCCTGGCACGTGGAGGGGAACCTCGAGGAGGGGAGGAGGGCCACTGGGCTCCCAGCAGCCCAGGTTCAGGTGAGATGGGGCTGTTCTGTTCCCAAAGGATGATGTCCATGTTATCCTTGGTCATCCCAGTTGATGTGGCTCACAAGTTTACAACAGTTGGAGTTTGGGTAGGAAAGGAAGCAACTGGAAGTTAATACTTCCTGAGAGGAGGCAGGCAGAATTAGGCTGATTTTAGCGCCTCGGAGCCTTGCTCGGACGCTGGCCTTGCGGACCAGCCTGTCCACAGTGCTGAGCTCCAACGAGCCTGGCCTTGCGGACCTGCCTGTCCACAGGGCTGAGCTCCGACTAGCCTGGCCTTGCGGACCCGCCTGTCCACAGTGCTGAGCTCCTACTAGCCTGGCTGCTTGTGGGGCATGAGGGGCAGCCCTTTTGGCTGGCAGCCCCACTTCTCTCTTGCCACCTTCACTTATGTCTTTAGCACCTGATTTAGGCTTATGCTGTGCAGTGCCTGCTGTGAGGGGAACAAGGACAGGTGTGAGCCTCCACCCTGAGGAGCTCCCAGACCCTTTTCCAGGGTTATTCACTCAGCTGAGGACATCTCACGGCCTACCTGGAGCCACACATGCAGTGTGGGATGTGAGAAACCTGAGACGGGTAGGATAGGCCCGGAGGAGCTCAGTCACCTGATGAGTTGGGAGATGGGACAGAGTCTGTGTGAGGTCAGCTTTTGCTGTGAGGGGAAGGCTGCTTGGGAGACCTGGGCCAAGAGGTGAAAAGAATGCATCAGCCAGTTGGGCACAGCCTGGTGAGTGGGAGTCTGGCCTCCTGCAGCACTACAGGGGTGGGGGGTGGCAGGCACACTATGTGACCAGTGTTTGAGTGAGACTGACTCCAGTTAGATTTTAGGCTAGAGAGGCCAGAATGAACCCAGCCAGGCCCTGAATGCCTGCTGCAGAGCCTCAGAAGTCTTGGGATCAGGGGGCACCAGGGTTCGAAATGTGGTGATGGTTGTGGAAGAGGAGGGCTGTGGGAAGCAGGCTGATGTTTCAGGCTTCAGTCTGACCAGGACCTTGGAACTAGGGAGGAGAGGTATGAGGAAATCAAAGCAGGGGCCTTTGTGATTATGGGGACAGGGTGGCTCCTGAGAGAAATAGGACAATGGAGTCACTTAGGAAAGGTGTCATCTCTCTGCGCTCCTCCTGCCCAGCCTCCTCACCAGATGCAACCACTTAAAAAAATTTTTGTAATAGCTTTATTGAGGTGGTACTGACATACTGTAAAGTTTATCCTTTTAAAGTTTATAATTCTGTGGTTTTTAGTATAGTCACAGAATTGTGCAACAATCACCAGTATCTAATTCTACAACATTTTCATCACCCCAAAAATAAATCCTGTACCCATTAGTAGTCACTCCCTGTCCCCCTCCTCCCTCCCAACCACTAGTGTACTTTCTGTTTCTATGAATTTGCCTGGTCTGGACTTTCCTAAAAATGGAATCATAATATGGCACAGCCTTTTTTGTCTGGCTTTTTTCACTTAGCATAGTGTTTGCGTTTTCAAGAGTTACCCATGTTGTAGCATTGCGTCAATATTTCTTTTAATGACTGAGGCAGCCATTTTTAACTCTCTGTTTTCAGTTTTTTAGAGTTGTCTCTGTATTTCTAAACGGGAGATTTTTAAAAATTGGTTTTTTCTAATTCATCAAAGTTACATTTACCCTGTTAACTCCCTGCTATGAAAGATGAAGAAAAACAGTTTCATTACTTTTTTTTAGGTCCTTTATTTTTAAGTTAAAATAATGAATCAAGCAGATGTGACATACTTGGATATAAAACGATTTGAAAATCATGTTTCTACTTTGTGCCTCCCCCTGAAATTAAAAAATATTAATGAAACCGCCCACAGTTTCAAATCTGGTGGGTGAAGTACATCATCAGTGTGCTGTCCCCACTTGGCAGCATTGCTATCCCTGGTCCAGATGAGATGGGAAGCAGAAGCGCCTGAACCATATGATGCAAGGTGATTGTTGCCTGGTATCGGAACTTGGGCAGCTATGAGGTTTGCTGCTGTTACAATGTACAGTCATTATTAAATCCTAAAACAGAAGCATCAGTAGTGAAGCTAGGCTAGCCTGAAAGATGGCCCGTGAATCAGATTCTGAGGAGTAGAAGTTAGCTATAATAAAACACTGCGAAGAAGCCCTGTTAACCACCATGCTACACTCTGCTGTTAATTTTATGCTAGGCTTTCTGAGAATTATCCAAGTTAATGCCGAGAAAATAAAACAGAATTAAAAATAACAACACCCTCCAATGTCTGAAGAGTTGTGATTTCTGATAACATGCTCCTGGCTGGCCCCCCTCCCCACACTTTGGATTTTTTCCTGTGGGAAACTTGGATTTGAGTGCTGTGTGTTTTTAACTAAGTGAGATCTTCAGGAATGCAAAAGAACCCTGTGTCCTTTGTTGTTCCTTCCAAGTTTAAATATTTATTGAAATAAAGCATTTATTGGTGAAAACATCAAATGCTGTCATCCCTCATTATCTGAATAGTCCATTCATGGAAGTATGTTGAATAGTGAGGTTTTAACTACAGAAGCCCAGATCCCCTTATTTCTAGAAATAGGGGAAAATAATAATTGTAGTGATAATATCTCATTCCATCTAAAAAACCCCAACCAGCCTCTCCAAATATGGAAGCATTCGAACCCCTCTGTAACAATCTACCTAGGATATCTGCGTAACAAACATTATGTACATAAAACACCAATAATAATCCGTGCTCATCCTTGGTCAGACTTGGGGATGTGCCTAGTCTAGTTCTGTTTTCCTTCTCTGCAGTGAAATCTACCGTAGAAGCCATCTGAATTGCCCCAGGTTCCTTGAAGGGGGAGCAGTTGGGCAAGATCTGTTAGCAAACATCTGAGACCCAGCTCAGCACCCTTTGTTTTCTCTCCTTCAGACTCTCACAGGGTTTAAATGTGTGGCTGGTTTGTTAGCAGATTCCATAAAGTGCTTTAGAATGCCTAGATAAGTGCTTATACGTGTGTACAAAGTGATGTGTGCAATAATGTTTATGAGAATTTGGGTGAAACACGTTTGCAAGTCATCCTAGGATATAATTGGAAAATGCAGATGCAGCTCATGAGGGTGACCTGTGGACCAGAAGGGTTTGCTCCTCCCTCTAGCAGAACTCTTCTCTCTTTAGCACCCTTGTGATAACCTCAGCATCAGGCAACAGTGAAACCTGCATTTCCTCTCCTATCCTTGAAGGGTCCCTCTCATCTCCACAGCCTGTGACACTAGGTTCCTGTCTTCCACCATCTCTTCCTTCTGGCCTTTCGGTTTTGCATTTTCCTTTGCAATTCTAGGCTGAAGGTGTTTACTGTGTCCCCTTACCATTCATTTATTTATTTTTATTTTTGAGGCAGAGTCTCATTGTGTTGTACATAATGGATTGCAGTGGCACGATCTCGGCTTGATGCAGCCTCCCCTCCTGGGCTCAAGGGATTCTCATGCCTCAACCTCCCGAGTAGCTGAGATTACAGGCGTGCACTACCACACCCGGCTAATTTTTGTATTTTTAGTCGAGACAGAGTTTCACCGTGTTGGTCAGTCTGGCCTCAAACTTCTGACCTCAGGTGATTTGCCTGCCTTGCCCTCTCAAAACGCTGGGATTACAGGCATGAGCCATTGTGCCCGGTCCCGTTACCATCCTTGAGGTGAGGCCTCCATGATTTGTGGGCCAGGACATGGTTACATATTCAGCTGGGGGCAGCTCTTTTTTTCTTCCTGCTTTTTAGCCCATGGGGCTTACAGTTTGAAAATGTCCCCTTTTTCATTTCTGAATTTTTTAAAAATTTATTTTAATTTTAATTTTAACAAATTTCGTAATTACAGAAGAGTATAAAAAGGAAGCAAATGGCATCACCATCAGTGAACAATTATTACTGTTTTGTCATATTTGTTACCTTTTTCTTCTTTTACATAGTACTCTGTCTTTCCACCATTTCTCAGGCAGCCACTCATGGATTCAATTTGTACACAGCTAATTGGTTTTCATATGCATACGTAGATGATAAACCATATAGACATAGACTGTCTTTTTCTTTTTTTGAGACAGAGTCTTACTGCGTTGCCCATACTGGAGTGCAGTGGGTGATCTCGGCTCACTGCAATCTCCACCTCCCGGGTTCAAAGGATTCTTGTGCTTTAGCCTCCCAAGTAGCTAGGACTGCAGGCGTGTGCCACCGTATCTGGCTAATTTTTGTATTTTTAGTAGAGGTGGGGTTTTGTCATACTGGGCAGGCTGGTCTCGAATTCCTGGCCTCAGTGATCTGCCTGCCTTGGCTTCCCAAAGTGCTGGGATTATAGGTGTGAGCCACTGCACCTGGTCAAACACTCTATTTTTTTCCCAGTGATTTTTTTCTACATGTAATGTTCCTATAGTTTTCTTTTTTCAACTTTGACGTCCATCCATGTTGATAGATACGGAGAAGTCAGGCTTGTTCCTTTTGTGCTGCCAAGTGTATCCATTAGAGAAGTGCACCTCTGTTCATAGTTTATTTTATGGACAGCTTTATAAAATCCTCTTTCCCCCATTGTTTTTGCTGCTCCAGCCAAAGCTGTGTGAACATTCCTGTAGCTTTACTTTGTGCACGTGTTTATGTAGTTTTTTATTTAGGCATACCCCTAGAAGCAGAATTGTATCTAGTTTTAGGTATGTATTTTTTTTTTTTTTTTTTTGAGATGGAGTCTTGCTCTGTTGCCCAGGCTGCAGTGCAGTGGCGCAA
>NW_012102088.1:1253140-1254937 GCF_000951045.1 Mandrillus leucophaeus | reverse complement strand
AACCCGGGAGGCGGAGCTTGCAGTGAGCTGAGATCCAGCCACTGCACTCCAGCCTGGGCGACAGAGCGAGACTCCGTCTCAAAAAACAAAACAAAACAAAACAAAAAAAACTTGTTAGGAGATTTTTGAACCCCAAAGTAGAAGATGAACCCTGTATTAGTTTGGTTTTATGTTGCTATTGTAATAGACTACCACAGACTTTATGGCTTAGAACAACATGGATTTATTCTACTGTTCTGCAGCTCGGAAGTCTAAAATGGGTCTGCAGGGCTGTGTTTCTTCTGGAGGCTCAAGGGAGACTGCTTCCTGGCTCATGCCCTGTCCTCCGTCTGCAAAGTACATCACTCCGACCTCTGCTTGTGTCATATCTCCTGCGACTCTGACTCCTGCCTCCCTCTCTCACTGATGAGGACTTTGGTGATTACATTGGGCCACCTGGGTAATCCAGGATAATCCCACTAAAGATTCTTAATTATATCTGTAAAGTTCCTTTTATCATTAAGATAACAGTCACAGGTTCTAGGATTAGGACATGGGCATCTTTTGGGGGGTGTCATTCAGCCTGCTGCAAGCACCCATGTTGACCAGCTTCAGCAGCTGTCAGCTTTCTGCTTTCTGCATTTATTTTCATCTATTCCAGCACAACCTTTTTTAAACTGGAGGATTTGAAAGCAAATCTCAGAATTGTATCGTTTCACCTGTGAGTGTTTCTGTGTATGTATCTAAGAGATATGTACCCTTAAGGAAGAAATCATAATACGTTTATCATACTCAGCAAAATTACCCATAATTCCTCAATGTTACCCGATACCCAGTTCATACTGTTTTCTCTACATGTCCCTAAGATAACTTTTTACAGTTGTTGGTTTGTTCAAATCAGGATCCAAACAAGGCTCACACACTGCACGTGCTTCCTATGCGGAAGAAGCTAGGTCACTGGTCTCGTTGATTTGCCTGATTTTTGCCTTCATGATGTCATTGAATACATTCCTCCATCGCCTCGTCTCCTGTGAGCAGTAGTTGGACTAGAGGCCTGAGTAGACTCATCTGGTATTTTTAGAAAGAATACTTCGTAGGTGGTGCTGGGTTCTTCGTACTGCTTGCATCCGTGAGCACATGGTGTCTGGTTGTCCCATTTTCAGGTATGGTGGGTTAGTGGGTGCAGGTGCTGTCAGGCTGACCCCTCCATTATAAAGCCCCCGTCTACCTTTCACTTGCGGCTGAGCAGTCACTGATGGTCATGCCACTGTCCACTGTTTTATTCGGGACTGCAGAACCGCTCTCACAATTTCATTCCTCTTGTGTTTATTAGACCTAATTCCTGTATTTTTAAACATATAATGATTCCACTGGGGTCTTGGGAGGGGTGGGAAGTGAATTTGTGGCTTGGTCTACCAGCTGGACAGCGTTAGGGTGTGGGTTTGCACCTTGTTAGTGTAGGTGAACATCAAAGCCATCTGAGAAGGTGCTACCCCAGGGAGGTTAGGATGTGTGAGAGAAGCACCGGGTCAGAGGCACCCTGGGCCATCAGCACAGCTGCCTAGCTGCCTCCCCAGGTGCTGTTGCTCTGTGAAAGTGCATCTGGCATAGGTGTGGTGCACTTCTCTGTCCATGTTACATTTATTTTTTGTGTTTTGTTTTTTTATTTTTTTTTATTTTTATTTTTATTTTTATTTTATTTTATTTTTTTGAGACGGAGTTTCGCTCTGTCGCCCAGGCTGGAGTGCAGTGGCGCGATCTCGGCTCACTGCAAGCTCCACCTCCCGGGTTCACGCCATTCTCCTGCCTCAGCCTCCG
>NW_012102088.1:1248745-1250570 GCF_000951045.1 Mandrillus leucophaeus | reverse complement strand
TTTTTTGAGATGGAGTCTTGCTCTGTTGCCCAGGCTGCAGTGCAGTGGCGCAATCTCAGCTCACTGCAACCTCCGCCTCCCCGGTTCAAGCGATTCTTCTTCCTCAGCCTCCTGAGTAGCTGGGACTACAGGTGCATGCCACCACACCCAGCTAATTTTTATATTTTTAGTAGAGGTGGGGTTTCACCATGTTGGCTGGGGTGGTCTCCATCTCTTGACCTCATGAGTCACCTGCCTCGGCCTCCCAAAGTGCTGAGATTACAGGTGTGAGCCACCATGCCCGGCTAGGTATATACTTTCAATGTTACTAGTGCTGCCACATGTCTCTCCAAGGGGCAAAGCTACTTCACAGTCTCCCCACTCTGGGAGAAAATACCCATTTTCCTGCATTTTTGTCAACACTTGACATTATCAAGTCTTTTAAATATTTGCTTACCTCAGGACCAGAAAGGTATATTGCATGACTTTAATGTGCATCTTCTTGATTGCTAAGTACCTTTTGATGTCTTTATTGTCCATCTGTATTTCCTTCTGTCTTTGTTTCTCTTCCCCCATACCTGGATTTCTAGAGACCAACTTTAATGTAGGTATTTCACACACATTCTGAATCCTAATTCTTTGTCACATACCAACTGTCTCCTCCCAGTCTGTAGCTTGTCTTAACTGGTGGTGTCTTGTCAGTCAGATGCTTGAATGTTGGTATGTCTTTGTCAAATGTGCCTGTCTTTGTTTATGGCTAGTGTTTTTGTGTGTCTTATTTTAAGAAGTCTTGTGTTATTTAAAAAGTAATACTTCCCTCTTGTCCTTTTCCTTTATGTTCCCTTTCTGGGCTCTTCTGTTAGGTGGTGGACCTCCTGAACAAATTGCCGTGTCTCTGATCTCTTTATATTCCATGTCCTTTTCTTGGCGGAGTTTTGGGGTGTGATGATCATGTTCTCACCACAGCAGAACTGTCTAGGGCCTCCTGAACTGATTGCTGTGTCTCCTGGTCTTTTCTTACTCTGTGAAGGCTTTCCTCTTCTCTCAGCCTCTCTTGTGGCATCCTGTCCCACTTTATACTGAAATCACTCTGATCTGAGAATCTGAGAATAGGAATTACAGTTCTCTGAAAGTTGAATGTGGCTGTTGTGTGGATTCTCTGGCCTTGTGGCTACTTAGTTGTCTCTTGATCTGCATCAGGGGTTTCTCATGTCCAAGAGTTGTCTGGTCTAGGGCAGGGCTGTGAGGCTGGAAGTCCTGCTCTACTGCAGCTGCGTAGATCTGATTCCTGGCTGGTGCTTTCCGCTCCCCTCTGCCCTCCTGGTGAGGCATGCCCTGGGTTTCGTGGGCCTTCATGGGCCAGGGTCAGCCGATCAGCTCTACTTCCAGTTTCACAGATAAAGAGCTGTGAGGCCACAGACTCCCTTCTCTTCCCCATCTGGTGGGACTGAAGAGGTCTCCACGCATCTGGGCAGCCTGAGAACTTAGCCGCAGTCTGAAGTCTGAGGAGGCTCCTGGGACTTTTGCCTGGGTATAAGTGCATGGCTGCTGGCAGTGCTGCCCACGAGGTGGGGCACTTGCAAAGCTATTCAATTGCAGGCTTCTGCCTGCTGTTCTCAGCCTGACTCACTCCTGCCTCTCCTAGAGTCCTCTTGCAGGAAGCACCTGCTTCACCATGGTGCCTCCTAGTGTGGGGCTGGAATCGCCTCTAGTCTAGTTGGTCAGCCTCACCTTCATCTGTTCTGCCTCTGGGAGGAATGAGTGGAATTCAAGGTGCTGATGCCCCCATTTTTTTTCACTGGCTGGGTTATTTCTTTAACTTTCTTTAAAAAAAAAAAAAAAAAAA
>NW_012102088.1:1226436-1246663 GCF_000951045.1 Mandrillus leucophaeus | reverse complement strand
GAGACGGGGTTTCACCATGTTAGCCAGGATGGTCTCGATCTCCTGACCCCGTGATCCACCCGCCTCGGCCTCCCAAAGTGCTGGGATTACAGGCTTGAGCCACCGCGCCCGGCCGTTTTTTTATTTTTTGAGACAGAGTTTCACTCTGTCGCCCAGGCTGGAGTGCAGTTATGCGATCTTGGCTCACTGCAGCTTTGCCTCCCGGGTTCAAGGGATTCTCGTTCCTCAGCCTTCTGAGTAGCTGGGATTACAGGAGTGCTCCACCATGTCCAGCTAATTTTTGTACTTTTAGTAGAGACGGGATTTCATCATCTTGGCCAGGCTGGTATTGAACTCCTGACCTCAAATGATCCACCCACCTTGGCCTCCCAAAGTGTTGGGATTACAGGCATGAGCCAGTGCTCCCAACTCCCATGTTACATTTAAATAAAAAAAAATTACATTACCATAAAATGTAGAAACAGTAGCCGTCAAGCATACTGAGGTCTGGGCAGTCTGTGAGAGGAAAACCAAGAAGTTGTCATTGACCATGGGGTTTGGGAGGGTATCATAGAGGGAGGTTGTGGCCAGCACTTCTAAATGCTGCATAGGCCAAGAAGGTAAAGGCAGAAATCAAATTTTGGACTTGGCAATCGCAAGACATTGGTGAGATCTTGGTGAGAGCTTGGTAAAAATAAGACTCATATAATTATTGCTCCAAAATGCTTCAATATAGATCAGCAAAAATGACAAATATTCAGAAAAAATTTCCATTACCAAGGAACAGGAAAACGGATAATAAAGGCAGAGAAGGAACTGCCCTGGGGCAAGGCCGGACGACAAGGAAGGAGAGAAGGTGAGAGTGCGCTGTACCTTGCAGGAGGAGGTTGACTGCCAGAAGCAGTGGGACAAGGGTGCGGGAGACATCTCTACAGGGCGTGTGAGGCTGCAGGAGGGGTGATTCTGTGCCTCTGAGGACATGAGACACAGAAGAAATGGGACAAGGGTGCAGGAGACGTCTCTACGGGGAGTGTGAGGCTTTGGGAGGGATGATTCTTTGCCTCCGAGGATGTGGGACACAGAGGTGAGGTTCAGCCATGGAAAAGAGGATGGACAGTCCTTGCCGTGGGGTACAGTAAGGCTGAGCCTGGAGATTTGTGAGCAGGAGTTGACTTTTCAGGGTATGGTATTTATTGGAGCAGAAGCAGTTCTTTGTTTTAAGCCCATCATTTGAAGGTAGAGGGGAAGCAATTGAGACAATAAAAGTTGATACACTGAAGATTCAGCAGGGAGGGCCGGCTCAGATCAGGACTTGAGGCTGGGTGCAGTGGCTCATGTCTGTAATCCCAGCACTTTTGGAGGCCAAGGTGGACGGATCACCTGAGATCAGGAGTTGGAGAGCAGCCTGGTGAACATGGTGAAACCCCATCTCTACTAAAAATACAAAAATTAGCCGGGCGTGGTGGTGCACGCCTATTGTCCCAGCTACTCAGCAGGCTGAGGCAGGAGGATCACTTGAACCTGGGAGGCAGAGGTTGTAGTGAGCTGAGATCGCACCATGACATTCCAGCGTGGGCAACAGAGTGAGACTCTGTCTCGAGAAAAATAATAATAAAAGGACTTGAGGGATGTATTCATAGGAAAAATCAGACTTAGATTACCTTTCCTTTTTCCTTCTAGTTTTCCAGTTTTCTTGCTTTCATTAAAAAAAAAAAAAAATCAGTTTAGATTGTTTGTAACTAAAGTGCTTTTAATGGCAGCTGTAACCAATTTTCCTTGGACTGGGCTGCTCTGGGGCATCCTGCACACCCTTAGCTTCAGTCCTTGGGACAGAGATGAACTGGGAATGGAAGGCTTCCCACCATGGCCAGAAAGACAACTTGTGAATGTACAGATCACCCTTTCAGGTCCTTGATCTGGGTGCTGAAGCAAAGACTCCATCCTAAAGGTCTCTGGCTTGCAACCATTGCTTATAGCCTGTTGCCGCACCGGTCCAGGCCTTATTACATGACTGCCTTTCCAGAAGAGGGGCATTGCCAAGGTGGGGGACATAGCCAGTGTGCTGGAATTTGGCAAGAGTCTTCGAAGAGACCTGCTCAACTTTGCTGTGGTTCTTGTGGGCCCAGGTATCTAATTCCCTAAGAGGATATACCAAAGATGGGGTCTTGGGTGGTTCTCAATGAGCCCTGCCTCACATTAGTCAGACTCATGAATAACCAGGACAGTTTCTCTATATCCTATCTTCTCTCCCCAGGGCTGTCAGCCTCACTCCATCCCTAGAAATATTGGAGGCGGTGGTCACAGGCTGAGAAGGAACATTTGTGTTCTTTTAGGAACCAGTGACCTTCAAGGACGTGGCCGTGGACTTCACCCAAGAAGAGTGGGGGCAGCTGGACTTTGTTCAGAGGACTCTGTACCGCGATGTGATGCTGGAGACCTATGGGCACCTGCTCTCTGTGGGTAAGGCAGGTGCTGCCCAAGTAAACGAAGCTGTAATGCCTTCAGCTGCTCCATGTTTAGAAGCTTGTTGCAGGGGCGAGGGTGGTGTCTCAGAAGAGCTGAGATGATCTTGGGCCCTGAGGGTCGGGCACAAAACTCCTAATGCTTACAGAGCATGGAGTGGGAAGGACCTTGTGTATTCTGCCCAGGTTGAGAAGTCACAGGGAGGAATAGGCAAGAGAAGCTTTCTTTGGCTGTCCCAAAGCCTCATGACACGAGTTCCATGCTTTTCCTCCATGCACAGGAAATCAGATTGCCAAGCCTGAGGTCATCTCCCTGTTGGAGCAAGGAGAAGAGCCATGGTCGGTGGAGCAGGCATGTCCTCAACGCGCTTGCCCAGGTGAGGGCAGAGCCCAGGCTGAACAAGGAACGGAATTCCCCCCAGGCCCTCTTTGTTAAGAAATGGAATAAGGCCATGAAGAGTTACCTTCCTCAGATACATTTAGAATTCCCTCTAAGGAGCTTTCTTCTCTTGCTGCTTTTGATTTAGAGCAAAGAAGCATCACCATCCTAATAAGATAGCCATTTTCATGTGCTGCAGTTTCCCTCCCTCGCTGGCGGCTCTCTTCATGGCTCCTGTTTTCTGCGGTCCCTTCCTCTAATGTTACCTCTCATCCATGTAGCTACTTAAAATGTTTTACTTATTCCCTCTGTTGCCAAACTTGTAACCTATAACTACAGATACTTCTTTAAAAAAAATAGGTTTTTTGGGCTTTTTGGTTTGTTTGTTTTGGGACAGAGTCTCGCTCTGTCGCTCAGGCTGGAGTGAGTAGTGCGATCTCTGCTCACTGCAACCTCCGCATCCCAGGTTCAAGCGATTCTCCCGCCTCAGCCTACTGAGTAGCTGGGATTACAGGCACCCGCCACCATGCCTGGCTGTTTTTTGTATTTTTAGTAGAGACAGGGTTTCACAATGTTGGCCAGGCTGGTCTTGAACTCCTGATCTCAAGTAATCCACCCACCTCAGCCTCGCAAAGTGCTGGGATTACAGTATGAGCCACGGTGCCCGGCTTGGGCTTTTGTTCTTTCTTACTTAGATCTTCTTGGATACCAAACAAAATAGATTTTTAAAATATAGGTAATGTTCAAATATCTGAAAGCTACTTAAAATGTGTAAGCTAAAAAAAAAAAAAAAAAAAACTTCTTTATTAAAAAAATTAGCTGGGCTTTGTGGTGCATGTCTGTGGTCCCAGCTACTCAGGGGGTGAAGATTGCTTGAGCCTGGGATGTTGAGGCTGTAGTAAGCTGTGATTTCACCATTGCACTCCAGCCTGAGTAACAGAGCAAGACCCTGTCTCAAATACAACACCAAAAATAATTCATTTATACTCCTTGTTCTTAGTCACATTACTATTATTCCCCCAAAGCAGAGATACACAGAGGCATACACACAGGTAACCACTTTTCTTTTACTATAAAATCTTGAGTTATTTTGGCCGGGCACGGTGGCTCACACCTGTAATCCCAGCACTTTGGGAGGCCGAGGTGGGTGGATCACAAGGTCAGGAGATTGAGACCATCCTGGCTAACATGGTGAAACCCTGTCTCTACTAAAAATATAAACAATTAGCCGGGCATGGTGGCGGGCGCTTGTAGTCCCAGCTATTTGGGAGGCTGAGGCAGGAGAACAGCGTGAACCCGAGAGGCAGAGCTTTCAGTGAACCGAGATCACACCACTGCACTCCAGCCTGGGCGAGAATGTGAGACTCTGTCTCAAAAAAAAAAAAAAAAGAAAAAAAATATCTTGAGTTATTTTCTTGATAGTTGCCCTGGGGATTACAATTAACATCTTTTGAGACAAGGTCTTGCTCTTCTGCCCAGACTGGAGTGCAGTAGCACAATCTTGACTTACTGCAACCTCTGCATTGCAAGCTTAGGCAGTCCTCCCACCGCAGCCTCCTGGGTAGCTGGGACTACAGCCATGCACCGTCATGCTCAGTTAATTAAAAAAAAAATTTTTTTTTTGTAGAGACGAGGTCTCAGTGTATTGCCTAGGCTAGTCTTGAACTCCTGTGCATAAGCAATCCTCCTGCCTTGGCCTCCCAAAGTGCTGAGATTATAGGTGTGAGCCACAACGCCTGGCCTTACAATTGACATCTTGATTTATGACAATGTAGTTTGGATTAATACTAGTTTAATATTAATAGTATACCAAAACTTTGTTTCTGTATAGCTCTGCCCTCCTCCTTTTATGCTGTTTTGTCACAGATTACATCTTTATACATTGTGTGTTCATGAATATAGATTTATAATTATTGCTTTATGCAGTTGTCTTCTAACAGACTAAAAAAAGGAGCTAGAAACAAGAATTGTATTTATATTGTCTTTTCGTACTCATGTAGCTGCCTTTATTGATGTTTTTTATTTTGAGTTACTGTTGAATGTTCTTTCGTTTCAGCATGAGGGACTCACTTTAGCATTTCCACTCTGTTGCCCAGGCTGGAGTGCAGTGGCATGATCATGGCTCACTGTAGTCTCAACTTTCTAGGCTCAAGTGATCCTCCCATCTCAGCCTCCTGAGTAGCTGGGACTATAGGTGCACACGACGATGCCTCACTATGTTGCCTAGGCTGGTCTTGAACTCCTGAGCTCGTGTGATGCCCCTGCCTCAGCATCTCAAAGTGCTGGGATTACAGGCATGAGTCACTATCCCCAGCCAGCATTTCCTATAGGACAGGTTTGCTAACAGCAAACTGGCGTTTTGTTTATCTGGAAATCTCTTGATTTCTCCTTCATTTTTGAAGGATAATTTTACTGAGTGTAGAATTCTTTTTTTTGTTTGTTTGTTTTTGTTTTTGAGACGGAGTCTGCTGTGTCCCCCAGGCTGGAGTGCAGTGACGCAGTCTTGGCTCACTGCAACCTCTGCTTCCTGGGTTGAAGCGATTCTCCTGCCTCAGCCTCCCGAGTAGCTGGGATTACAGGCACCCACCACCACGCCGGACTACTTTTTTTTTGTATTTTTAGTAGAGACGGGGTTTCACCGCGTTAGCCAGGATGGTCTCGATCTTCTGACCTCGTGATCTGCCCACCTCGGCCTCCCAAAGTGCTGGGATGACAGGCGTGAGCTGCGCCCGGCCCTAGTTTAATTATTATGTGTATGCATGTAGCCTTCCAGGTTGGAGCTTCTCAGAGTCCCTATAGACATCTCATTCCTCAGTTCTTTCATTCTATCTTTTTGACTCCTGTATTTTGGGCCCCACCTGTTCGCCATCACCTTGGGCAATGGTGACTTTAAAACATTGCCTGTAAGTGTTAGAAAAGTATGTCCTCCCTAGAGGCTTTTTAACACTATGAGAGTTCTGTGTCAGGCAAAATAAAGACCAGCTTTTCCAGTGGAGTCTTCCAGGGAGCCACTAGGCAGGTCTAGTAATGATTGTTCTTTGGGATTGAGGCTTTGAAAAAGCTCCAGCTTTATTCTGCTCGCTGAAGTACCAGCAGTGGGAGCTGTCATTTTCAAAGGCTGTTACTGAGCCAGAGATGGGACCAGGGTAAGTTAAAACACCATATAGCTTACTGTTCTTATTAAAATTTACTTTTCTGGAATAAATGTTTCCTGGTTGCTGCAAGGCTTTGGTTAATTTACAGAATTTTGAAAAAATTGCCTTCTGACAGTTTTGCCAGTTTTTTAGTTGGTTTTACAGAGTGTGGAAATTTTAGATGTCTTTACTTTGCCATTTTCACTGACATTCTGCCCCAGGTAATCACTTCTAGTAATTTCTGTTATTTGCATAACAGAGTTTCCTTATGCAACTACAAGCATGTAGGAATTTGTGTTACTTTTCACGTTTTCAACAGTAGGAATATTATACACATTGTCTTTATCTTACTATTTTTGGCAATGTGCCACAGTGTCTTCTTGAGTCCTGAAGTTGGATTATCTTCCACCCACTCTAATGGAGGGGACTTTGGTGGAGAATCTCGCCAGTTGTTTTCTATTCAAATTGGAAACTTTCCCCTAAGAGCTCATGAATTCCAGGAGCTTTAATTCTTCTGCCTTCAGTGCTGCCCATCCTTAATTACCATCCAGAGCCCTGCAATTCCAGCACCTCTGTCCTTACACTTCTCCCTTTTACAAAGCATCTCAGCTGTCTCCGTGATCACAGCCGATAGAACCAGTAATCTTGTCTCCTCTTTCTAGATGTTTTCCCATCTCCCTGAGATGTATTTCTGCATGTCCCCTAAGCTGGAGATTAAGAAGTCATCTTGGCTTCCTACTCTTTCCTCACCAAGAAGTAATCTCTCTTCTAACTCCCAAGATTTTCTTCCTCTGAAATGTTAGTTATGTCATTCAGCCTCCATCATCACTCTCAGTCCGGCCCCTTTCTCATAAAATTCCGGCCCAAGTTGATGAGGAAATTCTCACTTCTTGTTAGCCACTTCAGGTGTTATTTCTGGGTTTATATCCCTGAAATCCTTCATTATGAGGTCCCTGTCAGTAAACCTAGAGTGATTCTAATTGCCTTTTAACAAAACAACTGGATTCCAAGACCTTCTATTTTTTCTATTGTTTCTCTCATTTCCTGAATAGTTCCTGGAGTTTATTCAGTAGGTATCCTTATCTTCCTCCTCACACACTGGTCAGGCCATGCCTGCCTCTGCTCATGCAGAGTGACTAGTCATTCTGTACCCAGGTCGTGCTTCAAGGCTGAGCTCATGTTGTTTCTTTTGTGTGAACCATCCTCAATCACTTCAGTTAGTGCTGATCTCCTTTTTTGATCTCCCACCCACTTAGCATCTATTCTATAACCCCACTATCTCAGAGTGATGTTTCTTTTTTTCTTTTTTTTTTTTTTTGAGATGGAGTTTCGCCCTTGTTGCTCAGGCTGGAGTGCAGTGGCATGATCTTGGCTCACTGCAACCTCCACCTTCTGGGTTCAAGCAATTCTCCTATCTCAGCCTCCCGAGTAGCTAGGATTACAAGCGCCTGCCACCACGCCCGGCTAATTTTTTTGTATTGTTTTAGTAGAGATGGGGTTTTACCATGTTGGCCAGGCTGGTCCTGAACTCCTGACCTCAGGTAATCCACCTGCCTCAGCTTCCCAAAGAGCTGGGATTACAGGCATGAGCTACTGCGCCCAGCCTCAGAGTGATATTTCATGTATATTCATCACTGTTTGGTATGACCTCTCATCACATAGATTCTGACTTCCAGGGAGACCATACTTTCTTGCCTCGTCTCTGGTACTGGAAACTCAGTAGACTACAAGTACTGAGTGAGTATAAAGTTGGACAAGAGCTGTTCATTTGGTCTTTCAGTTGGTCTTTCATTTGGTCAGGGAATTGGTCAGCTTCCATTTGTAAAAGCTTTTACTGGAAGGATTTAAAATCTATATGAAGATAATTCAGTAACTTTTAAGAGCTGAGCTTGAAATTGATAATAAATGCCAGTTGTGCAGAGTAGACCCTCTGTTATAATGGTCGTGGGGGCCAGGATGGGGGCTCACATTTGTAATCCCAGTGCTTTGGGAGGCCAAGGTGGGAGGATTATTTGAGCCCAGGAATTTGAGACCATGCTGGGCAACATGGCAGAACCCTGTCACTACAAAAAATTTAAAAACATTTAGCCAGGCATGGTTATGTGTACAGGATGCACGCCTGTAGTCCTGTTACTCGGAAGGCTGAGGTGGGAGGATCGCCTGAGCCCAGTAATTTGAGATTACAGTGAGCTATGATGCCTGAGTGAGACCCTGTCTCAAAAAAATTGAACAAAAAATAATGGACTTGGGTGGTAAAAGGGGGAAAATTACATACAGTAAAGAGAGAAAAAGAAGCAGAGAGAGAGGACAGGGTCTAGTTCTTGTTGGGACTTGCCTGGGACTTTAGACCCTGTGGCAATCTGGATAATGACTTCCCCTACAAAGATATGTGCATCCTAATCTCCAGAATTTGTGAATAGTGCACCTTGTGTGGCAAAAGGGACCTTCAGATGAGAATAAATTAAGGATCTTGCTGTGGGGAGATTATCCTGGATTGTCTGAGTGGATTCTAACTGTACTCACAAGGGTCCTTTTACAAGATTGCGGTAGGAGGGTCAGAGACACGGGGAGAGGAAGTGATGACAGAAGCAGAGGTCAGAGTGATGAGCTTTGCAGGTGGAGGAAGGAGCTGTGAACCAAGGAATTTGGGCAGCTTCTAGAAGATGGAAAGGGCAAGGATATGGTGGATTCCTTAGAGCTCCTGGAGGGAGCACAACCCAGCCGATAACTCCATTGTAGTTCAGTGAAAGCCGTTTTGGACTTCTGACTTCCAGAATGGTAAGATCATAAATTTGTATTATCTTAAGTCACTAAATATGTGGTAATTTGTTACAATAGCAGAAAGAAACTAATATAGCCTCCTTTGGTTGTTAGAGAACTGATACTTCAGCAGTGACAATAGGCAGCTCCTGCATATTAAACTTACCAGGAGTTTGGCTGGATTCTGAGTCTCATTAGTTACCAGAAAAGTTCTGTAAGGATAGCAGCGGGCCATTGTTCAAATATAGGTTAGCCTGTGTAACCTATATGTAACGCCTGTGTCTGTTTTTTCACACTATGCTGTCTTCCTAGTCCGTCTATCATTGCTCTAAAAATATTCTGTGGTGGATAGAAGTGTAACTTTAGGGGTATCCATAAACTGTGATGATGTTTGCCCTTTGGGTTGGTGGATCTTGTGTGATTGACTGGATTCTGTGACATAGGAAACAATGTGATAGCATTTTGTCATAGGTCACAGCCTGGCTTGAAGCCTCGCTTGGTGATACTCTCTTAACACCCCTCTCCTCCTTTTTTCTGCATTTGTCAAGATATGGGAGTAGAAGGACATTATGACACAGAAGTGAATTAGAGCACTCATGATGTAAACATTACTTGCTAAAGGCCTTGTGTGCTCACCTACCTACCTTTTGTTAAGATGAAAGGCTTTATTCTCTTTTTTTCTTTTTTAACCTTAATAACCTTCACTGTGTCCTTTTGTCAGGGATCTTCAAGACCACCCCAGGTTCACTGATTCACTGTGAGGACTTATAGGACTCAAAAGTCGTTATACTCAGGATTATGGTTTATTACAATGAAAGGATATAAAGCAACATCAGCAAAGGAAAAAGGTGCATGGGGTTAGACCAGGTGCAAGCTTCCAGTAGCATACATGGGGCACACTTAATTCCTCCAGCAAGGAGTTGTGACAACACACGTGAAATGTCTACTAGGAAACTTGCCTGAGTCTAGGAGTCCAGTGTGTTTATTGAGAGGTTGCTTGTACAGGCATACAGTGCCTGCGTGACTCACTGCAATCGCTGAAACTCCAGACCACCCAGAGGGAAAGCAGGTGATCACTATGAACGACATTGTTTGCACATGTATCTAAAGAAATTGGGGCCGGGCGCAGTGGCTCAAGCCTGTAATCCCAGCACTTTGGGAGGCCGAGACGGGCGGATCACGAGGTCAGGAGATCGAGACCATCCTGGCTAACATGGTGAAACCCCGTCTCTACTAAAAAAATACAAAAAACTAGCCGGGCGAGGTAGCGGGCGCCTGTAGTCCCAGCTACTCGGGAGGCTGAGGCAGGAGAATGGCGTGAACCCGGGAGGCGGAGCTTGCAGTGAGCTGAGATCCGGCCACTGCACTCCAGCCTGGGTGACAGAGCGAGACTCCGTCTCAAGAAAAAAAAAAAAAAAAAAAGAAATAGGTAAATGTGCTTCAATACCTTGAGCATGCAAAACACCCTTACTAGTTAGAACATTCCAAGATCTTAATTCCCAGGAGTTGGCTAAGGGCCAGTTAGGAAACAGGCCACCTTTGCAAGGTTTGAGCATGTCAGGCCTGCAGAGTTAACTCTTTCTTACATGTTCTTTTTTTTTTTTTTTTTTTGAGATGGAGTACCGCTCTGTCACCCAGCTGGAGTGCAGTGGCGCAATCTTGGCTCACTGCAAGCTCCGCCTCCCGGGTTCACGCCATTCTCCTGCCTCAGCCTCCTGAGCAGCTGGGACTACAGGTGCCTGCCACCACACCTGGCTAATTTTTTGTATTTTTAGTAGAAACAGGGTTTCACTGTGCTACGCAGGATGGTCTCTATCTCCTGACCTCATGATCTGCCTGCGTTGGCCTTCCAAAGTGCTGAGATTACAGCACTGGGTGAGCCACCGCGCCCAACCTCTTTCTTGCACATTCTTATCCTGGTCTTCCTTTTCATGGAAAGTACTTTTAAATGGTTTCATTAGTTTTCAGTACACACTTTATTCTGGTTAACTGTTGTTTACTTTTCACTATTCTTTTCCCTATTATGATCTCTGAGTTCTAAGTCTGGTCTTGAAAACAAATTTATACTTGTCTTTTTGATAATATGGACAGTAAATCTCACCATTCCCACTTTATTCTAATGTCTTTCTCTATGCTCTCATAGCTTTTTTTCTGTCTGTTTCAGAATGGATGAGAAATCTTGAAAGCAAAGCATTGATCCCAGCACAGAGCATTTTTGAGGAAGAACAATCCCATGGCATGAAGTTGGAAAGATATATATGGGATGATCCTTGGTTCTCCAGGTTAGAAGTTTTGGGATGTAAAGACCAATTAGAAATGTATCACGTGAACCAGAGTACAGCTATGAGGCAGATGGTCTTCATGCAAAAGCAAGTACTATCCCAGAGAAGCTCTGAATTCTGTGAACTTGGGGCAGAGTTTAGCCAGAACTTAAACTTTGTTCCATCTCAGAGAGTTTCTCAGATAGAACATTTCTATCAGCCTGATACGCATGCTGAAAGTTGGAGATGTGACTCAGCCATAATGTATGCAGATAAGGTTACCTGTGAAAATAGTGATTATGACAAAACTGTTTATCAGTCCATTCAACCTATTTACCCTTCAAGAATACAAACTGGAGATAATCTTTTCAAATGTACTGATGCTGTTAAATCTTTCAATCATATAATACATTTTGGTGATCATAAAGGAATTCACACAGGAGAAAAACTCTATGAATATAAGGAATGCCATCAAATCTTTAACCAGAGCCCATCATTTAATGAACACCCAAGGCTTCATGTTGGAGAAAACCAGTATAATTACAAAGAATATGAGAATATCTTTTATTTCTCATCCTTTATGGAACATCAAAAAATTGGTACTGTAGAGAAAGCGTATAAATACAATGAATGGGAGAAAGTCTTTGGGTATGATTCATTCCTTACTCAGCATACAAGCACTTACGCTGCAGAGAAACCCTATGACTACAATGAATGTGGGACGTCTTTCATCTGGAGCTCTTACCTTATTCAGCATAAGAAAACTCATACTGGAGAAAAGCCCTATGAATGTGATAAATGTGGAAAAGTTTTTAGGAATCGTTCAGCCCTTACTAAACATGAACGGACTCACACTGGAATAAAACCCTATGAATGTAATAAATGTGGAAAAGCCTTCAGCTGGAATTCTCATCTTATTGTACATAAGAGAATTCATACAGGAGAAAAACCTTATGTTTGCAATGAGTGTGGGAAATCTTTCAACTGGAACTCTCATCTTATTGGACATCAGAGGACTCATACAGGAGAGAAACCTTTTGAATGTACTGAATGTGGGAAATCATTCAGCTGGAGCTCCCATCTTATTGCCCATATGAGAATGCATACTGGAGAGAAACCCTTTAAATGTGATGAATGTGAAAAAGCTTTTAGGGACTACTCAGCCCTTAGTAAACATGAAAGAACTCATTCTGGAGCAAAACCATATAAATGTACTGAATGTGGAAAATCCTTCAGCTGGAGCTCCCATCTTATTGCCCATCAGAGAACTCACACGGGAGAGAAACCGTATAACTGTCAGGAATGTGGCAAAGCTTTCAGAGAACGCTCAGCCCTCACTAAACATGAGATAATTCATTCTGGAATTAAGCCCTATGAATGTAATAAATGTGGAAAATCCTGTAGCCAAATGGCTCACCTTGTTAGACATCAAAGGACTCATACTGGAGAAAAACCCTATGAATGCAATAAATGTGGAAAATCCTTCAGTCAAAGCTGTCACCTTGTTGCTCATCGGAGAATTCACACTGGTGAGAAACCCTATAAATGTAATCAATGTGAAAGATCCTTTAACTGTAGTTCTCACCTCATTGCACACCGGAGAACTCATACTGGAGAGAAACCATACAGGTGTAATGAATGTGGGAAAGCATTTAATGAGAGTTCATCCCTTATTGTACACCTAAGAAACCATACTGGAGAAAAGCCCTACAAATGTAATCATTGTGAGAAAGCATTTTGTAAGAATTCTTCCCTTATTATTCATCAGAGAATGCATAGTGGAGAGAAGCGCTTTATATGCAGTGAATGTGGAAAAGCCTTTAGTGGTCACTCAGCCCTTCTTCAACACCAGAGAAATCACAGTGAAGAGAAACTGAATTGAATTTGCGAGTTTTTTGTTTATCATACATTTTGACAGCACATTGAGGAAAACTCTATAAACATAATCAAGAGGGGACATTTTTCATTGAGAGTTCAGTAAGACTTCTCCCGCATTATTTACTAGAAAGTATCTATCTTAGAAGAAACCCCGTGAAGTAAAAAAATAGGGAAAAGCTTTCAGCAGTTATGTAGCCCTTATTCAAAATCGGATAATTACAATGAAGAAAACTAAACTCCCCTTACGGTCTACCAGTAATTCATACTTGAGAACCGTGACTGTGGGGAATGAGGCATCTTTTAGCAAGAGCTCTCACCTACTTGTAGATTGGTGTGAATTGCTAAGGGAAAAACCTTATGCAGAGAAAAGTTTTTGACTGGAAATACACTGTTTTGCATCAAGCTGGAGTATTGGATGGAAAACTTTACAATAACATTTTGTGCATAATTGTAGAAATGCAGATTTTGTTGTTATAAGGGGAGGGTCTAGGTGCTCAGGAGTAGAATATGAAATGCTAAATCTGAATGTAAGAAAAATAATAGTATTGAATGGGGTATTTACTGTTGATTAACCTCCTTAGAGAAAATTAATGAATGAGATGACTAATGGTAGAAAAGTTATTGCCTAGGAGTATGAGACTGATGTTGCTGGACAGAAAGTGATCCTTAGCCCAGTGTGTCAGCGTCCATTGTTACTCATCACTGCATTGTTGGGCAATTAGTTTGTATTTTGTTTTAGGCAATCACTATAAATTATAATTATGGACACTGCATCAGTATACATAACAAAGGAATAAAAAGGATACAGAATTGTATATACATATTTACTGTAACAGATCTAAAAAATGTGTATGGATAAAGACCTGAAAGATCCATGGAAAAATTAACCCAGTTAATTTGAGATTTTAAAAAAGTTTTACAAATACATATAACAATTATGTGCTGGGCTTTATTTTAAATGCTTTCCAAGTGTTAACTTGTTTAGTCCCCTTAACTCTATGAGATAGATACTGTTACCCCAGTTTTACAAATGGGTAAGCCGAAGCAGAGATGTTGAAGGATCCTACCTAAGGGGCACAACTAGTGAGGGAGTAGAGCTGAGATTGTTTGGCTCCAGAGTTCTTGTTTTCAGCCACCATTTTATGCTGCCTCGCCAGTGATTTTTTTTTTCCATTTCCTTCAGTGTTTCTATAGTAGAGATTTGATAATAAAAAGAAAATCCTAAACAATGAGGAATAAAGTTACCTGTTTCTCTGTCTTGAAGGATTTATAGTAACATGAGAACTAATATCTCTTTGGAATATGAAGTCTGTGTTGGACATTCAGAATCACTGCATTTTCTGGGACCTGAGTTCCCTAGAACTTTGCTGCCTGCAGCCCCAAGGATTACAGGGCAGCAGGGCCTGGAGGACTTGCTGGAGGACTGGGCAAGTCCCTTGGTGGGTTTAGAATGCCACTTACAGAGCAGAGGGCAAGGATATTTGTTCCTTTCCATAACCAGACACCACTGAACTTCAGAGCACCATTTCCCAAGGTTTACCTTGAATTCAGTGTTTATTTTTTCAAAATCTTCTGCAGATGAAAAGCTTACTTGAAGGAGCAGGATTCAGAAGGGAAGAGAGCTAGCCATTCCACCTAGAGTAATGAAGTCTCGGTGTTCACAGGGGAAAGATGGATCGAAAGATTTGGGTGGCTTCTCTCCAGTCATAAGTATTTCCTGTGCTCTCTAAAACAGGGCTCTAACTGGGGGCCAAGGATCCTTCCTGGATAGGCTTCAAGGGCATTGAGTGGAACTCTGGGGTTCATAAAGCTCATCTAATTTTTTTTTTTTTTTTTTTTTTTTTGAGATGGAGTCTCGCTGTGTCTCCCAGGCTGGAGTGCAGTGGCGTGATCTCGGCTCACTGCAAGCTCCGCCTCCCGGGTTCACGCCATTCTCCCGCCTCAGCCTCCCAAGTAGCTGGGACTACAGGCGCCCGCCACCACACCCAGCTAGTTTTTTGTATTTTTAGTAGAGACGGGGTTTCACCATGTTAGCCAGGGTAGTCTCGATCTCCTGACCTCGTGATCCACCCGCCTCGGCCTCCCAAAGTGCTGGGATTACAGGCTTGAGCCACCGTGCCCGGCCAGCTCATCTAATTTTTAAAGGGCCCGTGGCTCCCCGGTGGTTGAGAAATGATGGCCTAGTGATGTCATGGGGAGGCTGTTTTCACCCTCTGACTCCCAGCTGGGGCTCACTTAGGTGTGCAACATTTCATTGCAGTCCTTTTAGGGCCTGACACTTTAGTGGTCACCTGATAAATGTGGCAGGGGCAAGTTAGTCATTGATGGATTTTTTTTTTTTACATGATTTATGCAAAGGCCCTTGGAGAGAATGAAGTCAGCAGTATTAGCTTAGAGAAAGCAGCATCATATACCCAGAATCATACTACCAGTAGGATGTGGATATTGTATTCTAATATCCAAAGTGAATCCAAATTCTCTGATTTAGAGATTCCAAAGGATTTCATATGTCATATGCAATATTTCACAAGCATCCTGGTAACTTATAACCTTATTATCAAGATTATTATCTTGAAAAACTTTCTAGGCCAGGCACCGAGGCTCATGCCAGCATTTTGGGAGGCTGGGACAGGAGGATTACTTGAGCTGAGGAGTTCAAGGCCAGCCTGGGCGACATAGCAAGATCCCATCTCTGTTTAAATAGATACAGTTTTTTTTAATGTCTTACAGGACTTCCTGGCAGGGCACAGTGGCTCACTCCTGTCATCCCAGCACTTTGGGAGGCTGCAGTGGGTGGATCATGAGATCAGGAGTTCGAGACTGGCCTGGCCAACATGGTGAAACCCCATCTCTACTAAAAATACAAAAATCAGCTGGGTGTGGTGGCATGCACCTGTAGTCCCAGCTGCTCCAGAGGCTGAGGCAGGAGAATCATTTGAACCCAGGAGGTGGAGGTTGCAGTGAGCCGAGATGTGCCAGGGTGACAGGGTAAGACTCCATCTCAAAAAAAAGGAAAAAAGGGGGGCCTCCTGTGGCTCAGGTCACATCATGAGTCAAAAGAAAGTCCCAGACTTCTGCTGCTTGCTGGGAAGTACTCCCTTCCTGTCACCTATCATGCACAGCCTGGACACTAAAGAATCAAGATTGATTTTGGTGTTCCCTAACGTCCAGGACTCCCGGGTCCCCTCTGTCTCCCTCATACATGACTGAGTTCATTGCCTTTTTGAGCCCATCTTCCATTCCTGCCATCTCGGAAGCCTAGGGCCCACTTTCAGTCATCAGGAGTCCCCTTTCACCTTCCTGCTGTGGGTCTCCCTGGTGCACATTGCCTCCCTTCTAAGGGTGACTGCTTTCCTTCCACTTTCTTTTCTTTTTCTTTTTTTTTTTTTTTTTTTTTGTTTGTTTGGAGACACAATCTTGCTCTGTTGCCCAGTCTGGAGGGCAGTGGCACGATTTTGGCTCACTGCTACCTCTGCCTCCTCGGCTCAAGTGATCTTCCTGCTTCAGCCTCCCAAGTAGCTGGGACTACAGGTACACGCCACCATGCATGGCTAGTTTTTGTTTTTGTTTTTGCGTTTGTTGTTTTATCTTTTTGAGACAGAGTCTTGCTCTGTTGCCCAGGCTGGAGTGCAGTAGCATGATCTCAGCTCACTGCAACCTCCACCTCCTGGGCTCAAGTGATTCTCACGCCTCAGCCTCCCAAGCAGCTGGAACTACAGGTGCGCACCACTACACCCAGCAAATTTTTGTCTTTTTAGTAGAGCTGGGCTTTTGCTGTGTTGGCCAGGCTGTTCTTGAACTCCTGGCTGCAAGCGATCTGCCCTTGACCTCCTAAAGTGTTGGGATTGCAGGCGTGAGCTACCGTGCCCATTCCTTTTTTCCTGAACATTTTCCAAGTGAGGTTGGTGGAAATCACGGATGGGGAACTACGCATGCAGAGGGCTGACTGTAATTGATTTCTTTCTGCCTCCTCACTAATCTGCACACTGCAGGCAGGGACCTGGTCTCATCATGCCTGCACCTCCAAGCACTGCCCTTTTACCCTGTAGTCTCCCCATTGGTCAGCTTGGTTCCATGAAGGAACTCCGTTACCACAGCAAGGACTGACCTCACACTGGTGGCTCCAAGTCACTGCCCAAACATTCTGAAGGGAGTAGAGCTTGATTGCTCAGATAAATAGAGGGCAGATGCTGGACTGTAGCTGAGTATTTCCTTTCATCCATAGGATAAAATGCTGATAATTTGAGAGTGATGGACAAGGTTCAGAGTGGTTTCCTCATTTTGTTTTTGTTTGTAATGGAATGCCCACTTCATTTATGCTTGCCGTTTGCAGATGGACTCCATCCCACTGGAAACGTAACAGGCTTACCAGGTAGCTTCAACCATTGGTTTTACATGACTCAGGGAAAACTGAAAAGCTGTTTCAGGAGAGATAAAAAGAGGGTAATTACATTTCACCGCAAAACGTTTTCTTTTCAAGGCAATAAACAATCACAACCACCCAGAAACATCACCAAAGGGCCCAAAGTGTTCTCTCGTAAAACCCAGTTACCTGGGATTCAAGGGGCTGCCTCGAGATCCGTGGGTGAGTCATTGAATTCCTCATTCAGTGAAGTGAGAATCGTAGCCTGGAGTCCTCTCTTATCTGCTATGTGAATGTGTACTGTGTGCTTGGTAGTAGAAAGGTTCATAAAATAGAGTGTAATTAGATAAACATTTGCTTGGAAATTAGATTTTATGCTCTTCACTCTCTGTTAAGTTGTGCTTTCTCTTTAGGGATTGCCATTTTCTTCTCTTTCTTCTTCATTTCACTTTAATTAGCACACACAAAAACCTTGATCCCATCCAGATTACACAGATGTGTCTGTCTGACTTGAATTGTAATTTGGTGCGTGTTTTGGCAGTAGAGCATGCAAGTCTAGACACAGAAGGTTTATGAGTGTAGAGAATTTTTATTTTTATTTTTATTTTTATTTTTTAGACGGATCTCGCTCGGTCGCCCAGGCTGAAGTGCAGTGGCGCGATCTCGGCTCACTGCAAACTCCGCCTCCCAGGTTCACGCCATTCTCCTGCCTCAGCCTTCTGAGTAGCTGGGACTACAGGTGCCTGCCACCAGGCCCAGCTAATTTTTTGTACTTTTAGTAGAGACGGGGTTTCACCATGTTAGCCGGGATGGTCTCGATCTCCTGACTTCATGATCTTCCTGCCTCAGTCTCCCAAAGTGCTGGGATTACAGGCATGTACCGCCACACCTGGCCGAGAATTCTTTATAAGCATTTTCTATGGTTCCTTTCTAATTTGAGTACTAGAGGATATCTGTTTATCTTACAACAGCAAAACCAACCCCGACAATCTTTGAAGCTCAGCAACCCTCTGTGGAGATATATGATGCTTATAAACAATCTCCATTCCATGTAAAGGAAATGCTGTGTGATACATTTGCATCTAATTTGTGTCCGAGGAAAGGACACTACTGTTGGCTCCCTGGCCTCTCTGCCTGGCTCTCTGATCTTTTTTTTTTTTTTTGAGACGGAGTCTTTCTCTGTTGCCTAGCTGGAGTACAATGGTGCAATCGCGGCTCACCACAACCTCCACCTCTGGGTTCAAGCAGTTCTCCTGCCTCAGCCTCCTGAGTAGCTGGGAATACAGGGGTGCACTGCCATGCCTGGCTGATTTTTGTATTTTCAGTAGAGACAGGGTTTCACCCTGTTGGTCAGGCTGGTCTCGAACTCCTGACCTCGTGATCTGACTGCCTCGCTGGGATTATAGGCATGAGCCACTGTGCCCAACCCTCTCTGACCTTCTAATGAGGTCATAGTCCCTTCAACTCAAATTCCCTCCAGGTCCTCAATTTGGGCAGAGATTTCCCAACTTGTATGACTGCAAAAGGAGGCCAGAAACCAAAAGTATCCTGTTCCTAAAGGTCATTCTTCGTGATAGGGAGCACCGGATGCAAAAAGAACACCAGGCTTCTGCAAATTAACCCACACATTGCTGCCAGGCGTTGGGAGAAATGTATTAACACATGCCATCTGAGATATTTGGAAGCTGTGTGTTAGGCTGCCTTCTCTAATGCCAAGTTATTTCCTTGTTTTCCCAAATTCATCTTAAGCCATCTTAAAATCTCTTCTTCTTGATCCCCTTTAATGCCCTTTTAGCGGCGTCACCTACGAACCCCATGAAATTCCTGAGGAATAAAGGTAAGTCAAGGGATCTGGGAGGGCGGGCGGGTGGACCCACAACATTCCTGAAGCTGTTGTGATGTGTGGCTGCAGAGGGTGCCGGGTGGTCACCAAGGAGTCTGCACCTTCATGTATGTTAGACAAGGTGTCCCCTATGGAGGGGGATGCACAGTGACACCGTCTGGGGCAGGTGAGAAGTGACTGAACTCCATGGACTGGTGTTGTAGTGAGTAAAGCACAGGCTGTGTCTGAGATCTCTGTGGAACACACAGAATGCATGGGCGCACACAGCGACCCCGTCAGCAGCCTTTCTAGCAACTCTCCCCACCGTGGCTTGTCCTGGAGCCTCCTCAACACCACTCGCTTCAGAGTCCTCCAAAGCAGAAGGCACCCTGTGTCTGTGCCCCAGAGCGTCCTTCCTCCTCCTCTGCACATTCGCTAAGTGCCTGCAGCTGGACGGCTACTGAGTCAGCTCCGCCCCCCACCCATCCCCACTGCTTTAGCACGTAGCCACCATTTGTTTTAATCACGTACACTGAGTGAGACATGCAGACGCAGAAATGACTGTCGTGAAGGAAGAAGCCTGGTACTCACGGGTCCCTAGAAGTAGGAGGCCACACAAGGAAGCACCAGGGTTGGTCAGGAGGCAAAGGGAGCCAGGAAAGGTGTGAGCAAAAGCCTTTATTCTGGGCCGGGCGCGGTGGTTCATGCCTGTGATGCCAGCACTTAGGAAGCACTTAGGAAGGCCGAGGCGGGCAAATCACTTGAGGTCAAGAGTTCAAGTTACCAGCCTGGGTAACATGGTGAAACCCCATCTCTACTAAAAATACAAAAATTAGCTGGGAGTGGTGGTGGGCACCTGTAGTCCCAGGTATTCGGGAGGCTGAGCAGGGAGAATCGCATGAACCTGGGAAGTGGAGGCTGCAGTGAGCTGAGATCGTGTCACTGTACTCTAGCCTGGGCAACAGAGGGAGACTGTCTTGAAAAAACAAACGCTGGGCGCGGTGGCTCAAGCCTGTAATCCCAGCACTTTGGGAGGCCGAGACGGGCAGATCACGAGGTCAGGAGACTGAGACCATCCTGGCTAACACGGTGAAACCTCGTCTCTACTAAAAAATCAAAAAACTAGCTGGGCGAGGTGGCGGGCGCCTGTAGTCCCAGCTACTCGGGAGGCTGAGGCAGGAGAATGGCG
>NW_012102088.1:1219621-1220455 GCF_000951045.1 Mandrillus leucophaeus | reverse complement strand
GATTCTTCTGCCTCAGCCTCCCGAGTAGCTGGGATTACAGGTGTGCACCACCACACCCAGTTAATTTTTGTATTTTTAGTAGAGATGGAGTTTCACCATGTTGGCCAGGCTGGTCTCAAAGTCCTGACCCCATGATCCACCCACCTTGGCCTCCCAAAGTGCTGAGACTACAGGTGTGAGTCACTGCGCCCGGCCGGTGATTACTTTCTAACCTAGAGTGTTGAAATATACCTGGGGGATTTATTTTAATCAGTTATGACAAGACTCCCAGACATACAAATGATCTTCATGAAGGAAAAAGTTTATACCCACAGATTCCTGGAAACAGGAGACACGGCCCACCACAGAGGGGCACAGCAGGACCCTCAGGAAGCACAGTGAGGGAGGGTGAGCATGGCCCCCGCCTCTACTGGGGTTTCCGAGGGAAGGAATGGGTGAGGCATGGCAGGTAGTCTGAGTAAATTTAGATTTGAATGGTTTAATTTTGGTAAACCATAGGGGTGGTTTCTAGTTATCCAGTATTTGACCCTGGAGTGATTTAGGGCAGGCAGGGAGAGATTGGCTTAGTGTGTGAGTTTGAAAGGGAGATGGTTGGGGTGTGGGCTCTGGATTGGTTGGTTTGTATATCAAAGGTGTGCTTGCAGGGGAGTCATCTGCTGTCTCTAAGAAATAACTAGCCCTGAGAAGGGAGGTCTCTCCAGGATTAAGGCCCCAAATGCCAGAGCATCAGGAATACAGAAAATAAGAAAATATAATAAATCCACCCAGCAATTCCATTTCTAGGAATTTCTTTCTTTCTTTCTTTCTTTTTTTAAGATAGAGTCTCACTCTGTC
>NW_012102088.1:1213477-1214516 GCF_000951045.1 Mandrillus leucophaeus | reverse complement strand
TGGAAAGATGTCTGCCTTACTCATAGTAAGAATTGTGCATTGAAACTGCCAAGCTTAAATAATGAAGTTCGACAAAAATGATTAAGTACAGAGTTTATTTGAGCACAAAACTTGAGGATGTCCACCCAGGAGACACTGACTCCAAACTAATGGGGACAGCGTTTCTAAAGAGAAGTTAAGGTTTCACTTATATGCACAGAGACTGACATTGTAGCAGGATTGTAACATTTTCCATGTGAGACCAGTGCATAAGTTATATCTATTTGATTGGTTCCAGACAGCAACCCCGTTCCAAGGAAGATTATTGCTGTGTGAGGAGGAGCAACCATCAGAGGGGGCTCTCACAGCTAGCACCTCTTGGTCTTCTTATTTACAGGAAAAAAAGGCAGAAGTTGCTGCTGCATCCTTGTGATTCAAGCTGCATAGCCACATTGCTCTCAAGTTTCAGAGTAGTTCAAGGTTCCAGCAGCTTTAAGTTTAAATTAGTTTAAGTTTGAATGATTTGATTTCATAAAACTACACTGTAATTCCAGTTTTCAGCTATCCTGTTGAAAGTGGGTAAAATGTCTCATAACTGTATCGGCAAAGGAGCTGGGAAACATAACCTCAGGTCTTGTTTGTAGGCTAGCAGTGAGCACAACTTCTAGAAAGGGCAACTGACAGTTCTCATAAATAGAAAAACAACGCGATCACTTTTTTGTTTGTTTGTTTTTTTGAGACGGACTTTCAATCTTGGCCCCCAGCCTGGAGTGCAATGATAAGATCTTAGCTCACCGCAACCTCCACCTCCCGGGTTCAAGCGATTCTCCTACCTCAGCCTCCCGAGTGACTGGGAGTACAGGTGCCCACTACCATGCCAAGCTAATGCTGTGTTTTTAGCAGAGATGGAGTTTCACTTTGTTAATCAGGCTGGTCTCGAACTCCTGATCTCAGGTGGTCCGTCTGGCTCGGCCTCCCAAAGTGCTGGGCTTACAGACGTGAGCCACTGCGCCCAGCCAAGGTGCCCACTACCATGCCAAGCTAATGTTGTGTTTTTAGC
>NW_012102088.1:1195350-1204719 GCF_000951045.1 Mandrillus leucophaeus | reverse complement strand
CACGATCTTGGCTTACTGCAAGTTCCACCTCACGGGTTCACGCCATTCTCTTGCCTCAGCCTCCCGAGTAGCTGGGACTACAGGTGCCTGCCACCACACCCGGCTCATTTTTTTTTTTTGTACTTTTAGTAGAGACAGGATTTCATCATGTTAGCCAGGATGGTCTTGATCTCCTGACCTCGTGATCCACCCACCTCGGCCTCCCAAAGTGCTAGGATCACAGGTGTGAGCCACCATGTCTGGCCTATTTCTAGGAAATTTTATTAAAAATATGCTATTCATTTTCCTAGTCTACTTCTCCCATCCTGCTTGGTGACTTTCTCATATATTTCTCTAGCTCTGCAAATATCTCAGCGTATTCTACCCCAGCCTTGCGCTCACAGAATGCTCTTGTTTGCCTCCTTCACAAACAAAATTTAAGCAGTTAAAAGACAGTGTCCACACCCTCCTGTCTAACAGCAATCACACCCCCTTTCTCCATCTCCTGCTGGAAATTGAACCGTCCATGCCAAGGCTGGCCTCTGTCCCAGCTTCCATCCTCTTAGGCCAACTCAAGGACTTTCCTGGCAATTCTTTCTCCCTTTCCTGCATGCTCCGGTCTGAATGCTGGTGTCCCCCAACCCCATATTCATGTGTTGAAATCCTCATCTCAAAGGTCAGGATATTAGGAGTTGCAGCCTTTGGGAGATGACGAGGTCATGAGGGTGGAACCCCCATGACTGGGAATAGTACCCTTACAATAGAAGTCACAGAGAGCTATCTCACTCCTTCCACCCTGTACGGATACAACAAAGAAACCACCCTCTGTTGAACCAGAAAGTGAACCCTCACCAGCCACCAAAGCTGCTGGTACCTTGATCTGGGACCTCCCAGCCTCCAGAATTGTGAGAAATCAATGTCTGTTGTTTCTTTGTTTTTTGTTTTTCATACAGAGTCTTGCTCTGTCACCCAGGCTGGAGTTCAGTGGTGTGATCTCTGCTCACTGCAACCTCTGCCTCCCGGGTTCAAGCAATTCTCCTGCCTCAGCCTCCTGAGTAGCTGGGATTACAGGCATCAGCCACCATGCCTGGCTGATTTTATTTTGTATTTTTAGTAGAGATGGAGTTCTGCCATGTTGATCACGCTGGTCTCGAACTCCTGACCTCCTGATCCACCTGCCTCAGCCTCCCAAAGGGTTTTTTTTTTTTTTTTGAGACAGGGTTTCATTCCCGTCACCCAGGCTGGAGTGTAATGGCGCAGTCTCACCTCACTACAACCTCCCGCTCCCTAGCTCAAGCAATTCTCCTGCCTCAGCCTCCTGAGTAGCTGTGAGTACAGGCACCTGCCACCTCATCCGACGAATTTTTGTATTTTTTGTAGAGTCAGGGTTTCACCATGTTGCCCAGGCTGGTCTTGAACTCCTGAGCTCACGCATGGTCTGCCCACCTCCCGAAGTGCTAGGATTACAGGAGTGGGCCACTGCGGCTGGCTGTGTCTGTGGTTTCTAAGCCACCAAGCCTGTGGTGTTTCGTTACAGCAGCCAGAATGAACTGGTACTGTAGTATCACGATTCACTGTCTCATTCCCATTCACGAACGTGCTGCCAATGTTCACGTCTTAAAAACAAGATCCGTCTCTCGATCTCTTAGACTCCTCCAGGAGCTGTGCCCATTTCTCTTCTTTCTTTTATACAAAGTTCCCCAAAATCATTTTCAAAATTCACGGTTTCCAGTTACTTTCTTCTCACTCCCTCCCGAACCTGCTTCAGTTGTGTCCCCACCACACAGCTAATATGTCCTCTGCCTAGATCTCTAATGACCTCCTGGATGCCCCATCCAACGGTCCGTTTTCAGTTTTCTTTACTTTTTTTTTTTTTTTTTGGACAGAGTCTCGCTCTGTCATCCATGCTGGAGTGCAGTGGCACAATTTCGGCTCACTGCAACTTCTGCCTCCCAGGTTCAAGTGATTCTTCTGCCTCAGCCTCCCGAGTAGCTGGGACTACAGGTGTGAGCCACCATGCCCGGCTAATTTTTGTATTTTAAGTAGAGACGGGGTTTCGCCATGTTGCCCAGAGTGGTCTTGAACTCCTGACCTCAAGCAATCTACCTGCCTTGGCCTTCCAAAGTGCTGGCATTATAGGCATGAGCCAGCTCGCCTGGCCCATTTTCAGTTTTCATCACACCTAAACTATCTGCAACCTGTGTTCTTTTCCCTCCCAAAATATTTCCTCATGAAAATTTGAAAACATACAGAACAGTAGACAGAACTGTAGAGTGAACGCCCCATATCCCTCACCTAAAATCTAGTTATTCATTTTACACTCTTAGCTTTTTCATAGTCCAGGCTGTTTTCAGTATGCTGTTTCCACTGACGGGTGAATCTCAGGACGCGTTTCAGCTCAGGTGGCTGAACCCCTTGCCCTGTGCCAGTGAAGAGATGGCAGTCAGGGGAAGGCCAGGCATGAGGCAAGGGGGAGCTGCTTCAACTTGTCAGATTTTTTTTTTTTTTTTGAGATGGAGTCTCGCTCTGTCCCCCAGGCTGGAGTGCAATGGCACAACCTTGGTTCAGTGCAACCTCTGCCTCCTGGGTCAAGCAATTTTCCTGCTTCAGCCTCCTGAGTAGCTGGGATTACAGGCACGCGGCACCATGTCCAGCTAATTTTTGTATTTTTAGTAGAGACAGGGTTTCACCATGTTGGTCAGGCTGGTCTCGAAATCCTGACCTCAGGTAATCCACCCACCTTGGCCTCTCAAAGTGCTGGAATTACAGGTGTGAGCCACGGCGCCCATCCCAACTTGTCAGATTTTACAAGTGGCTGAATAATGCACTTACTTTGCCAGCTGCTATTTTGTTCAGTTTGCACAAACAACAACTTGTTATTTTTCACATTTCAGATAATATGAAGGAGGATGACACACCTGAGCCTGCAAAGAACAGCCGTGATTTTATAGCATGTTCCGTAGTCCTAAAATTGACACCTGGGATGTAGGTCCATGGAATTCCATCCTAAGTTGTCCTGCAGTGTCCTTTCATGAGAGCACCACACAATCTGAGACCATCAGGGCAGCACCCAAATCATAAGATGAAGGCCACTTCCCCTTCAGCTGCATACACAGCAGGTGTTGCCACACAGAGTCAGGGACCCCGTGTCTCTACAGAGCAGAGGGGAGGGCTCCAGCCCAGGACGGAAGGTGAACTTGAGTCAGGGATTGTTGGGGGCAAAAATTATATTTGTTCACATAGGCCGTAAAATCTAACTTCAGTATTTTCTAAAATTAAGAAAGCCTGAGCAACGTGGCAAAACCCCATCTCTACAAAAACATAAAAAAATTAGGCAGGTGTGGTGGCGCATGCCTGTGGTGCCAGCTACTTGGGAGGCTGAGGCAGGAGAATCACTCAGACCCGGGAGATGGAAGTTGCAGTGAGCTGTGATCATGCACTGCACTCCAGCCTGGGTGATAGAACGGGACTCTGTGTCCAAAAAAAAAAAGCTATTTTTTAAAGTGTGTCTGGTTTTGACTTCTATTCCCCTCTGTAAGGACAAATATATTAACTGAAAGACATAGCTAAAATGAACATTTTTGAGCACTTATTTTCTTTTCTTTCTTTTTAGCAATAATTCGGCATAGACCTGCTCTTGTTAAAGTAATTTTAATTTCGAGCGTAGCCTTCAGCATTGCCCTGATAAGTGGGATGGCAGTCTTCTATATGATATAGTAAGTATCTGCTAAGTAACATCTGCTATCCTGACCGGGCGCGGTGGCTCAAGCCTGTAATCCCAGCACTTTGGGAGGCCGAGACGGGCGGATCACAAGGTCAGGAGATCGAGGCCATCCTGGCTAACACGGTGAAACCTCGTCTCTACTAAAAAATACAAAAAACTAGCCGGGCGAGGTGGCGGGCGCCTGTAGTCCCAGCTACTCGGGAGGCTGAGGCAGGAGAATGGCGTAAACCCGGGAGGCGGAGCTTGCAGTGAGCTGAGATCTGGCCACTGCACTCCAGCCTGGGCGACAGAGCAAGACTCCATCTCAAAAAAAAAAAAAAAAAAATCTGCTATCCTTAAATGAGACGTAACAAGTCAACTGATTATTATTTAGTGTCAAAGGATGATGATGACACATCTTACAATTGTTAAATTATTATAGTCATTATAAATTTCCAGATTAGTGTTTTTCAAAATGTGGGTTGTACTCATGTTGAGTCATGATACACATGAAAAAAAAAGAAAGGCAGGCACAGGACAGAATACAATTCAGCAGAATAGAATATATTAGGAAATATTACTTAAAATATTAATGTAAAAGGCTGATTTTTAAACTTTTCAGATGCACATTTGAGACATGTACACACACAGAGACACATGGTTGTGAAATAAAATATATTTTTTACTGGGAGTCATGATAAAAAATGTTTGAAAGACACAGTTTGAGATGCTGGCATCCTCCCAAAATTCAGTATTTTATTTATTTTTTTACTTTTTTTTTTGGGTGGGGACAGAGTTTTGCTCTTGTTGCCCAGGCTAGAGTGCAGTGGTATGGATCTCGGTTCACTGCAAACTCTGCCTCCTGGGTTCAAGCAATTCTCCTGCCTCAGCCTCCCAAGCAGCTGGGATTACTACAGGCATGCGCCACCATACCCAGCTAATTTTGTATTTTTTGTAGAGATGGGGTTTCTCCACGTTGGTCAGGCTGGTCTCGAACTCCCGACCTCAGGTGATCCACCCGCCTGGGCCTCCCAAAGTGCTGGGATTAAAGATGTGAGCCACCATTCTCAGACCCCAGCATTTGGTATTTTAAAATGAACTTGAGGCCGGGTGTGGTGGCTCATGCCGGTAATCCCAGCACTCTGGGAGACTGAGACGGGCAGATCACCTGAGGTTAGGAGTTCGAGACCAGCCTGGCCAACATAGTGAAATGCTGTCTCTACTAAAAATACAAAAATTATCTGGGCATGGTGGCGGGCGCCTGTAATCCCAGCTACTTGGGAGGCTGGGGCAGGAGAATCGCTTGAACCTGGGAGGCGGGGGTTGCAGTGGGCAGAGATAACGCCATTGCACTCCAGCCTGGGCGACAAGAACAAAACTCTGTCTCAAATAATAAATAAATAAATAAATATATATATAGATATATAAAATGAACTTGCTACTTTGGAAGGAATCTCAATAGTGCACAGCAGAAAAGAGTGACGACTCTCCTTTTCACTAGAAATATGTGAGTGCCGTCTGGGGTGATAGCAGCTTTGGGGGAAGATATGTCACCGTCTTCGCAAATAAAGCTTGAGGTCAAGCTCTTTCGAGTGATGTAATCGTTTTGAAATTCACGGTAGAAAAAGGTGAGACACACTGTGACCTCACGTGGTTCTGACCAAAGCAACAGACCCTGACTCCTACTCTGTGATTCCATGCTAGGATTCCGTTGTTATCTCACCAGAAACAGCTTGAGAAGTACAAAATTACTTGCTTCATTAGAATTAAGTATGAAAATGGGATATATTGCCATGTGTGGGATATTTTTTGAGGCAGCTATGTTGAGACCACCTTGGAGTAGGTCACATGAAGGCAAAGTGACATTAAAGGTAAAAGAGGAAAATGTTGCTAATGAGAGTGTAACCTGCGTGCTTGGTTGTGGGTTATCTCCACTACATCCACTGAATTTATGTAACTGTATAGGCCGGGGGCAGTGGCTGACACCTGTGATCCCAACACTTTGGGAGGCCGAGGCAGGTGGATCCTTTAAACTCAAGTGTTTGAGACCAGCCTGGGCAACATGGTGAAACCCCATCTATACAAAAAATACAAAAATTAACCAGGTGTGGTGGCACACACCTGTAGTCCCAGCTACTCTAGAGGCTGAGGTGGGAGCATGCTTTGAGCCTCAGAGGTGGAGGTTGCAGTGAGCTGAGGTCACACCACTGCATTCCAGCCTGGGTGACAGAGTGAGACCCTGTCTCCAAAAAAAAAAAAAAAATTGTGTAACTGTAGCTTCTGTATATTTCATTATTATAGACAAAACTATTAATAAATATAAAGTTTTCTAATGCATCTCAGTAAAATATATCTCCTGGACACTCAGTGTTGAATTGAGTTGTTGAGCTAGTCAATTCTTATTGTTACATTTGTATTAGCACTAAGCTAGAGTGGAGCCTGAGGCCAAAACCGAAACAAACAAACAAAAAACAAAACCACCTATTCAAAAATACAAGTTTTATGTAATTTTTAGTGGTTCATTTTTTCCAGAAGTAGATTTTGAAAATACTATTGGTAAGTTTGCTTTTATTTAAAGCAGGAAAGTAAAATTACAATTAATCTTGTTTGGGGTATAAATGGTTTTTTTATAATTTTTATTTTTTTTGGAGATGGAGTCTTGCTCTGTCGCCCAGGCTGGAGTGCAGTGGCGCGATCTCTGCTTACTACAAGCTTCACCTCCCAGGTTCACGCCATTCTCCTGCCTCAGCCTCCCAAGGAGCTGGGACTACAGGTGCCGCCACCACACCTGGCTAATTGTTTTTGTAGTTTTAGTAGAGACAGGGTTTCACTGAGTTACCCAGGATGGTCTCGATCTTCTGACCTCATGATCTGCCTGCCTTGGCCTCCCAAAGTGCTGGGATTACAGGCGTGAGCCACCATGCCTGGCCTAGATAAAATATTTAAACTTAACGTTGTGACTTTTCATACACCAGTTTTCAATTATTAAAAATATTCTGAACTTCTTAAGTGTTTTGGAAAAGAATAAGCATTTAAAAATACATTAAAACATATGTATAGGGACTCACACCTTTCCTTTTGACTCAAGCTCCCCCGTGGTTCAGCACAGCACTGTTGGATCCTATCTCTGTTTACAATTTTGATATTTGGTATATCCTGGATTTTTTTTTTTTTTTTTTTTTTTGCTTCATTTCAATTTTTAAAAATATTGAGTTAAGGGCTGGGAGTGGTGGCTCACGCCTGTAATCCCAGCACTTTGGGAGGCTGAGGTGGGTGGATCACCTGAGGTTGGGAGTTCAAGACCAGCCTGATCAGCATGGAGAAACCCCATCTGTACTAAAAATAAAAAAAAATTAGCCGGGCGTGGTGGCGCATGCCTGTAATCCCAGCTACTTGGGAGACTGAGGCAGGAGAATCACTTGAACCTGGGGGACACAGGTTGTGGAGAGCCAAGATCACACCATTGCACTCCAGCCTGGGCAACAAAGCGAAACTCCATCTCAAAAAAAAAAAACAAAAAAACTCATCTTCATTTTTCAGTGTTTGGGGCACCTCCTTACATTTCACACTGAGGCGAGCACCTCCCTCTTCTCACTCAATTCTTGCTCCTGCCCCAGCCTTTTGACGATCTTTGGTGATGTTTGCAGCCAGCTCTGCTGCCTCACAGCTTCTAGAGTGCCCACACCCTTCCTCCACCACTGCCCCTGGTACCCAAAGGAGCCAACCCTCTGCTGGGATTTGGCTTTGAGCAAGAAAAACAAAAAACAAATAAGCTAACCCTAAAAGTTTTTTATTTTTTATTTTTTTGAGATGGAGTTTCACTCTTGTTGCCCAGGCTGGAATGCAATGGCGCGATCTCGGCTCACTGCAACCTCTGCCTCCCGGGTTCAAGTGATTCTCCTGCCTCAGCCTCCCAAGTAGCTGGGATTACAGGCATGCGCCACCACGCCCTGCTAATTTTGTATTTTTTTTAGTACAGATGGGGTTTCTCCATGTTGGTCAGGCTGGCCTCGAACTCCTGACCTCAGGTGATCTGCCCGCCTCAGCCTACCAAAGTGCTGGGATTACAGGCGTGAGCCACTGCGCCTGGCACCTAAAAGTTTTTTTTTTATTACATAATTCACAAAGTACTGGGAAGGTAAGTATGTTAAGAAAACACTGTCATCCATTTCCACACCAAACAGAAATAGCTGTTCAATGATCCACTTCCAGGATTGGACCTACAGTGAGGTAGAAACATCAGTAACACCCTTTCTATCCCATTTTGTTCATCACAGATTTCTTGGCATTAATTTTTATTTTGTAAAATATTACACTGAAATATGACTATGGCCGGGCACAGTGGCTCACACCTGTAATTCCAGTGCTTTGGGAGGCCAAGGAGGAAAGGTAGCTTGAGCCTAGGAGTTTGAGACCATCCTGGGCAACATAGCAAGACCCCATTTCTACAAAAAAATACAAAAATAATTAGCCGGGCATGGTGCCATGAGCCTGTGGTCCCAGCTATTCAGGAGGCTGAGCAGGGAAGACTGAACCCAGGAGTTTGAGGCTGCAGTGAACCATGATTGCATCAGTTCACTTCTAGCCTGGGTGACTGAGACCCTGTTCCAAAGAAAGAAAGAGAGAGAGAGAGAAAAAAAAAAGGGAAAAAGGAAAGAAAAAAAAGAGAAAAAAGAAGGGAGGGAGGGAGGAAAGAAAGAGAGAGGAACAAGAAAGAAAAAGAAAAAAAAGGAAGAAAGAAAAAGAAAAAGAGAAAAAAAGATGATTTGTCTGATTATAGAGCTTTTTGTCAACACCTTAAGTTTGGAACCCGATGTGAGTGCCTTGCTCACCTCTAGTCCTGGCTTTTTTTTTTTTTTTTTTTTTTGAGACGGAGTCTAGCTCTGTCGCCCAGGCTGGAGTGCAGTGGCCAGATCTCAGCTCACTGCAAGCTCCGCCTCCCAGGTTTACGCCATTCTCCTGGCTCAGCCTCCCGAGTAGCTGGGACTACAGGCACCTGCCACCTCGCCCGGCTAGTTTTTTGTATTTTTTAGTAGAGACGGGGTTTCACCGTGTTAACCAGGATGGTCTCGATCTGCTGACCTTGTGATCCACCCGTCTCGGCCTCCCAAAGTGCTGGGATTACAGGCTTGAGCCACCGCGCCCGGCCTAGTCCTGGCTTTGATCCATGCTTTGGGATAAGAGTTACTCCTTACTCCAGGAAATGACCTGACCATGTAGACATTTGAGATCTGACCATGATTAGTCTGGTTTCAAAGTCTTACTTCTGCACCCACCCCACAAGCAACTCCTTTCCAGTCAAAAAGTGGCATGATTGAGAAATGAATTATTCACCATGAAAACTGTGCTTCTAAATTTATTTATATCATTCTCCAGTCGACTGGCACAGGCTGAGGAAAGACAACAGCTCGAGTCGCTTTATAAGAATATCAGGATACCGTCATTAGGAGACAGAGAAGAGGGCTCAGGGGACGAGGATGAGTCCACGCACCTACTTCCAGAGAACGAAAAGGAGCTGGAGAAGTTCATCCACTCAGGTAACGTGACCTGTCAGAGCCACTCGCAGGAAGGCCAAGCTGGCAGCGGTGGCTTGGTTTTCTTTTCTTTGTTTCTTTCTTTTTTCTTTATTTGAGATGGAGTCTTGCTCTGTCGCCCAGGCTGGAGTGCAGTGGCGCGATCTTGGCTCA
>NW_012102088.1:1194792-1195300 GCF_000951045.1 Mandrillus leucophaeus | reverse complement strand
CTGTGGCTTGGTTTTCAAAGGCAAAGATAAGTGAGAGTTAAGGGAGTTTGAAGTAAGAGAGACAAATATTCACAGCCACGCTTATGGAAATGAACCTTTCTCATCAAATCTTACAGAGGGGTGAACAACTGTGGGGTTGCTCAGTTCCTTTTGCAGGGCAATTCTATGGATCTAACAGAGTTCAGGAAACGAACTTTTCCCAGCACAAAACATGTTTCCGTTAAACATACTCATTACCATGATGTTATCCTGCATTCAGAACACCAACACGCAGGTGTTTCACCTGCACCATGTCTCCATCTGATGTGAAAATGGGATCCAGACCCACAAAATAGAGGTCATTACCCCAGGGTCAAAGTTCCCAGCATGCCATGCCCACCACAGACATGTTCTCCTGTCCTTGTGAGAAGAGGGTGACACTGATCATTTAAAACTGATTTTGTACAAGTTATTTTTTTTTTTTTTGAGATGGAATCTCACTCTGTTGCCCAGGCTGGAGTGCACTGGT
>NW_012102088.1:1180422-1188912 GCF_000951045.1 Mandrillus leucophaeus | reverse complement strand
CTGCAGGTGCAAGTCACTATGCCCAACTCATTTTTGTTTTTGTTTTTGTTTTGAGACGGAGTCTCACTCTGTTGCCCAGGCTGGAGTGCAGTGGTACGATCTTGGTTCACTGCAACCTCTGCCTCCTGGGTTCAGGTGATTCTCGTGCCTCAGCCTCCCGAGTAGCTGAGATTAGAGGCATGCACCACCATGACTGGCTCATTTTTGTATTTTTAGTAAAGACAAGGCCTCATCATGTTGGCCAGGCTGGTCTCGAACTCTTGACCTCAAGTGATCCGCCCTCCTCAGCCTCCCAAAGTCCTGGGATTACAGGCATGAGCCACTGCACTGGGCTAGTTTTTGTATTTTTAGTAGAGACAGTTTTCGCCGTGTTGCCCAGGTTGGTCACAAACTCCTGGGCTCAAGAGATCTTCCTGTCTTGGCCTCCCAAACTGCTGGGATTATAGGTGTGAGCCACTGAGCCCAGCCTAGAAGTTCTGAGATTCGTGGGTATCTGTTTAAAAACTTCTAGAGAGAAACCTGTAGAGAGTGCAGTGTGTGATTCAGCCATACTAACCGTTCCTCACATGGACTTACTCTCTAAAAACTCCAGACGTAGCCAGAAAGAGGCAGAACGGCCAGAGCAGGAGAGATCACTGATGCTCACTGAGGCAGAGAGCTTTGTCATAACCTGTAGAAAACACTTTCCCGGGCCGGGCGCGGTGGCTCAAGCCTGTAATCCCAGCACTTTGGGAGGCCGAGATGGGCGGATCACGAGGTCAGGAGATCGAGACCATCCTGGCTAACACGGTGAAACCCCGTCTCTACTAAAAAATACAAAAAACTAGCCGGGCGAGGTGGCGGGCGCCTGTAGTCCCAGCTACTCGGGAGGCTGAGGCCGGAGAATGGCGTGAACCCGGGAGGCGGAGCTTGCAGTGAGCCGAGATCCGGCCACTGCACTCCAGCCTGGGCGACAGAGCGAGACTCCGTCTCAAAAAAAAAAAAAAAAAAGAAAACACTTTCCCAATGTCTCTTTACCACATTGGATTATAACTTTTCTACATTCTTCTTCTTTTACTGGGCATTTATACAACTTGAATACAAAATATGGGAAAATAATTTTAAAATTTAATTTTCACCATCCTTGTCAGACAAATAACATTCATTATGAATCCTCTGAAAATTCCACTGTTGGTACCTCCATTTTTCCAGGCTTTTTCCCTCACCCCTGTGTCTCCAGTTTTAATCCTCACTTATTACTATATTGATAACATCGTTTCTACATTTTAGTTATTAGATCAAAAAGAAGGAAAAATATGAAGAAGAAGAAACTGAGGGAACAGAAAAACTCAGTAACACAAAAAGAGACAAAGAATGCGTCACATAATGGAAAAATGGAAGATTTGTGAACACAGATGACAGAGGTGCCGGCTGAGGCAGAGGAGAGGCTATGGGGGTGCTGGGAGACTGAGCCCGTGGGCGTGGCTTGCTCCCAGAGAACCTTGTGGAAGAGGACATCAAAGAAAAAAACGCCAAACGTGTATCCCAGAAAATAAAGCCACATGATATAGCAACTCTTGCTTATTGGCTCTCATAGTTCACGAATAATTATAACTTAATTGGAAAATAGAAAAGAATCTAACTTTGTTAAGGGTGATGAGAACTTGTCAGGATTTTCTTTTCTTGCTCCTGACCAGAAATATTTCATAAGTAGTTTTGGGGGGCCATCTCCCAGACTTTGCCAGGGAATAGCTTTCATGAAGCCAAACTTTCCTGGTGAGATTACCTGTCAGTTCCATACCTTGTCTCCTTTGTACACATGAGGAAACTGAGGATGTCAAAATAAATATGACACCGGATTAAAACATAGTCGTTAATCGGGCCTGGTGGTGCACGCCTGTAATCCCAGCTATTCAGGAGGCTGAGGCAGGAGAATCGCTTGAATCCGGGAGGTGGCGGTTGCAGTGAGCCGAGATTGCACCACTGCACTCCAGCCTGGGTGACAGAGTGAGACTCTGTCTCAAAAATTAATAAATTAATTAAATTAAATAAATAAGTAAATGAAACACACTCATCCAGGCCAGTCATGATGGCTCATGCCTGCAATCCCAACACTTCGGGAGCATGAGGCAGGCAGATTGCTTGAGTCCAGGAGTTCAAGAGCAGCTTGGACAACATAGTGAGGCCCCATCTCCACAAAAAAAGGAAATATACACTCATTGCTGTCAGGTTCTCTCAAGGGAAACAGACCCACAGGCAAGGAGCTAAGAAACACAGCCAGAGGCAGCAAGTGGACACCAAGGGCTGTGGGAATGCAAAGAGGCAAGATTGAGTGAAATGGTGCAGCTGCTTTGGGAAAAAATCTGACGGTTCCTCAGAAAGTTAAACACAGAGTTACTTACGACCCAGCAATTCCACTCCTAGGTATACATGCAAGAGAATTGAAAACACATGTACACACAAAAACCTGCACACTAATGTTCTTTTTTTTTTTTTTTAAAGACGGAGTCTTGCTCTGTCGCCCTGACTGGAGTGCAGTAGTGCGATCTCAGCTCACTGCAACCTCCGCCTCCTGGGTTCAAGCCATTCTCCTGCCTCAGTCTTGTGAGTAGCTGGGATTACAGGCGCCCGCCACCACACCTGGCTAATTTTTGTATTTTTAGTAGAGACAGGGTTTCACCATGTTGTCCAGGATGGCCTCAATCCCTTGACCTCGTGATCCTCCCACCTCGGCCTCTCAGAGTGACTTCATTCTTTTCTGTTGCTGAAAAATATTTAATTGTACAGACAGACCACATTTTGCTTATCCACTTACTGGTTAATGGAAATTTTTGTTGTTTCCACCTTCCAATTAAACCTCTTTCCTTTATAAATTACCGCAGTCTTGGGTATGTATTAGCAGAGTGAGGACGGACTAATACAGGCTAATCTGAAAGGGCTATAGTAAAGTGACATTTAGCCAGTGACTTGAAAGGAGCAGGTAGCAAACACTCCATGCGGCTATTTGAGAGGAAAACAGCTGGGGCAGAGAGATCTGAAGTTGTTACCGGAAAAGGGTCCTGATCCAGGCCCCAAGAGAGGGTTCTAGGATCTCATTCAAGAAATAATTCAGAGCAAGTCCACAGAGTAACGTGAAAGTAAATTTATTGAGAAAGTAAAGGAATCAAAGGATGGCTACTTCACAGACAGAGCAGGGCATTCCCAGAAGTAAGAGGAGGAACATGCCCACCTTAGGTGCGGTGCTTGTTTATATATAAGACAACAAAGTAAAAAATCATAGGGAGGTATGCTCTACCACAAGAGTTCCTGACAAAAGATTGTTAATCGTTGTGTAACTACTGACTTCCACAACAATCTCTATTATTAATATTAAAATGAAACTTCTTTACTTCTTTTCTTTACTTCTTTTTTTTTTTTTTTTTTTTTTTTTTTGAGATGGAGTCTTGCTCTGTCACCAGGCTGGAGTGCAGTGGTGCAATCTCGGCTCACTGCAACCTCCATCTCCCGGGTTCAAGCGATCTTCTTGGCTCAGCCTCCCAAGTAGCTGGGACTACAGGCATGCGCCACCACGCCCAACTAATTTTTTGTATTTTTAGTAGTGACGGGGTTTCACCATCTTGGCTAGGATGGTCTTGATGTGTTGACCTTGTGATCCGCCTGCCTTGGCCTCCCAAAGTGCTACAATTACAGGCATGAGCCACGGCATCCAGCCTAAAGTGAAACTTATTCTTAAACTAAGAATGCTTTTGTTCTTAAGATATTGAGACATCAGGACATTTCCTGGGTCCATTAATTTCTGGGTTGGTTAAGTCCTGAGCCTGTCTGGAAAACATGATTAACTTGTTCCCTTAACTAACAACTTCTGGCGACATGGAATGCCTAACCTCCTGGGAACGCAGCCCAGCAGGTCTCAGTCTCATTTTACCCAGCCCCTATTCAAGATATAATGGAAACATGGTGCCATTGTGGCCCAAGTGGTGAGATGGGTATGAAGTTCTAGGAGAACAAAAATTGAGTGTTGGGTCCAGACAAAGCCTTGTAGGGTCATGGAAGCCACTGTGAGAGCTAAGGCTTAACTCAGGGAGGAGAAGGCACTGGAGAGTTTGGAAAGGGAAGTGACCAGACAGGACTGGGGATTGAAACACGTCCTTCAGGCCGGGCGCGGTGGCTCAAGCCTGTAATCTCAGCACTTTGGGAGGCCGAGACGGGCGGATCACGAGGTCAGGAGATCAAGACCATCCTGGCTAATGCGGTGAAACCCCGACTCTACTAAAAAAAATACAAAAAACTAGCCGGGCGAGGTGGCGGGTGCCTGTAGTCCCAGCTACTCGGGAGGCTGAGGCAGGAGAATGCCGCAAACCCATGAGGCGGAGCTTGCAGTGAGCTGAGATCCGGCTACTGCACTCCAGCCTGGGCGACAGAGCGAGACTCCGTCTCAAAAAAAAAAAAAAAAAAAAAAGAAACACGTCCTTCTGGCTTGTGCTTGGAGAATAGACAATGATGAATGAGGAATGGAAGAGGAAGACCATTTAGAGACAATTGTAAGAAAGCAGGTGTGAGATGATGGTAGTGTGGTCCATGGCTATCACGTATGTATTGATGACAACCAATTCCATTCTGGTTGAATTTTGCGTCTAGGACAAACTTTGCTGAAAGATTGCACATGAGGCCTCCATGAGTCAAAAAAGACTCTAGCTGGATCAATGTTGTTAACACATGCAGTGCGGAAAAATATTAGATTCTTGTCCCTGGAAAGCAAAACACAACTTGCTCACAGGCTCCACGTGGGCATGCAGGAAAGGAGTGAAGCATGATTATTGGGTTGTCTACTGAGGAGCCAGAAGGTCTGAGCTGCCACTGCTGAGGGGGTGACTCTAGGGCTGCAGATCCGGGAGCAGGGGGTTTGGGATAACCTTTGGACAAGTCTAGTCTGAAAGGCTGATTACACAACCAGCTGGACAGGCTGACACAGCAAATGGATCCCATCTGGGGAAGTGTGAGCTATAAATATAAATAAGGGAAATGGCCAGATGCAGTGGGTCACACCTGTAATCCCAGCACTTTGGGAGGCTGAAGCAGGCAGATCACTTGAACTCAGGAGTTCGAGACCAGCCTTGGCAACATAGCGAGACCCCCATCTCTACAAAAAAATACAAAACTTAGCCAGGTATAGTGTGCACCTGTAGTCCCAGCTACTCTGGAGGCTGAGATGGAAGGATTGCTTGAGCTCAGGTGGTTGAGGTTGTACTGAGCCGTGACTGCACCACTGCACTCCAGCCTGGGTGACAGAGTGAGACCTTGTCTCAAAAAAAAAAAAAAAAGAGAAAAGAAAAGAAAGTCATAGAGCTGGAATCACACTGTGTAGCCTTTTCAGAATGGCTTCTTTGCTTTTTAATACACATTGAAATGTCCTCCATGTCTCTGACAAAGATTTTTTCACGTCCTACTTTATGATAGTACATATATAATAGAAAACAACATTTTATTTTGTATTAGGAAAACAAACGTGTTGATTTGAGATTTGGTGGGTTTTTTCCCCCAGTTGCAGCTCAAAAATCCTGCAGATTTAGCAGATTTAGAAGGGATCCCTGTTAATTGTGCGAAAGTTGATCATATGAATTGGGTCCTTCTTGTCATACCCACCTAAAACAGAGTTGAAACAGCTGTGGGAAGAAAAGCATTCAGGGCATGTAACACTGATCCAAAAATGTAATTCTCTGGAAGCCTGGCTGCTGAAACTCCCTGCTGTAACCTGAAACAAGTTTTATTTCATGGCCACTGAAAGGACACACTGCAACTCTAAAACTAGTTTTGTAACTGAAGTCTAGCCTGAAAATGCACTTTAAAAGTTTTTTTCCTTTTTCTCATTTTTGCCTAGTCTTGCGATATAACCTTGAACCTTACCATAGAATCTTTTCTTCTTGTTAGTCTTAAAATACAGCCTTGAAATGTACTTTCTTTGAAACACCATGTCCACCACTTCTCACCATACACTCCCTTAGACCATGCACATTTGTCCAATTGTATGCTAGTATCTAATTATGTGCTTACTCAGAAGTTCCTGGGGATAATCTTGAGACAGACTTGGTAGGCATATGGACCTATCTGTGAAATTTCAGAGATTACTTCAAGGCAGTTAGTCAACCACCGGGCCATTATTGAAATGCAGCTAGCCCACACTCCAGGTGGACCATGGCTTGAGACATCCACCAGAACAAGACATGCAGACCTAGTACTCAGCACCCCCCTGCACACCTCCCAGTCCAAGTTCACATCCTTGGACTCAAAAACTCTGTTTTGAGCAAAACTCCGTCTCAAAAAAAAAAAAAAAAAAAAAAAAAGCAAAAACACAGTAACAAACCAAACCAAACCAAAAGACTTCTGTGAGACCTTCACTTTTTTCACCAGCTGATACTTCCCAAACACGATTCTGCCACCATTTTTGAATGACCACATAGTCATTATAATGGCAGCAGTGGCTGATTTGGAGGGGCCGCTGTGATGATGCCCGCTGCAAATGCGGAGGCACAGCCAGGGCTGCATGGTCCGTGGAGCCCACGGGGGCTGGAAACAGGTGATCCCAGTGGGATCCCAGCCCCGAGCCGTACTGAGTTGTCAGGACGGGAGCCCTGTGCTTCCAGGCGCAGCTGCAGCCACCTAGTCGCGGCTCCAGACAGGGCGTCCCTGTACTCTTGGGGACCTGGGACGTACCCTTTCTCCACAGGCCCAAAAGTGCCCGCACCCACTCCCTGGCCTCTCCCCACTCTCAGCACCTGCTCCATGGCAGAGCAAAGTTGTGGACGTTTCAAGATAGCCAAGCCTGGGAGCTATCACGACCCGGCCAAATGTGTGTGCACTTGGGGCAGTGATGACATGCCAGCCCCCCACCACTTCGACCTGCTCCAGAAACTGCTTCTGAGGCTGACACTTTGGGCACCAAGGAGCAGGGGAAGGAGGCCGGGGGCACTGAGGGTGGCTCGGGGCGGGCCTGCAGGCGACCTTCAGCGTGGACAGCCTGGGCGTCATGGACAGCATGTTGATGGCCATGAGAAGCAGACAGGTTCCTAGGTGGGAAGGGGTGGGTTTTCTGTGAAACCCCACCTTCAAGCCACGGATGGTCTGAAGCCTGGAAGCCACGCTGCCAGTTCCAGGTGGAGTCTGTGATCCAGAGAAGGAAGCTCCTTGATGCCTTTCGGCCAATGGGATGGTGCTTTTCCCAGGCCTGCCCATGGCTGACTGTGGGCCAATCAGCATGCACTTCCTCCCACCCATGGACCAATCAGCACACGCTCTCTCCATTCTGAGCCCATAAAAAACCCTAGACTCAGCCAGACTCAGACACTGGAGACTCTTTGTATGCGGGTGCAAGCTACTCACTTCAGGTTTCCTCTCCACTGAGGGCTGTTGGGTCGTCCAGTAAAGCCCTTCTCTGCCTTGCTCACCATCCAGTTGTCTGCATAACCTCATTCTTTCTGGACGTGGGATAAGAACTTGGGGGACGAGAACTTAGGACCCAACGAACAGCAGGAGAGAAAGGGGCTGTAACACATTCCTGGCTGAGTAGCCATGTTCCTGGGCTGCATGAGTGAAAAATGGCAACTCTTCTGGGGGCCCAGACTTTGGGATTCCCCGAGCCAGAGCTGTAACACTGTAGCCCTCCTGCCCTCAGCCAGCACTGGGTGGCTGCCCCGGACGACTGGAAGCAGCAGCCGGCCAGAGCAGGGCGGCGGGACTAAAAGAGATACATCACAAACAAGCTGAAAACACACCCCTCCCAAAACACACCGCCCCGCTTGCCAGGCCGCAGGCGACGGGAAGGAGAGAAGAGCTGTGGCTCTTCCGGGAGCCCAGACTCGAGACTCCGGAGCCAGGGCTGTGACACGCTGCAACACCCTCTTTGGGGCTCTGCTGTTCACGGTGTCTCCGAGCTTTCCAGCGCCACCACTTTTCTGTTGTCTAGATGCTGGTTCCTGCAGAAGAAGCCGCCTGCAGTATGTCTGGTCCAGCAGCAGCCTTACAAGGAGCCGGCGCCTGTGCCAGCGCCTGGAGCTGCCCGCCCCACCGCAGCAGCCAGCGTGCCTGGCTGTGTGCAGTGGCCGAACCCTTCACTTGCTCGTTCACACACCCCTTGCGGCTCCGCGCCGGGCTCACCCTTGGTAGCTGTGGGATCCAGATGCAGCCTACTGGGCCGAGTGGGTGGAACGAGACCAGCGGGTGTGAGCAAAACTCAAGCAGAGGCGCGACCACAGAGGTTTCTGGCTGGCGAATCGACACCCATTATTAGTAGCTTTCTGTAATTTGTATTTTACAATTCTTTTCCTGAGATCATATCAATTTTTTAAGCATAACAGCCCTATAATAATGGGGGCAAAGTGCCGGGCGCAGTGACTCACGCCTGTAATCCCAGCACTTTGGGAGGCCGTGGCGGGTAGATCACCTGAGGTCAGGAGTTCGAGACCAGCCTGGCCAATATGGTGAAACTCCGTCTCTACTAAAAATACAAATACAAAA
>NW_012102088.1:1157361-1179852 GCF_000951045.1 Mandrillus leucophaeus | reverse complement strand
GGATGGTCTCAATCTCCTGACCTCGTGATCCGCCCGTCTCGGCCTCCCAAAGTGCTGGGATTACAGGCTTGAGCCACCGCGCCCGGCCCTTGTTGTTCTCTTTCTGAGCTTGATGTCAAATTATTAAAAGGAAGTGAATAAAAAGACATAGAGAAAGTGAGATTAGATGCATACAAGTGTTGCTTAGTAAATTGGACACAATGTTTAACTATATACGCATGAGAGTTGTTTTCTGTGGGGCCCGGAGACAGGGATCTACTTATGTCCTGCTGCTACAGGGTGCTTCCGTATCCCACCTTCACCCTCTTTGTCATGAACCTGTGTGGAGTGTTTTTTTTTTTCTTGTCCCTAATCAAACATAGAGACTGAGAAAACTGACTCCAGGGCTTGAGTGCATGCGTTTGAATTACAACATTATCTTCTTTTTTTTCTTCTTCTTTTTTGAGACAGAGTCTCGCTCTGTCCCCCAGGCTGGAGTGCGGTGGCGGGATCTCAGCTTACTGCAAGCTCACCCTCCCAGGTTCACACCATTCTCCTGCCTCAGCCTCTGGAGTAGCTGGGACTACAGGCGCCCGCCACCACACCCAGCTAATTTTTTTTTTTTATTATTTTTTATTTTTTTTTTTATTTTTTTATTTTAGAGACGGCGTTTCGCTGTGTTAGCCAGGATGGTTTCGATCTCCTGACCTCGTGATCCGCCCGCCTCAGCCTCCCAAAGTGCTGGGATTACAGGCCTGAGCCACCGCGCCCGGCCGCAACATAGTCATTTTTATTTGCTTTCTCTTCCAGTGGATATATTTTGTGACTGATTGACTGTATGTAATAATATGTGCATTTGGATATGTGCCTCTGGGAACACATGAAATGACACGTCTTCAAACAAATAGACACTCTCAGACAGCAATCGGTAGAAACCTGGATACGTCTCCTTTAAGAAAGAGCGAAGCCCCGCCTCCGCCCCATCTGGAGTGTCCATTTCCCAGCGCCCCCTACAGAGGTTTGGCCTTTACTTCCGGAAGGAGGTGGAGGCGACCCTCACTCTCCCGCAGTGCCTACAACATTACCCAGAATGGCCTGCGTTGGGCGACGGCGACCTTCAGCCAATGAGGCCTCCGAAAGGTGGCGCTTCCGTAAGCGCACGCACGGTCGCGGCGGGACTTCCGTCGTCCTCTTCGTGGCGGTCGTTTTGGCATTTGTCCGGACTCTTTCCTTGGTAGAAAACAGCGGAGCGATGAGTCAGCATCATCCGTGACTGACTGAGAAGGCGCAAAAGGAGTCTTCCTCGCTGCGCAGAGGCGAAGCTGAGGTTCGGCGGCGCCCGGGGTACCCCGGCCCGGCCCGGAATAAGGACTTCCTCTCTTGTCCCGCTCCGCCCACAGAGTCCGATGGCGGCGGCTGAGCTCACGGCCTCGGCCCAGGTATGTGCCGCATCCTCCGGACCTTCCCCGCCCTCCCCACGCGAGTCGTAGCACTCCGAGGGCGCCTGGTCGCGGCCTTGCAGCCCAGGGCAGGACATGGGGGCTCGCCGGAGGGGCGCCCGTTTCCAACACCTGGTGTGCTAGGAAAGGGAGGGCGCGACTGCAAGGGGTCCCTGATGAGAGGCGCCACCGAGCCCTGGGGCACAGAGGTGACACAGCCAGTGCGAGGGCACCCGGCTCCGAGGCCAGGCATGGGGCGTCAGGGAGGCCTGAGCCCATTTAATACCGCCATGGATGCCCTTCTCTGAGGCCTGGTTCTTTCCACGTTTCCCTTGGCTGTAGTGTAGAGGGGGTTATGAAACCTACGCCAGGAAGGGGAGGGCTTTCCAGTCTCTCACTAGCCTTAACTCCCATCCACAGGTTCTCTGGGTTGCGGAGTGCCATTCCCCCAGCCCTTAGTTCTGAAGACATTGGGTGAACCCCAAGCCCAGGGTTCTATGTCCATGTTAGTCTAGATAGAGTTGTTCCAATTTCTGGCAGCCAATATGAACAGGTGTGGAAGGTTTTTCCAGAAAGGTACAAGATGTGCAAATGCTTAGGTGCAGTACGGAGCTGGAAGCATTTATGAAGCCACAAGTCTCCTTGCTTTCTGGTGGGAAGCAAAGAACAGGAGGATAGGCGTCTGGACGGCAGTGGCCGCCTGAGAAGTTGAGTGTGTTTTCAGGAGGTAATAGCAAGTGTGAATCAAAAAGTTTTTACCAAGGTCTTCACAGGCTTCATCTGTGTGCACAGTGGGGCACAAACTGTGGGGTTGAGGGAGGAGGAAGAAAAATCAGGGTAGACTAGTCCGAGTGAGGGTTACTGGCCCAGGATCGTGGTTTAGGAGATGTGGTTAGATTCTGGATGCGGGGTTTCAAAAGGGACAACTAAATTACATAATGTAGGTGGTGAGGGAGTGAAACCGAGGATTCAGAGAAGACCCCCGGGTTTTTGGTATTAGTAGCTGTAGGGAAAGAAGTTTCATCAACTAAGATGAACAAATTGGCAATAGGAGTAATATTCACTAGGGATATCAGGTTTATTTGGGTCATGCTAAGAGTCACATCTTTCAGAGCCTACTTAATGCAGGCATTAAGTGGGCAGATGAACACGCAGGTCTTGAAATCTAGGAAGCAGTGACCAGGCGCGATGGCTTACGCCTGTAATCCCAGCACTTTGGGAGCCTGAGGCAAGTGGATCAGAAGATCGAGATCATCCTGGCTGACACGGTGAAACACCATCTCTACTAAAAATAGAAAAATTAACCAGGCGTGGTGGCGGGCGCCTGTAGTCCCATCTACTAGGGAGGCTGAGGCAGGAGAATGGCGTGAACCCAGGAGGCGGAGCTTGCAGTGAGCCGAAATCACGCCATTGCACTCCAGCCTGGGCGACAGAGCAGGACTCCGTCTCAAAAACAAAACAAAACCAAAAAAACCCAGTAGTTCAGGGTGCAGATATTCAAGATGTGGCTGTTGTGTGCACCGAGGTGAGTGAGCTGTGGGTCACAGGCGGGGCAAGCTCTAGATTTTGGTTGTAAAGCTGTTAGTGGGCCAAAATGGGGAGGAGGATGATGGAGTAAGTGGTCATGAAGGCAGGGTATGAAAAAGACAGTGTAGTTTGGCAGGGGCCAGGGCTCCCAGGAGAAGAATGGACATGAGACAGATGCAAATGCATAGGCCATTCAGGACAGAACTTGTGCTTATTCACCACTTTGTAGGTATCCAGGATTTTGTGATAAGTTGATGGGGCCTGGGTGTTTCATTCAGGCTTGAATATTAAATTAATGTCATGTGGTCATTTGTGAGAGTCATTGTGTGTGAGATGAGCGACCAGTGAGGCTGGGATTTAAATGAGCTTTAGGTGTATAGTGACTGCCAAGGGGATGGTAAGTGCAGCACAGAAGTTGAATAGGGCCATGGCGTGAACCAGGGAGGCAGAGATTGCAGTGAGCTGAGATCTCACCACTGCACTCCAGCCTGGGCGACAGAGTGAGACTCCGTCTCAAAAATAAATAAATAAATAAACTGTTGATCTCATTTGTCCAGTGTCACGTGTCTGTATTTGGCTGTTGGTTATCCACTCTCTTTTTTTTGTGGGGTGACTCAGTCTTGCTCCGTCACCCATGCTGGAGTGCAGTGGCATGATCTCGGCTCACTGCAACCTCCACCTCTCCACCTCCTGGGTTCTAGTGATTCTCCTGCCTCGCCTCCCGAGTAACTGCTACTACAGCCCCGTGCCACCGCGCCTGGCTAATTTTTTGTATTTTTAGTAGAGATGGGGTTTTACCATGTTAGCCAGGGTGGTCTCGATCTCCTGACTTCGTGATCTGCCCACCTCAGCCTCCCAAAGTGCTGGGATTACAGGCATGAGCCACTGTGCCCAGCCCAGGTTATCCACTCTTTCACCCAGGTAGCATGTGGGGAGGCCAGGATTTGCCTGTGGTATGGAACGTAGTAGTGGTCATGGTCATATGGCAGTGGGATATGGAGACCTGAGGTATATGCAGTATAATGAATGATATGCACTTGGAGAGGGAGTGTACCTGATGGCCCCAGTGCCCCCGTTGAGACTTACGTGACCTTGGTGATACTAGAGGAATGCTTGTCAGGAAGGAGTGGTTGCCCTTACGCCACGCCCATAGCTTAGATACATGTATTTGTTCACCTGCCTTTTGTTACTGATGGCTGCAACCGGTGACCAAGAGCCCCATTAGGAGATGACAGCACCAGTTGACTGCTTTCTCCTCTGAGTTGGGGAGCTTGGAAAGAGGATGGGGTAAATGTGTGAGGGGAAAGATTATGGATCCTGAGAGGAGGAACCGTTTGTGGTTTCATCTGTCCCCATCCTGGCAGGGCATTGTGACGTTTGAGGACGTGGCTGTGTACTTCTCCTGGAAGGAATGGGGTCTTCTTGATGAGGCTCAGAAATGCCTGTACCATGATGTGATGCTGGAGAACTTGACACTTACAACCTCCCTGGGTAAGGTCCTCACACCCACCTCTGTGCCCCGAGCTAGTCTTTGCTCTTACCCTTTCCCCAGGGACAGATATGTTTTCACAAGAGGACCCTTGACACAGCTTCCTGTTCCTGGGTAGGTGCTGCAGTTGGTAGGGCTAAGGTTGCATGTTGCCTACTTTTCTCCGTGAGCAGGCAACACCTGCTTCCCTTTCATGTGGAAAGATTCAGAGTCAGGCTTCTTATAGTCAGCCTCATGGATCTCACCTTGTTTGCGTCTCCCTGACCAGGTGGCATTGTCCAGATCTGAGGCTCCTGGAGGCCCTGGAGACCCAGGTTCTACTTCCTTCCTCTAGGGTACCCTTCCTCACGCCTGCCTCTGCCAGCAGTTATGTGGGCTATGAGTGGCTCTTGCAAAATCCTCCTCTGAATTTCTCCTTGTATTGTTTTCTTTTCCTGTGGGCTATCATATGCAGAGTCATTCTGGGCTGGTCCTGGGTACTTGCATATTCCAAGTTCCATGTTCTTGATCGTAGGGGTCAGGTGGACAGGCCCTATGGTTCTGAGGATGGCTGTGATTCCCCACAGCAAGGTGGACTCAGAGGGATCCTGGCCCTAGGGACCGCCTAAAGGAGGACATTCTGTCAGGGTTATGTCCAAATCATACCAGAAACATACCCTGTTTGACTAATATTTTGGTGCTAATGACATTTGGGGCCAAACCTCATTACTGCCTTTTCTTTCCCATTCTGGACACTGAGCCTGCTTGTCAGCTCTATACCTGGTTTCTGTGTCTCTTACTTGCAGCCTGGGGTTAATCCCCACATCTCTGGACTCCATGTCTCACCCATTTTTCTCACTGCCTTATCTGCAGTGCTCTTCAGTGTTGGCCTCTACATAGTATGTAATGAGGTGTCCAATGTCCACGTATGTCAGCCGCTATTTTATTGTCACATTTTCTTGGACCTGGACACATACCTGTACACAATGCACGTGTTAGCAGGAGAAGAGATCTCACTGAAAATTGCTCTAGAGGAATAAGTTGTGTATCCTGCTTCTTCTCCATGTTTCTCATCCCATGGCTGTGTTTTTTAACTCAGGAGCCCTCCCCAGTTCCGTGATCTTTAGAGGCCCAGTTCTGCTAGGCAGCCCCATCTTAAACTTGAACCCAACACCTTGGTCCTGGAAACAACCCCATGGACTCAGTTCCTGGGTTTGTTGGATGCACCTTTGTCTGTGGGCTACCCCCATGCCACTAAAGTCAGCATGCTCTTCACCATCATTTTCTTTCTTGCAGGTGGTTGTGGAGCAGGGGATGAGGAGGCATCTTATCAGCAGAGCACTTCTTCACAGCGGGTGTCACAGGTTAGGCTTCCTAAGGCCCTTCCTTCTCCCCAGAAGACCAACCCCTGTGAGATATGTGGCCCAGTCTTGAGAGAGATTTTGCACTTGCTTGAGCACCAGGGAACACACCATGGTCAGAAACTGTATACAGATGGGGCCTGTAGGAAACAGTTACAATTTACTGCATACCTTCATCAGCACCAGAAGCAGCATGTTGGACAGAAGCACTTCAGGAGCAATGGGGGCAGAGACATGTTTTTGAACAGCTGCACCTTTGAAGTATCTGGGAAGCCCTTTACTTGCAAGGAGGTTGGGAAGGATTTCCTGGCGAGATCAAGATTTCTTCAGCAACAGGCTGCTCACACCAGAAAGAAGTCAAACAGAACCAAGAGTGCAGTGGCCTTTCACAGTGTAAAAAATCATTACAACTGGGGAGAATGTGTGAAAGCTTTCAGCTACAAACATGTACGTGTTCAGCACCAGGGAGATCTCATTAGGGAAAGATCTTACATGTGCAGTGAATGTGGGAAATCTTTTAGCACAAGCTGTAGCCTCAGTGATCATTTGAGAGTTCACACTTCAGAAAAGCCTTATACATGTGGGGAATGTGGGAAATCCTATAGGCAAAGCTCGAGCCTTATTACGCACCGAAGAGTTCACACTGGAGTAAGACCTCATCAATGTGATGAATGTGGAAAATTATTTAACAGGAAGTATGATCTTCTCATACATCAGAGAGTTCATACTGGAGAAAGGCCTTACAAGTGCAGTGAATGTGGGAAATCCTTTAGCCATAGCTCCAGCCTCATTACACACCAGAGAATTCATACTGGAATGAGGCCTTATGAGTGCAGTGAATGTGGGAAATCCTTTATCCATAGTTCTAGCCTTATTACACACCAGAGAGTTCACACTGGTACAAAGCCTTATATGTGCAGTGAATGTGGGAAATCCTTTAGCCAGAGCTGTCACCTCATTAAACACCGGAGACTTCACATTGGAGAAGGGCCTTATGAGTGTAGTGAATGTGGGAAATTGTTTACTTATAGATCTCGTTTCTTCCAACACCAGAAAGTTCATACTGGAGTAAGATCTCATGAATGTCATGAATGTGGAAAATTATTTAGCAGGAAATTTGACCTCATTGTACATGAGAGAGTTCACACAGGAGAAAGGCCATATGAGTGTAGTGAATGTGGAAAATCCTTTACCTGTAAATCCTACCTCATCGCACACTGGAAAGTTCATACTGGTGCAAGGCCTTATGAATGTGGGGAATGTGGGAAATCATTTACCCATAGCTCTACACTCCTTCAACACCAGAGAGTTCACACTGGAGAAAGGCCTTATGAGTGCAGTGAATGTGGGAAATTTTTTAGCCAGAGCTCCAGTCTCATTAGACATAGGAGAAGTCACACCGGAGAAAGGCCTTATAAGTGCAGTGAGTGTTGGAAATCCTTTAGTAACCGCTCTAGCCTCGTTAAACACCAAAGAGTTCACACTGGAGAAAGGCCTTATGAATGCAGTGAATGTGGAAAGTCCTTTAGCCAGAGCTCTAACCTCAGTAATCACCAGCGAGTTCACAGTGGGGAAAGGCCTTATGAGTGTAGTGACTGTGGAAAATCTTTTACCTTCAACTCCAACCTCCTAAAACATCAGCATGTTCACAAGGGATAAAGGTTAGGTAACACACATAGGGCTGTTGTGGACTGAGAAGCGTCCCTGCAGAATTCATAGATGTAAATAAACAAATAAATATGTATTTTCAATAACCATGCTTTATATCTAGTATATGTTATCTGAATTTTGTTTTATACAAATAAATTTATATGTGTACGTACTACTCTGTCTCTCTTATGTCCACACATAAAACCAAATGGTTTCTTTTTAAAAAAAAGACTTTGTTTTTAAATGGACAAATTATAATTGTCCATGCTCCTGGATACCTAGTGATGTTCTTTTGATGCCTATAATTTAGAGTGATCAGAGTAATTAGCATATCCATCATCTCAAACATTCGTCTTTTCTTTATATTGGGAACATTCAGTCTCAATTGCCATTCTCCCAACAACCTGAAATTATAGATTATTACCTTTAGTTCTCCGGTAGTGGTATAGAACACTAGAACTTACTCCTCTTGTCTAGTTGTAATTTTGTAGACTTTAACCAATCTTTGTCTATTCCTGCCTACCCACTACCCTTCCCAGCCTTTAGTATCTTCTGTTCTACTTTTTACTTCTAAGAGATCAACTTTTGTTTTGTAGGGGTGGGGGACAGTCTTCCCCTGTCTCCCAGGCTTTTTTTTTTTTTTTTTTTTTTTTTTTTTTAAATGAGACGGACTTTTGCCCTTTTTGCCCAGGCTGGAGTGCAATGGCACAATCTTGGCTCACCGCAATTTCTGCCTCCCGGGTTCAAACGATTCTCCTGCCTCAGCCTCCCGAGTAGCTGGGATTACAGGCATGTGCCACCACCCCGGCTAATTTTATATTTTTAGTGAAGACATGGTTTCTCCATGTTGGTCGGGCTGGTCTTGAACTCTCGACCTCAGGTGATCCACCCGCCTCGACCTCCCAAAGTGCTGGGATTACAGGCGTGAGCCACCGCACGTGGCTTTTTCTTTTTTTTTTAAAGCTTCCTCATACGAGTGGGAATGTGCATGTTTATGCTCCTGGCTTATTTCTCTTAAATAGTGTCCTCCATTTCCATCCATGTTGCCTCAGGTGACAGGATTTCATTCTGCTCTTTGAATAGTATTCCTTTGTGTGTATAAACCACATTTTCTTTATCCATTTATCTGTTGTTGGACATCTAGGTTGATTCCATATTTTGGCTATTGTGAATAGTGCTGCAGTAAACGGGGGGTCGATGTATCTCCAATGTGATGATTTTCTTTCCTTTGGATAAAGTCCCAGTAGGGGGATTGCTGGATGATACGGTAGTTGTATTTGTAGTTTTTTTGTGTGTTCTTTTGTTTTTTGAGATGGAGTCTCACTCTGTTGTCCAGGCTGGAGTGCAGTGGTGTGATCTCGGCTCACTGCAACCTCTGCCTCCCGGGTTCAAGCGATTCTCCTGCCTCAGCCTCCTGAGTAACTGGGATTACAGCCGTGTGCCACCACGCCCAGCTAATTTTTGTATTTTTAGAAGAGACAGGGTTTCACCATGTTGGTCAGGCTGGTCTTGAACTCCTGACCTCGTGATCCGCCTGCCTCAGCCTCCCAAAGTACTGAGATTACAGGCGTGAGCCACCATGCCCGGCATATTTGTAGTTTTTAGAGGGACCTCAATACTGTTTTCCATAGTGGCTGTACTAGTTTGCATTTGCACCACCAGTGTATGAGTTCCCTTTTCTTGTATTTTGTTGGTTTTTTTTTTTTTTTTGAGACAGTTTCACTCTCGTCACCCAGGCTGGAGTGCAATGGCACGATCTTGGCTCACCGCAACCTCCGCCTCCCAGGTTCAAGCAATTCTCTTGCCTCAGCCTCCTGAGTAGCTGGGATTACAGGCCTGCGCCACTACACTCGGCTAATTTTGTATTTTTAGTAGAGATGGGGTTTCTCCATGGTGGTCAGGCTGCTCTCGAACTCCCGACCTCAGGTGATCCGCCTGCCTCAGTCTCCCAAAGTGCTGGGATTACAGGCATGAGCCACCACGCCCAGCCTTTTTTTTTTTTTTTCCTAGAGACGGGGTTTCACCGTGTTAGCCAGATGGTCTCGATCTCCTGACCTCGTGATCCGCCCGTCTCAGCCTCCCAAAGTGCTGGGATTACAGGCATGAGCCACCACGCCCAGCCTTTTTTTTTTTTTTTCCTAGAGACGGGGTCTTGCTCTGTTGCCCACACTGGAGTGCAGTGACGTGATCTTGGCTCACTACAACCTCCACCTCCTGGGTTCAAGCAATTCTCCTGCCTCAGTCTCCTGAGTAGCTGGGATTATAGGCGCACACCACCTCGCCTGGCTAATTTTTGCATTTTTAGTAGAGACGGTTTCACCACGTTGGTCTCAAACTCCTGACCTCGTGATCCATCCAGCTCAGCCTTCCAAAGTGCTGGGATTACAAGTGTGAGCCACCGCGCCCAACCATGAGTTCCCTTTTCTCTGCATCCTTGCCAGCATCTGTTTTTGTCTTTTTGATGATAATTATCCTAAACGGGAAGAAGTGATACCTCATTGCGGTTTTGATTTGCATTTCCCAGATAGTGATGAGTGTGTTTTAATATATTTGTTGACCATTTGTATGTTGTCTTTTGAAAAATGCTTATTCAAATCGTTTGACATTTTTAAATTGGATTGTTTGAGGGTTTCTTTGCTGTTGAAATGTTTCAGTTGTTTGTGTATTGTATTCTGGCTTTATTTATTTATTTATTTATTTTGAGATGGAGTTGCTCTGTTGTCCATGCCGGAGTGCAGTGGCACGATTTCGGCTCACTGCAACTTCTGCCTCCCCGGTTCAAGCAATTCTCCTGCCTCAGCCTCCTGAGTAGCTCAGATTACAGGTGTGCACCACCACACCCAGCTAATTTTTGTATTTTTAGTAGAGACGGGTTTTTGCCATGTTGGTTAGGCTGGTCTCAAACTCCTGACCTCAAGTGATGTGACCACCTTGGGCTCCCAAAGTGCTGGGATTATAGGCATGGCCACTGCATCTGGCCTCCTTCTTGATTCTTGACATTTTCCTTACACTGTCACTGAGTGGGTTCTACATCACAAAAAGATGAATAGGCCAGGTGTAGTGGCTGAATCCTATAATGCCAGCATTTAGGGAGGCCGAGGTGGGAGGATTGCTTGAACTCAGGAGTTTGATACCAGCCTGGGCAACATGGCAAAACCGCATCTCTACAGAAAATACAAAAATTAGCCGGGTGTAGTGGTGCACGCCTATAGTCCCAATTACTCCTGAAGGCTGAGATGGGAGGATCACTTGAGTCTGAGAGGTTGAGACTGCAGTGAGCCTTAATCGTGCCACTGCACTTCAGCCTCAGCAACAGAGTGAGACGCTGTCTCAAAAAAGGAAAAAAAAAAAAAAAAGAATGTGGAGATAAGCAGATTTCAAATGTGAAGTGAAAAGCTTTTCATTGTTCGAACCATATTGCTAAGTGAGAAAAGCAAAGTACAGATATGTATAGAATCTATGACTTTTTTTCCTATAAGATGAAAAACCTATAATATAATTGACACACACTGAATAATGAGCAAAGGGAGACACAATTCTATGAGGATAATACTATACTGCAAATTTCACCTTCTGTTTTTACTTATTCATTAAATTATTTATTTAGAGACAGGGTCTTGCTCTGCTGCCCAGACTGGCCTCAAACTCCTGTGCTAAAGTGATTCTCCCTCTAAGCCTCCCAAGTAGGTGGGTGAACAGGCACACTTTTTCTCCACCTTGGTATTGTTCAATGTTTTTAATAAAGAAAAAGAATCTCATTTTAATGACAAAACCAACAAGGAGACCATTTTTAATCACATGCTGACCTTAATTCCATGTCTTCTTAGACATCACTGTTAAAACTTCTGGGCCAGGTGAGGTGGCTCACGCCTGTAGTCCCAGCACTTTGGGATGCCGCCTCTGGTGGATCACCTGAGGTGAGGAGTTTGTGACCAGCCTGGCCAAAATGGTGAAACCTCGTCTCTACTAAAAATACAAAAATTAGCCGGGTGTGGTGGCAGGCACCTGTAATCCCAGCTACTTGGGAGGCTGAGGCAGGAGAATGAATTGCTTGACCCAGGAGGAGAAGGAGGTTGCAGTGAGCCGAAACTGCGCCATTGTACTCCAGCCTGGGCAACAAGAGAAACTCCATAAAAAGAAAAAAAAAAAAACCCTGTAAAGTCAGCTGGGAGTGGTAACTTACACCTGCAATGTCAGCACTTTGGGAGGCCGAGGCAGGGAGATCAGAGATCAGGAGTTTGAGACCAGCCTGGCCAACATGGTGAAACCTTGTCTCTACTAAAAATACAAAAATTAGCTGGGCGTGGTGGCAGGCGTCTGTTATCCCAGCTACTCGGGAGGCTGAGGCAAGATAATCGCTTGAATCCAGGAGGTGGAGGCTGCAGTGAGCCGAGATTGTGCCACTGCACTCCAGCCTGGGCAACAAGAACAAAACTCTGTCTCATAAATAAATGAATAAATAAATAAATAAATAAATAAGCTGGGCACAGTGGCGTTGTGCCTGTAATCCCAGCTACTCTGGAAGCTGAGGCAGGAGAATCACTTGAACCCAGAAGGCGGAGGTTGCAGTGAACCAACATGGCGCCACCGCACTCCAGCCTGGGACAGAACGAGACTTTGTCTCAAAAAAAAAAAAAAAGGCCGGGCGCGGTGGCTCACGCCTGTAATCCCTGCACTTTGGGAGGCCGCGACGGGCGGATCACGAGGTCAGGAGATCGAGGCCATCCTGGCTAACACGGTGAAACCCCGTCTCTACTAAAATACAAAAAATTAGCCGGGCGCGGTGGCGGGTGCCTGTAGTCCCAGCTACTCGGGAGGCTGAGGCAGGAGAATGGCGCGAACCCAGGAGGCGGAGCTTGCAGTGAGCTGAGATCCGGCCACTGCACTCCAGCCTGGGTGACAGAGCGAGACTCCGTCTCAAAAATAAAATAAAATAAAGAGCTCTTTGGGGTATTATAAAATTCTAGCTTATTATTAATGGCAAAAACCGCAATTACTTTTGCAGCAACCTAATAAAACCCTAAAAAACACTGTAATCGGGGTTCTTGAGCCCCTTGATCGCCTGTTTCCACACCTGCATTCCACTTCTGTGGAGTGTACTTTCCCCTCAATAAATCGCTTTCATTGGTTCTTTCTTTCGTTGCTTTTTTGTGCGTTTTGTTCACTTCTTTGTTCAATGCACCAACAACCTGGACAATTCACAGTCAAGACTTTCCATCCGGTAACAAGAGTGCATTCATGTGAATTATAACACAGTAATGATTATCAGTCTCTGCTTCCAGTGCAGGCATTTTGTGTCTAAACGATTGTATAAAGTGATACACGAATTTGGATTTGTAGCCTTTGGGAGCATTCACAATATTTTTAGCTCCTGGGAGCTTAAATTTCCAAAAATGTGAATTAATATTTTTGCAAACACTTGGGTGGTCAGTTACAAACAGGGATTCCCCAGGAATCTCAATATAGCCTCTAAGGAGGGGCGAGACCATCCTCTGCCCCAAAAGAATGCGCGCTTTAATGAGCCCCCTGAGGTGGAGCTGGGACTTCTCTGCAGAAGCGCCTTTGGGAAGCGGCAGCTTTACTACCTTGGAACCTGGGGAACTACATTACCCAGAAAGCTCTACATTGAATGACAGCGCTACAGAACCAGTAAGGGCTCAGAATAAAGGCGCTTCTGGGTGCGCACGTAACGTAGTGGCGGGATCTCAGCGTTCACTGGTAGCGGCCATTTTGGTTAATGTTGGGGGTGTGTGTGCGGTTCGTGAGGTGAGAGGCGCTGGAGCTGTGGGTCCGAACCGCGGTGTTTGAACCCAGAAGTTGGAGAAGAGTCCTTCTCGCCGCACAGAGGCGGATCGTAGGCCCCGTAACGGCGCCCGCCTCTCCCGGCCGTGCTTTCCCCACGTACTCGGATGGCGGCGGCCGCACTGAGGCTCCCGGCTCAGGTAATTGTGCCTTCCCTGCCCTCAGGTCACCTCATCCTAACCCGAGTCCTGAAGCAGCGAGGGAGCGGCGACTGTTCACAGGTCTGCAGCCCGGACCCGGCGTCGGGATACTGAGGCGTTCGCGGGAGAGGTCCCTGTTTCTGACACCTATGGGAAGCGGTGGGGAGAGCGACAGGCACAGGGACCGGCGCGGGCAATGGCCTGGAATTGAACGGACCCGGGAGGATGGAACCGGGGGTCCACAGGCGCCCGTAGGGAACAATATGTGAGGCGAAGCTTCTCTCGGAAGAGCGGGCTGGGGGCTGTGTATTCACTGTGAAGACGCTAGAAGCCATGGAGAGTTTCGAAGAAAGGAGGGATGCGATCCAAGTCCAGGCTTTCAGTGTTTCCCAAAGGCCAAAGGAAGAACATAGTAGAGGGAGTGAGGACCTTGGGGTTCTGGGAGGTTGACTCCTTTGTTGATAGATCACATAGGTGGTAGAGATGATATTTTGCACTGAGACACGCAGGTCAGACAACCTCTCCGAGGTCACCTGGCTCCAGCGATAAGAACAGGTTCAAGGAGACCTGAGCTTATCAGATCCCCTTTGTAATGTCTGCCTTCCCCTCAGACACTACTGGCTGCGGAAGCACTTAAAGAACCCACTGAGGGGGCCAGGTGAGGTGGCTCACACCTGTAATCCCAGCACTTTGGCAGGCGGGCGGATCACCTGAGGTCGGGAGTTCGAGACCAACCTGACCAACATGGAGAAACCCCGTCTCTAACAAAAATACAAAAGTAGCCGGGCGTGGTGGCGCATGTCTGTAATCCCAGCTACTGGGAGGCAGAGGCAGGAGAATTGCTTGAACTCGGGAGGCAGAGGTTGCGGTGAGCCATTGCGCTCCAGCCTGGGCAGCAAGACGAAACTCTGGCAAAAAACAAAACAAAACAAAACAAAACAAAAACCTACAGAGGGAACTGGAGGGTGTTCCATTCCCTCACTGGCCTTATTCTCCATTCACATGTTCTCTAGCTTGTGATATCCTGGAATACGGCCATGGATATCTAAAGTCACACCTGGTTCTTTGGGGGTGTGGAGCCATGCAAGAAGGCTTTCACAGAATGACTTGGGAACTGCATTGCTATTGGGAACCATGAGAATTCTGTGGTAATATTGGATCCTGTTTGAATTTGCCAAGCATACTGTGAATTCTGTCAGCCACATTGTGGCATAAGGCCAAAAATGAAAGCCCAATGTGATGGGCCACCTTGATGTGTGGTGATACTGTATGACCTCAAATGGCCTGAGCGCAAACCCCCTTCCCACTCTGTTCTATTGGATAATATATCCTGGCCTAACAACCCTTTTCATTAAGGGATCAGGCAGTTTCTGATTATTATACTTTGTTCTGGGTTTCAATTCCATTTCTACTCAGAATTATTTAAGCAAGTCAGTGGAACCCTCTTGAGAAATCAGGGGCTGTCATACCCTCTTCATCCTACAAAGTATGCATAACACAGTCCCTGGTTTCCCTCTGTTGTCCACAGTGCACCCCCATGTGGCCCTGTCTGCCAGGCTGTGAGTTATTTGATTTTGAAATTGCTGTTAATGGCATCTGTACTCTCAGGTATCAGTTGTTTCCCCAACACTATAACCCTAAGGGGTGAATCCCACTCAGAGCAGTAGAAGGAAAACAAGGGGATTAAAATACTTTAAGTTGTTGACCAGGCTTCAAGGCTCATGCTGTAATCCCAGCACTTTGGGAGGCTGAGGTGGGAGCATTGCTTGATGCCAGGAGTTTGAGATCAGCCTGGGCAAGTTAGCAAGACCCCATTTCTTAAAAGAAAGTGGTTGATGTTGCACATGTTAAGATCCCATCTCCACAGAAGGCTGAGGCCTGGGAAAAAAGGGTTTGAAGTTTCCGTGAGCCATGATCACACTACTCCCCTCCAGCTTGGGCGACCAAAGGAGAACCTAACTAAAAGAAACCAAAACTATAATTTGTGTTAAGGCTCAAAAGAGGCTGATGGTTGGGGGATGTCACGTTGGGGTGGCCATGGCATGTGCCTGTGTCTAAAGAATAATGTGTAAGGCTGGGTGTGGTGGCTCATGCCTATAATACCAGCACTTTGGGAGGCCGAGGCGGGTACATCACCTGAGATCAGGAGGGTAGATCACCTGAGATCAGCTTAGCCAACATGGTGAAACCCTATTCCTACTAAAAATACAAAAATTAGCCAGGTGTGGTGGCAGGTGCCTGTAATCCCAGTTACTTGGGAGGCTGAGGCAGGAGAATCGCTTGAACCCGGGAGGTGGAGGTTGCAGTGAGCTGAGATCCCACCACTGCACTCCAGCTTGGGCAACAAGAGTGAGACTCTGTCTCAGAAAAAAAAGAAGGATGTGTATTTAGAGAGGGAGTGTGTCTAATGGACTCAGGCAACTGCATTGGGCTTTATGTGAGCTCGGATATACCACAGGCATTGGCTGTCAGGAGGGGGTGGACCCTTTTATGTTAAGAGCACAGCATAGCCAGGTGCAGTGGCTCATGCCTGTAATCCCAACACTTTGGGAGGCCGAGGTGGTGGATCATGAGGTCAGGAATTCAAGACCAGCCTGGCCAAGATGGTGAAACCCTGTCTCTACTAAAAATACAAAAATGAGCCAGAAGTGGTAGTGGGTGCCTGTAATCCCAGCTACTCGGGAGACTGAGGCAGAGAATTGCTTGAACCCAGGAGGCAGAGGTTGCAGTGAGCCGAGGTCATGCCACTGCACTCCAGCCTGGGTGACAGAGCAAGACTCCGTCTCAAAAAAAAAAAAGTGCAGCATAGATCCCTATTTTCCCCCTACTTAATTGCTGATGGCTATACTGAGTGACCTGTGGGCTCACAAAGAGACAAAGGCACCAGTGGACTAGTCTCTCCTCTGTGCTGAGGATCTTGGGAGGAGGAGGGGCAAGGGGGTGGGGATATGGGAGAGGTGGATTGTGGTACCTCAGCATAGGAACTGTTTGTGGTTTCATCTGTTACCATCATAGCAGGGCACTGTGGCATTTGAAGACGTGGCTGTGAACTTTTCCCAGGAAGAATGGAGTCTCCTTAGTGAGGTTCAGAGATGCCTTTACCATGATGTGATGCTGGAGAACTGGGTACTTATATCCTCCCTGGGTAAGTTCCTCACACCCTCGCCTATTTTTTTTTTGTTTTTGAGACGGAGTCTCGCTCTGTCGCCCAGGCTGAAGTGCAGTGGCCGGATCTCAGCTCACTGCAAGCTCCGCCTCCCGGGTTCAGGCCATTCTCCTGCCTCAGCCTCCCGAGTAGCTGGGACTACAGGCGCCCGCCACCTCGCCCGGCTAGTTTTTTGTTTTTTTTTTTAGTACAGACGGGGTTTCACCGTGTTAGCCAGGATGGTCTCGATCTCCTGACCTTGTGATCCGCCCGTCTCGGCCTCCCAAAGTGCTGGGATTACAGCTCCCCTATTTCTTGAATAAGTCTCTGCCCTTCCCCTTTTTTCCCATTGGCAAGACTGTTTTCATCATATCGGGACCCTGGGCACAGCTTCCTTCTCTACTTCTCTGGGTAGGTTTTGTGGTTCATAAGTCTGAGGTTTGTGTACTACCTTCTCTCCTTGAGCAGTCCCAATACCTGCTTTGCTGCAGACTCTCAGGGAAGAAGTCAGAGTCAGGTGTCTCATAACAATCTAATGCATTTCACCTTGCTTGTCCCCTCGTTGCTGTTTGACTTGGTCCAGATCTGAGACTCCTGTGTGTCCAGGTTCTACTTCCTTCCTTTGGCTGACATTACTTGATGCCTGCCTGTGGCAGGAATTGCCATCACTCATATTGTCACTGCCTACATAGACCAAAGGCAAGACCCTCCTTAGAAATTCTGTTTTTAGTAATTAGTTTTCTTTCCTGTGTGTTGTCATGTTTAGGGCCACTGTTGCTGAAAACTACCCAGCACATATTGGCAAGAGGAGGAGGATAGGGAATCCAGTGATGTGGCCTTTGTGACCAGCCAGCATTTCAGTTTAATCAGGCGCAAATGGCCTTCCTGGCTTATCAGTATTTGCTGCCACAGAGGCCAGTTGCCCCAGTTCTGCCCTATCTTTGCCTTAGTACTTATGTCATCCAGGTTCCATGTACTTCATCGTCTTGGTGGTGGGATGGAGAGTCCTCAGTGCTCCAGAAGAGGCAACTGAATCCAGACTCAGCCTGATATGCTGAGAGGGAACCTGTCGCTGAGGAGTGGCACTTGGTGGAAGGGCATGAGTTTGAGACTTTAGGCAAATCATATCAGAAACCTATTCTATTTGAGTAATATTTTTGTGGCCAGTAGGCACTCACTATTTCTGTCTTTTCTTCTGCACTCTTGAGAGCCTCGAATTTGTCGGTTGTACACCTTGTCACTTGTACTCTGATATCCATCCCCCAATGAATCTTCAAGTCTCTGGACTCCACATCTCGACCATTTATTTTCTCATGTTTCCTTCCGAAGTGCTGTCCAATACTGGCATACACATTGTGTATTAGCAAGTGTATACAAATTGTTAAACTGTTCTGAGCAAGAGCTGTTGTCTTGTAATCATTTTCTTAGGCCTGGACATAGCCTTCTATATAGCATTAACATGTCATCAGATAATTTCCTGCAGACAAGTGATTTGCAAAGGAAAGAGTTGCACACCAGGCACATTGGCGTACACCTGTAATCCTAGCACTTTAGGAGGCCGATGTGGACGGATTTCTTGAACCCAGGAGTTTGAGACCAGCCTGGGCAACAAGGCGAAACCCCACCTCAACAAAAAGTAGCTGGGCATATTGGCATGTGCCTGTGGTCCCAGCTACTGTGGAGGCTGAGGTGGGAGGATCACCTGAGCCCAGGAGACAGAGATTATCCCACTGCACTCCATGCTGGATCACAGAGTGGGACCCTGTCTCTCAAGAAGCAAAAAAAAAAAAAAAAAGAATTGTAGACCCTGGCTCAGTTCTCTGTGTTCGTGTATGCTTATGCCCTTCATATCATGGCGCCTACATTCTGTGACCTTTCTAGCCCGTTAATGATAGCCTCATCTTCCACGTGAAGCCAACATTCATTCTGTTCCCGCAAATATTTCCATGGAGTAATTCCTCGGTTTGTCAGACACGCTTGTGGGTGGGCTGTGCCTTCCCACCAGAGTTAACTTGAACTCATCAGCATTTTCTTGCTTTCAGGTTATTGGTGTGGATCGGAAGATGAGGAGGCACCTTTTAAGCGGAACATTTTGCAGTTGGCAGATCATCAGGGGACACATCACAAGCAGAAACTGCACAGGTGTGAGGCCTGGGGGAATAAATTGTATGATAGTTCAAACCATCAGCACCAGAATCAGTACCTTGGAGAGAAACCCTATAGAAGCAGTGTTGAAGAAGCATTGTTTGTGAAGAGGTGTAAGTTCCATGTGTCAGAGGAGTCATCTGTCTTCATTCAGAGTGGGAAAGACTTTTTGCCCAGCTCAGGATTACTGCAGCAGGAGGCCACTCACACTGGGGAGAAGTCAAACAGCAAACCTGAGTGTGAGTCTCCCTTTCAGGGGGGAAATACTCATTACAGCTCTGGAGAATGCATGAAACATTCTGGCACCAAACACATACTTGTTCAACAGCAGAGACTTCTCCCTAGAGAAGAATGTTATTGCTGCGAATGTGGGAAATCCTTTATCAAATATGATAGCTTCAGTAATCAGAGAGTTCATACTGGGAAAAGACCTTATGAATGTGGAGAATGTGGGAAATCTTTTAGTCATAAGGGCAGCCTTGTTCAGCATCAACGAGTTCATACTGGAGAAAGACCTTATGAGTGTGGAGAATGTGGGAAATCTTTTAGTCAAAATGGTACCCTCATTAAACATCAACGAGTTCACACTGGAGAAAGACCTTATGAGTGTGAAGAATGTGGGAAATGTTTTACTCAAAAGGGCAATCTGATTCAACATCAACGAGGTCACACTAGTGAAAGACCTTATGAGTGTGAAGAATGTGGAAAATGTTTTAGTCAAAAGGGCACCCTCACTGAACATCATCGAGTTCACACTAGAGAAAGACCTTATGAGTGTGGAGAATGTGGGAAATCTTTTAGTCGAAAGGGACACCTTAGGAACCATCAGCGAGGTCACACTGGAGAAAGACCTTATGAGTGTGGAGAATGTAGGAAATCTTTTAGTCGAAAGGGCAACCTCATTCAGCATCAGCGAAGCCACACTGGAGAAAGGCCTTACGAGTGTAGAGACTGTAGGAAATTATTTAGGGGCAAGTCCCACCTCATTGAACACCAGAGAGTTCACACTGGAGAAAGGCCATATGAATGTAATGAATGTGGGAAATCATTTCTAGACAGCTCTGGGTTTCGTGTTCATCAGAGAGTTCACACTGGAGAAAAACCGTTTGAGTGCAGTGAATGTGGGAAATCATTTCCTCAAAGCTGTTCCCTTCTTCGACATAGGAGAGTTCATACTGGAGAAAGGCCTTATGAGTGTGGAGAATGTGGAAAGTCATTTCATCAGAGCTCTTCCCTCCTTCGACATCAGAAAATTCACACTGCAGAAAGACCTTATGAGTGCAGAGAATGTGGGAAATTCTTCTCCAGTCTCCTTGAACACAGGAGAGTTCACACTGGAGAAAGGCCTTATGAATGCAGTGAATGTGGAAAAACATTTACTCGAAGATCTGCGCATTTTAAACATCAGAGACTTCATACTCGAGGAAAGCCTTATGAGTGCAGTGAATGTGGGAAATCCTTTGCTGAAACGTTCAGTCTTACTGAACACAGGAGAGTTCACACTGGAGAAAGGCCTTATGAGTGCAGTGAATGTGGAAAATCATTTCATCGAAGTTCTTCTCTCCTTCGACATCAGAAAGTTCACACAGAAAAAAGTCCTTACAAGTGAAAGAAATTTGGGAAATTCTTTAGCTAAATCTCTGTGCATCCTCTTGATCAGCGGGTTCTTACTGGATCAGGACTTTATGAGTGTGACAAACGTGGGATATTCTTTATGCAGAAGTCTTGCTTTATTAAAGAAGAGCTTCCGCTGCAGAAGTGCCTCTTGAGTGCGACGAATGTGAGAAAGCCTTCCGCCTTCTCTCATTGGATAACAGATTGTTCTCTTAAGGAAAACACTGTACACATACAGGAAATATTATTTCTTGTAAAACATAACACTGGAGGAGATGCCTTATGGGGGAGCCATCTGCCTAAATTGAATGACATACATCCAGCATCTGCATAAACTCGATTGTGTTAGAGCTGCATGGCATTTTTCACCCTGCTGTGTTCCCTTGCCAGACTTATGTGACTGCCAGTTACCTGGCAACCATTCTATGTCGGCCACGAGGCAGGTGTTCACCGTGCATCTTTCACTCACCCCATGATGTTCCAGAAGTAAACCTTGGTTGTCTTTCATTGGCCAGAGGAATTGGTGAGTAGTCTTGGCTGTCATTCCTTTCTCATTTATTTCTGATGAGTGAGACCATGGATCTGTCTCAGTACTGGACCAGAGGAGTCTTCTGTCAGCTTGAAAAGATGGACTACCTTTTTCAGGGACCTTATGAGTCTCATGTGATTCTTTAAGTGGAATTTTTCAGCCTCTTAAGTTCCAACCAAAGAACATTCTGCCTCCCATTGCTCTGATTTGTGCAATGACTAAGGCCTTATTGTTTAAGCTTCCTTCAATCTTGAGAGTTGTATTTACTCTTTGGGGTGGTTCAGAAACAACTGGGTTCTAATGTCCTAAAGGGGCAAACAACTTTTGTTGGGATCACTGGACTTTGAGTGCCTCAGAGGGGACAGTATGATGACAGAATATACTGTCTCTTCACTTGTGGCATGGTTTTCATGGCTGCCCAAGGCCTCCAAAGACTCCAGAACTTTGTGGTCCTTATTTGTTGACTAGATACTCCAATAATTTCTGGGTTTATAGATCAACCTGAGAAGGGAACAGTGTTTGTGACATCCTCTGGTGCTTCTGAGATCAACTGAGATTTTTCTCTCTTTTACAAGGGATATTGCATTCTGCTCAGTCCTGCTGAGGGAAATCAGTTCCCTAGATCCTGCAATGCAGCCATGTGCCCTCATATCCAGAGTTTCATAGGGTGGTGTCCCAGGTTATGAGATTGTAACAGGAAATCATAATTTATAGAATTTCTGCATTTATAGGCAGTGGAGGACACGGCAAGAACAGAGTTGGAATGCACGTCATTCAAATGGACATCCACATTGATTCAGTTACTATGTGTGTGGTGAACCTTCAGGTACAGAAATTCTCAGAGCCTCCGTAATTATGAATCTTGTGTAGCTGAGGCCATTGTCAAAGGAAATAATATAAAGGATTTGTGGATTCCTGTACCTTTTCTTGGCTGTTCACCTCAGGGCCATGCCTGCACTGGCAGGAGGAAGAGGACAGGGAGAAGGGAGATCTCTTAGTCCAGTGATGTGGTCTTTGTGACCAACCAGTGTTCCAGTCTAATCAGGTGAAAATGGCCTTCCTGGCTCAATCAGCATTTGCTTCCGCAGAGACTCATTGCCACACTTGGGACATGAGGAGATTTTGTATAGTTGTCAAGCATTTTTGTCAAAAATAATAGAAAATCCATGTTTTTCTTTTTTTTTTTTTATTTTCTAAGACAAGGTGTTGCTCTGTGACCCAGGCTGGAGTACAGTGGCGAGATCATAGTTCGCTGCAGCCTCGAACTCTTCAAGCAATCCTTTTCCCTCAGCCTCCCAAAGTGTTGGGACTATAGGCCTGAGCCATCACGTCCAGCCCACATTTTTCTTTTGAACCAATTCTTTAAAGCCATAATAAGGAATAAATGACATTCAGTAAACTATACATATTTAAACTGTACCATGTGATAAGTTTAGACTTTCGTAGAAACCCATGAAAGTGGCCGGGCGCAGTGGCTCACGCCTGTAATCCCAGCACTTTGGGAGGCCGAGGCGAGTGTATCACAAGGTCAGAAGATTGAGACCATCCTGGCTAACACAGTGAAACCCCGTCTCTACTCAAAATACAAAAAAAATGGCTGGGCATGGTGGCTCACGCCTGTAATCCCAGCACTTTGGGAGGCCAAGGCGGGTGGATCACGAGGTCAGGAGATCGAGACCATCCTGGCTAACA
>NW_012102088.1:1154832-1156121 GCF_000951045.1 Mandrillus leucophaeus | reverse complement strand
CGGCTAGTTTTTTGTATTTTTTAGTAGAGACGGGGTTTCACCGTGCTAGCCAGGATGGTCTCGATCTCCTGACCTCGTGATCCGCCCGTCTCAGCCTCCCAAAGTGCTGGGATTACAGGCTTGAGCCACCACGCCCGGCCCATACGGAGTTTCAACATGTTGTCCAGGCTGGTCTCGAACTCCTGACCTCAAACGATCCACCTGTCTTGGCCTCCCAAAGTGCGGATTACAGGTGTGAGCCACTGCACCCGGCATTACTGTTATTATTTTTTAAAGCGATGAAGCCTCCCTATGTTGTCCTACCTAGAGCCTTGTCACCCAGGCTGGAATGCAGTGTCGCCGTCTCGGCTTACTGCAACCTCCATCTCCTGGGTTCAACAAATTCTCCCACCTCAGCCTCCCTGTTAGCTAGGATTACAAGCATGTACCATCACACCTGGCTAATGTTTTTTGTATTTTTATTAGAGACAGCATTACCCTATTGGTCAGGCTGGTCTCGAACTCCTGACCTCAAGTGATCCGCCTGTCTTGCCCTCCCAAAGTTCTGGGATTACAGGTGTGAGCCACTGTGCATGGCTTGAGCCTTTTAATAGGATGTTCCTCTCTGCTCTTGAGACAACCATTGATTTAGTATGCTTTAGAACAGATTAGTTTGTGTTTTCTGGAATTTTATATGAATGATATCTTAAACTATTTCCTCTTTTCATTTTTGGGTTCTCTACTCTGTCATTTATTTTGCTATTAGTGATGATATATGACTAATTCATTCCTTTTATATTCCTGAGAAGTATGACATGGTGTGAAACATCAGTGTGTGCATATTAATCCATCTGTTTATATTTGATTTGCTCTCATTTTTGTCTGTTATAAATAATACTGATACAGACATTTAAATATAATTCTTCATATCCATATATTTTACTCCTCTTATGTTAATATCTCCATGTGCAGTGCCTGAGTCACATGGTAGGTAAAACTTTTTAAGAAATACCAGGCTGGGCGTGGTGGCTTAGCTGGGCGCGGTGGTTTATGCCTATAATCCCAGCACTTTGGGAGGCGGAGGCGGACAGATCACCTGAGGTTGAGAGTTCGAGACCAGCCTGACCAACATGGAGAAACCCCATCTCTACTAAAAATACAAATTAGTCGGGTGCGGTGGCGCATGCCTGTAATCCCAGCTATTTGGGAGGCTGAGACAGTGGAAACTGGGAGGCAGAAGTTGCAGTGGGCTGAGTCACACCGTTGCACTCCAGCCTAGGCAACAACAGTGAAACTCCGTCTCAAAAAAA
>NW_012102088.1:1150945-1152086 GCF_000951045.1 Mandrillus leucophaeus | reverse complement strand
TTTTTGAGATGGAGTTTCGCTCTTGCTGCCCAGGCTGGAGTGCAATGGCATGATCTCGGCTCACCGCAGCCTCCACCTCCCGGTGCAAGCGATTCTCCTGCCTCAGCCTCCCAAGAAGCTGGGATTACAGGCATGTGCCTCTACACCCGGCTAATTTGTATTTTTAGTAGAGGTGGGGTTTCTCCATTTTGGTCAGAGTGGTCTCGAACTCCCAACCTCAGGTGATCCGCGTGCCTCAGCCTCCCAAAGTGCTGGGATTACAGGCATGAGCCACCACGCCTGGCCCTATGTTTCAGTTCTAGCTCTGGCTCTCATTCACTTCTTGTACATGGTGCCATCCTTATTGGAGTCAATAGGGTAGGGATCAAGCATGATAGAGACCAGCTGGGCAACACAGCACCTGTCTCTATCAAAACAGCTGGGCATGGTGGCACATGCTTATAGTCCTAGCTGTGTGGGAGACTGTGGCAGGAGGATCATTTGAGCCCAGGGATTTGAGGTTACAGCGGGCTATGATTGCTCCACTGCACTCTAGCCTAGGCAGCAGAGCAAGACCCTGTCTCTCACCTGGTGAAATTAGCAGAAGCTTTTCATATTACTTTGCTGAAGGCTCTTAAATTGGTTTTGCTTAACCTATAAACAACTCCCTTCAGAAAGCAAGTATTCCCTTGTGAGAAAATTACCTATCATCCCATGAGGTTGGATGGAGGATTGTATGAACCAACTTAATTCATGACCAGGCATGGTGACTCACGCCTGTAATCCCAGCACTTTGGTAGGCCGAGGTGGGTGGATTGCCTGAGGTCAGGAGTTCCATACCAGCCTTGCCAACATGGTGAAACCTCATCTCTTCTAAAAATCCAAAAAGTAGCTGGGCGTGGTGGCAGGCACCTGTAATCCCAGCTACTCTGGAGGCTGAGGCAGGAGAATCTCTTTGTTTTGTTTTGTTTTGAGACATAGTCTGTCACCCAGGCTGGAATGCAGTGCAACCTTCACTCACTGCAACCTCTGACTCCCGGGTTCAAGTGATTCTCTTGCCTCAACCTCCCGAGTAGCTGGGATTACAGGCATGCGCCACCATGCCCGGCTAATTTTTGTATTTTTAGTAGAGACAGGGTTTCACCATGTTGGCCAGGCTGGT
>NW_012102088.1:1149756-1150895 GCF_000951045.1 Mandrillus leucophaeus | reverse complement strand
CTGTCTCACTGTGTTGCCCAGGCTGGGTACAGTGTGACACAATCACAATTCACTTCTGCCTTGACCTGCTGGACTCAAGCTGTCCTCCCACCTCTTGCCTCCCAACTTGCTAGGATAGGCATGTGCCACCACGCTCAGCTAATTTTAAAATTTTTTCTGTAGAGATTAGGTCTCACCATGTTGCCCAGGCTGCTCTCAAAACTCCTGGGCTCAAGGGATTTTCCCACCTTGGCCTCCCAAAATGCTAAGATTACAGGTTGAGCCACCGTCTGGCATGCTTTTGGTTTTTATCTTGAAATTTAACAAAATGCTGTCCCATGTATTTAAGTATCAAACTATAACTGAATTTTCTTTCTTTTCAAGGATCTCAAGGGCATTTCCCTTTGCCCACCTCACCTTTTCATATTTGGCAAACTATATGCATTTGCCTCCAGCCCAAGATTATAGATATGAACTGATTATGATCTGCATGTTCTGTCATTGGATTCAAGCATATTCTTACAGAAGAGCCACCGTGGAAGTCGTGGGTAAATATGTGTTGGATTGGTAACTCCCTCTTGGAGAATTTCTTGTGAATTACACAGCAATAGAGGAACTCATTTAACTGGAGATACAATCTGAATTTGTAAAGTGTGGCCCATTTTCTAACATTTTTATTTTACATACCCTCCCATGTCTTCTGGGTTGATGAAACTAACAAAGAGATTAATAAAAACTCATCATGTCATGTACAGGGACTCATGCCTTTAATTCCAGCATTTTGGGAGACTAAGACAAGAACATCCTTGAGGCCAGGAGTTCGAGACTGTATAACAGATACGTCTGACAGTAATAACTCAAGGCACACCTTAAGAATGACCCTGTGGTCTAAGAAGAGTGTTGGTTCAACGTTCCAAACGAAGGAATCTGGGAGTGGCCAACCCAGAGGTTTCTGAACCCCTGGCCTGTTCCTTGCAATGAGGCCCTTTGTTTTGAGCTAGGTGGAGGGTGACAAGTGAAAATACTGTATGAACTGCATGCTTCTTACAAATGATAGTGGTTTTCTTGTCCAGCCTGCTGCTCCTGGACTGCCCTGTATCTAAGTCCTCAATAAACCCTGTGTCTCGTTTTCTTTTTTCTTTCTTTTTTTTTTTTTTTTT
>NW_012102088.1:1133425-1148696 GCF_000951045.1 Mandrillus leucophaeus | reverse complement strand
CTGGGATTACAGGCATGCGCCACCATGCCCGGCTAATTTTTGTATTTTTAGTAGAGACAGGGTTTCACCATGTTGGCCAGGCTGGTCTTGAACCTCTGACCTCAGGTGAGCCACTTGCCTCAACCTCCAAAAGTGCTGGAATTACAGGCATGAGCCACCGCACCTGGCAGGAGAATCACTTGAACCCGGGAGGTGGAGGTTGCAGTAAGCTGAGATCGCGCCATTGCACTCCAACGTGGGCGACAGAGACTGTCTCAAAAAAAAAAAAGGAAGAAGAAGAATCTCATTTTGAAGCCAAAACCATCAGACTGACCATTCCAGTTATGTGCTGAGCATAATTTCATCACTTGGACATGGGTGCTAACATTTCTCTGAGGTCCTAAGTTTTTTCACCATCTACTGATGCTTCCATAGACCCACTTCTGTCAAAACTGTTTGATAATTACCTAGTCAGTGTTTTCTTGTGTTTTTTTTTTTTTTTTTTTGAGACGGAGTCTCGCTCTGTCACCCAGGCCGGAGTGCAGTGGCTGGATCTCAGCTCACTGCAAGCTCTGCCTCTGGGGTTCACGCCATTCTCCTGCCTCAGCCTGTTTTATTGTTTTTTTCTTTTTGTATTTTTTTTGGCGGTAGGGGAGACGGAGTCTCGCTCTGTTGCCCAGGCTTTAGTGCAGTGGCGCAATCTAAGCTCACTACAACCTCTGCCTCCCGGGTTCAAGCAGTTCTTTTGTCTCAGCTTCCCAAGTAGCTGGGACGACAGGCACGTGCCACTATGCCCGGCTAATTTTTTTTTTTTTTTTTTTTCGAGATGCCCAGGCTGGAGTGCAGTGGCGCCATCTCTGCTCACTGCAAGCTCCTCCTCCTGGGTATACGTGTTTCTCCTGCCTCAGCCTCCTGAGTATCTGGGACTACAGGCACCCGTCACCATGCCCGGCTAATTTTTTTGTATTTTTAGTAGAGACAGGTTTCACCGTGTTAGCCAGGATGGTCTCAATCTCCTGATCTCGTGATCCGCCCACTTCGGCCTCCCAAAGTGCTGGGGTTACAGGCGTGAGCCACTGCGCCCGGCCTAATTTTTGTATTTTTAGTAGAGACTGGGTGTCACCATATTGGCCAGGCTGGTCTTGAACTCCTGACCTGGTGCTCCGCCTACCTTGGCCTCCCAAAGTGCTGGGATTACAGGCGTGAGCCACTGTGCCCGGTCTACCTGGTCAGTATTAATAGGCTTTTGTATCTTGCAATTTACAACTCTTCCTTTCATGTAATACTAATTTTTCATGCAGAACACTCCCTACTCTCAAGATAAATCAATGATAATCACTTCCCATCAATGACATGAACACATGGTTTAACAAACGCCCAGTATGACCAGATGGAGAGCACCACCTTTAAGGACTGTTTGAAATGCTTGTTCCTTGGTGCCATAAAGAAATAGCACTTGAACATTAATTTCCTCAGCAAGGCCATTTTTAGTTTCTGCAGAAACGGTACACTCGCTGGCAGTTTTGCTATAAGAGTACACCGAACAAAGAAAACAGGATCATTTATAACCTGATGCGTCCACCTTATTGCTATGTCTGGTTTCCATTGACTAAATACAAATTCACATTCTGTATTTGTCCTGATTGGCTAGCAACGTAGAACTTTTTTAAAAGAGGCAAAGGCAGAGGAAAACGAAGGAGGAATTAACTTTTGGAATGCTAAGAAAGGCAAAAACACTTTCAAATAAGGAAGAGGAACAGGATATGACTTAATGCTTCCTTGGACCAGTGTAACCATGTCAGGGCAAATACTTAGGCTAAATTGTGGGAGCTAAGAACATAAAGTACATAGATTTTTTTTTTTTATCACAGCTAGCAGATAGCTAAGAATGTTAAAACAGGTCTTTGAATAAATTTTGCTTCTAAAAGAAGTTACCATTTATTCCTAATTAGATGGGGAGGAAAGTCTTTGAAGAGGAACCTCTACTTTTTACAGACTGTAGCCATCACCACTACCAAGATACCATTTCTTTTATTGTTTTTTGTTTGTTTGTTTGAGAGAGAGAGTTTCGCTCTGTCGCCAGGCTGCAGTGCAATGGCGTGATCTCGGCTCACAGCAACCTCTGCCTCCCAGGTTCAAGCGATTCTCCTGTCTCTGCCTCCTGAGTAGCTGGGACTACAGGCGCATGCAACCACACCTGGCTAATTTTTTTTTTTTTGTATTTTTAGTACAGACGGGGTTTCACCGTGTTAGCCAGGATGGTCTCAATCTCCTGACTTGGTGATCCACCTGCCTTGGCCTCCCAAAGTGCGGGGATTACAGGCGTGAGCCACCGTGCCCAGCGTTACTGTTCTTTATAAGACTAACGTCATGTGGTGGCTCACGCCTGTAATCCGAACACTTTGGCAGGCCGAGGTGGGCGAATCACAAGGTCAGGAGATCGAGACCATCCTGGCTAACACAGTGAAACCCCGTCTCTACTGAAAATACAAAACATTAGCCGGGCGTGGTAGTGAGCGCCTATAGTCTCAGCTACTCGGGAGGCTGAGGCAGGAGAATGGCGTGAACCCGGGAGGCGGAGGTTGCAGTGAGCTGAGATTGCGCCATTTCACTCCAGCCTGGGTGACAGAGCGAGACTCCCTCTCACAAAAAAAAAAAAAAGACTGACGTCAAGTTACTAAAAGTAGTTGAATATAAGAATGTCAAGTAAAGGATACTAAGTGGGAAAAAGTATTGTTCAATTAATTGAATGCTACAATGATTTGTGAACCCCCCAAATTTGAGGCAGGTCTCAGTTAATTTTAAAAGTTTATTTTGTCGGCCAGGCGCTGTGGCTCACGCCTGTAATCCCAACACTTTGGAGGGCAAGGCAGGCGGATCAAGAGGTCAGGAGATCGAGACCATCCTGGCCAACAAGGTGAAACCCCGTCTCTACTAAAAGTACAAGAATTAGCTGGGCATGGTGCCACGTGCCTGTACTCCCAGCTACTCAGGAGACTAAGGCAGGAGAATCACTTGAACCCTGGAGGCGGAGGTTGCAGTGAGCTGAGATCACGCCACTGCACTCCTACCTGGCCAAAGAGTGAGACTGCGTCTCAAAAAAAAAAGTTGGCTGGGCGCGGTGGCTCACGCCTGTAATCCCAGCACTTTGGGAGGCCGAGGCGGAGGGGATCACAAGGTCAGGAGTTTGAGACCAACCTGACCAACATGGTGAAACCCCATCTCTACTAAAAATACAAAAACTAGCCGGGCGTGGTGGCGCGCACCTGTAATCCCAGCTACTCAGGAGGCTGAGGCAGGAGAATTTCTTGAATCCAAAAGGCAGAGGTTGCAGTGAGCCGATATTGCACCACTGCACTCCGGCCTGAGCGACAGAGCAAGACTGTCTCAAGAAAAAAAAAAAGTTTATTTTGCCAAGGTTGAGGACGCATGCCCGTGACACAGCCTCAGGAAGTCCTGACGACATGTGCCGAAGGTGGTTGGGGTACAGGTTGGTTTTATACCTTTTAGGGAGACATGAGACATCAGTGAATATATGTAAGAAGTACATTGGTTCCGACCAGAAAGGCGGGGACAACTCGAAGCAGGGAGGGGACTTCCAGGTCACAGGTGGACAGGTAGAGACACAAACAGTTGCATTCTTTTTAGTTTCTGATAAGCATTTTCAAAGGAAGCAGTCAGGATATGCATCTATCTCAGTGAGGAGAGGGATGGCTTTGAATGGAATGGAAGGCAAGTTTGCCCAGAGCAGTTCCCAGCTTGACTTTTCCTTTAGTAATTCTGAGGCCACAAGATTTTCCTTTCACAGATTCTATGAGCAGGAGATTTGTTTTCTGTAGGAATCACAGAGATTCAGCTTTGCACTCCTGCTTTAGGGGAGCACATCTCTCCCTTCCGTGATTTGCCTTAGGGACTCTAATGCTTCTGAGGGCCTTCAGAATAACACAATAACTTTTATCAGCCTCTGCTTCCAGTTCAGGTATTTTGCGACTGAACGACTGTTTCAAATGGTATGGTAATTTGGATTTTTAGGCTTTGGGAGAATCCTAAATAATAGTTTTAGCTTGAGCTCCCCAAAATCTGAAATAGTTTTTTTCCCCAAATTATTGAGTGATTAGTTACAGACAGTAGTCTCCAGGAATCTGAATACAGCTTCTAAGGCTAGGTGAGGCCCGTCCACTGCCGTAGAAAGGCGCCTTTTTTTTGTTTTGTTTTTTGAGACAGAGTCTCCCTCTGTCACCCAGACTCTGTCACCCAGTGCAGTGAAGTGATCTCAGCTCACTGCAAGCTCCGCCTGCCAGGTTCATGCCATTCTTCTTCAGCCTCAGCCTGCAGAGTAGCTGTGACGAGGTGCCTACCACCACGTCCAGCTAACTTTTTTTTTGTATTTTTAATAGAGACAGGGTTTCACCATGTTAGCCAGGATGGTCTCGATCTCCTGACCTCGTGATCCGCCCACCTCTACGTCCCAAAGTGCTGGGGTTACAGGCGTGAGCCACTGCGCCCTGCCAGAAGGGTGCGCTTTTTTTTTTTTTTTTTTTTTTTTTTGAGACAGAGTCTCGCTCTGTCGCCCGAGCTGGAGTGCAGTGGCCGGATCTCAGCTCACTGCACGCTCCACCTCCCGGGTTCACGCCATTCTCCTGCCTCAGCCTCCCGAGTAGCTGGGAGTACAGGCGCCCGCCACCACGCCCGGCTCATTTTTTGTATTTTTAGTACAGACGGGGTTTCACCGTGTTAGCCAGGATGGTCTCGATCTCCTGACCTCGTGATCCGCCCGTCTCGGCCTCCCAAAGTGCTGGGATTACAGGCTTTAGCCACCGCGCCCGGCCTATAGTTATCTTTTCAACACTTAGTAAGAAAGAATATATAAAGAAGAACTATAAATCTGTAAAGAACTTTCCCAGCCGGGCGCGGTGGCTTTGGTTCAACGCTGCTCAGCCTTTTGGCTAAGATCAAGTGTGAGACGGAGTTTCATTGTTATTTTCCAGACTGGAGTGCAATGGTGAAATCTCAGCTCACTGCAACCTCCACCTCCCAGGTTCCAGCGATTCTCCTGCCTCAGCCTCGGGAATAGCTGGGATTACATGCATGCGCCACCACACCGGCTAATTTTTTCAGTTTTTAGTAGAGATGGGGTTTTACCATGTTGACCAGGCTGGTCTCGAACTTCTGGCCTCAAGTGATCTGCCCACCTCGGCCTCCCAAAGTGCTGGGATTACAGGTGTGAGCCCCTGCGCCTGGCAATGACTATTTTTTTGTATTTTTAGTAGAGATGTTGTTTCACCATGTTGGCCAGGCTGTTGTTGAACTCCTGACCTCATGTGATCCACCTGCCTCTGCCTCCCAAAGTGCTGGGATTACAGGTGTGAGCCACCACACCCAGCCAACTAACTGGTAAGAAATTATTGCCGGGCCTGGTGGCTCACACCTGTAATCCCAGTACTTTGGGAGGCCCAGGAGGGCAGATCACCTGAAGTCAAGAGTTGGAGACCAGCCTGGCCAATATGGTGAAACCTCGTCTGTACTAAAAACACAAAAATTAGCTAGGCATGGTGGTACAAGCATGTAATCCCAGGAGGCTGAGGTAGGAGAATCATTTGACCCCAGGAGGTGGAGGTTGCAGTGAGCCGAGATCATGCCACTGCACTCCAGCCTGGCAACAGTGTGAGACTCTGTCTCAAACAAACAAACAAAAAAAGAAATTCTTACCCTTTTGCTGGCATTCCAGCATTCCAGGCTTCTGGTTTCCCTTTCCCTGAGAGGCTTTAATGACCCAGCTGGCTGCACCACAGCCCTGGGGGCCAATCCGCAACACAAAGCTAAATTATCTTTTTCCATTCTGGCCAGAGCAAAATACGTGTGACAAAACATACACATTAGCCACTCTGCTTTGACTGGAATATCCAACAGGCAAGGCTGAAACTTACCCTGGTTGGGCACCATCATCTTTAACCTCTGACCAGGAGTTTCAATTTGGTCTCTGGGCAAGATGGTCACCCTGAATAACAGAAAATATAAGAAAGGGAAAGGAGACAGAGAAAAACATTGCCTGCCGGGCACAGTGGCTCACACCTGTAATTCCAGCACTTTGGAAGGCTGAGGCGGGCAAATCACAAGGTCAGGAGATTGAGACCATCCTGACTAACACAGTGAAACTCCGCCTCTACTAAAAATACAAAAAATTAACCGGGCGTGGTGGTGGGCACCTGTGGTCCCAGCTACTGGGGAGGCTGAGGCAGGAGAATGGTGTGAACCCAGGAGGAGGAGCTTGCAGTGAGTCCAGATCGCACCACTGCACTCTGGGTGACAGATCGAGACTCTAAAAAAACAAAAACAAAAACATTGCCTGTGGCAGGGTGGGGAAGGCCAGGAGCTTAGAGAGACCAGAGAAGACCCCCACATTGCAGTGACACTGAAAAGTTCAAGTGGCCACTTGTCAGTAGCAAAGGGATCTTTTCCAGCAGTCCCATCAGCTCTCAAGTTTTCCCTTTTGGGGAGGAAAAAGCCCCCCATGTCCCATGATCCTGTACATTCCTAGTCCTGTCACCCATAGCCATCAGCAAGGCAGATTATTCCAGAGAACACCAGTTAACATCCCATTGTGCCAAACCCATTCCTAGCCAAGAGGGACTTTACTGAGAGGGGCCTCTAACCCCCTAACTCAAAGAAAGTAATCTAACCTTCTAACCTTCCTAAGTTGGGCATTGAACCAAAGTTTGGTCAAGTGTCCTTGCCTTTTATTGAGAGGAGCCTTTAACCAGGAGAGACTCTAACTCCCCTAAGTTGGGCCTCTAACCCAATCCCATTCTTTATCTGGCTATATGCACCCCACCCACTCAAAGTCAGCCAGTTGGTGCACGCCGATGATTTTCCTCTGGGTTGGGGGCTTCAGTGTCAATGAAAAGAGTCAAATTCTGTAGACTATTTGAAGAGATTTATTCTGAGCCAAATATGAGTGACCATGGCCTGTGACACACCCCTCAAGAGGTCCTGAGAACATGTGCCCAAGGTGGTCGGGGCGCAGCTTGGTTTTATACATTTTAAGGAGGCATGAAACAGCAATCAAATACATTAAAGAAATGCATTGGTTTAGGCTGGGTGCAGTGGCTCACACCTGTAATCCCAACACTTTGGGAGGCTGAGGTGGGCAGATCACAAGGTCAGGAGTTTGAGACTGGCCTGGCCAACATGGTGAAATCCTGTTTATACTAAAAATAGAAAAATTAGCCTGGCATGGTGGTGCGCACCTGTAGTCCCAGGTACTCAGGATGCTGAGGGCAGGGGAATTGCTTGAACCTGGGAGGTGGAGTTTGCAGTGAGCTGAGATCATGCCATTGCACTCCAGCCTGGGTGACAGAGTGAAACTCCTGCTCAAAAAAAAGAAAAGAAAGCAAAGGAATAAAAGAATGGCTATTCCGTAGACAGAAGAGCCCAGAGGGCTGCTGATTGCCTTTTGTTTTGTTTTGTTTTGAGATGTAGTTTTGTTCTGTGACACCAAGCCCGGATAATTTTTTTTTGTATTTTTAGTAGAGATTGGGTTTCACCCTGTTAGCCAGGATGGTCTCTATCGCCTGACCTCATGATCCTCCCGCCTCGGCCTCCCAACGTGCTGAGATTACAGGGGTGAGCCACCACGCCTGGCCTGGTTGCCCATTTTTATGGTTATTTCTTGATTATATACTAAACAAAGGGTGGATTATTCATGCCTCCTTTTTTTAGACCATATAGGGTAACTTCCTGATATTGCCATGGCATTTGTAAACTGTCATGGCGCTGGTGGGAGTGTTGCAGCGAGGACGACCAGAGGTCACTCTCATCGCCATCTTGGTTTTGGTGGGTTTTAGCCGGCTTCTTTACTTCAACCTGTTTTATCAGCAACGTCTTTATGGCCTGTATTGTAGCAGGACGAGAGGCAGACAAAACTCCTCAGACCCCGAGTTACAGAAGGAAGGGGTTTATTCAGCCGGAGGCATCGGTGAGACTTCAGTCTCAAGAGCCAAGCTCCCTGAGTGAGCAATTCCTATCTCTTTTAAGGGCTCACAACTCGAAGGGGTTGCACTTGAGAGGGTCGTGATTGATTGAGCAAGCAGGGGGTACGTGACTGGGGGCTGCATGCACCGGTAATTAGATCGGAACAAAACAAGATCGGGATTTTCACAGTGCATTCCTATACAATGTCTGCAATCTATAGATAACATAATCAGTTAGATCTGGGGTCGATCTTTAACTACCAGGCCCAGGGTGCGGCGCCGGGCTGTCTGCCTGTGGATTTCATTTCTGCCTTTTAGTTTTTACTTCTTCTTTCTTTGGAGGCAGAAATTGGGCATAAGACAATATGAGGGGTGGTCTCCTCCCTTAGTATCTTGTGCTGACATCCTATGTCATCCTATGACTTAGAATGCCTCCAGCATCTGGGAATGCAGCCCAGTAGGTCTCAGCCTCATTTTACCCAACCCCTATTCAAGATGGAGTTGCTCTGTTAAACACTTCTGACAGCTGTGGTTTCTTCACACAAAGAGGTTGCAGCTGGGGTTAGGTTTCTGTTCTGCCAGCCTGGCTCCTTCCCAATTCCTGTTAACTTACTGACTTATTAGGGCCCCACAGATTAGAAATTATCATTTAGGAGTCATGCAGCTAGAGGCCACAAGACTCTAAATGTCCCCAGTTGTTCCTAGGGATAATATCACTATTGTAAAAGCTAAGATTGGTGCTGGAAATATTTTTCAGACCCTGAACTTGATGGATCTGATGGCACCACTCAGATGGATAAACTGGATCATCTCGTCTTGTGCCTCCCCCTCCCCCAAAACACACTCACCACAAGATAACAACTTTGACTCCCTATGATTTCATCTCCGACCCAACCAATCAGCACTGCCGACTTCATGGCCCCCTATCTGGGGTTATCCTTAAAAAACCCCAGTCTCAGGAGGCGGAGGTTGCAGTGAGCCGAGATCGTGACATTGCACCCCAGCCTGGGCAACAGGAGCAAAATTCCATCTCAAAAAACAAACAAACAACAGCAAAAAACCTGGTCTCCCAATTTTCAGGGAGACTGATTTGAGTAATATTAATAAGTCTCCAGTCTGCTGTTCATCCAACTCTATGTGAATCAAACTCTTTATCTTTTGCAATTCCCCTGTCCTGATAAATTGGCTCTGTTTGGGCAGTGGACAAAATGAACCCGCTGGGTGTTTACACATTCATTTTAACAATACAGTAATGGTTATTAACGTTTGCATTAATCTCTGCTTCCAGTGGAATAATTTTGCATCTGAAGGACCATTTGAAATGATAGGTGAATTTGGATCTGTAGCCTTTGGGAGCATCTACACTAACTGTGAAATAATATTTTTCCATACACTGGGGTAATCAGTTACAGCCAATAATCCCAAGAAATCTCAATATGAGTTCTAAGAAAAGGCAGGATGATCCTCTGCCCAGCAGAAAGATCTACCATCTTTTATTTATTTATTTATATATTTTTTCCAAGATGGAGTCTTGCTCTGTTGCCCAGCTAGAGTGCAGGGGCACCATCTCAGCTTATCACAACCTCCGCCTCCCATGTTCAAGAGATTCTCCTGCCTCAGCCTCCTGAGTAGCTGCGATTACAGGCGCATGCCACCACGCCCGGTTAACTTTTGTATTTTTAGTAGAGACGGGGTTTCACCATGTTGGCCAGGCTGGTCTTGAACTCCTGACCTCAGGTGATCCACCCGCCTCGGCCTCCCAGAGTGCTGGGATTACAGGTGTGAGCCGCAGTACTCGGCCCTTATTTTTATTTTTTAGAGGAGAGGTCTCGCTCTGTTGCCCAGGCTGGAGTGCAGTGGCACGATCTCGGCTTACCGAAGCTTCGAACTCCCAGCTCAAGTGATCCTCCCTCCTCAGGCTCCCTAAACCTAACCCCAACCTTGGGTCAGTTGGGATCACAGGCCCGCCCGACCACACCTCGCTAATATTTTTTATTTTGGGTAGAGACAGGATTTTGCTTTGTTGCTCAAGCTAATCTCTAACTCCTGGCCTCAAATGATCCTTGTGACTTGGCCTCCCAAACTGGTGGAATTACAGGTGGGAGCCACCACACCAGTTAGGACGCACCTCTTAAAGGTACTACTGAGGTGGAGTTGGGCTTTTCCTGCAGAAGCGCTTCTGGGAAGCGCGCCCTTTACCCGCCTTCTTACTTAGGGAACTACATTACCCAGAAAACTCCGCGTCGAACGACACCGTGGACAGGCCATGAGGGCTAAGGATAAAGGCGTTTCCTGTGTGCACGTGACAATGGGACCGGACTTCCGGCGCCCTCTAGTGGCGGCCATTTTGATTGGTGGTGGGTTTATTTGTGGGAGGGGCTAGTCAGCGCTAGGTCGGGACTACGGTGACTGAACCCAGAAGGCGGGGAGCAGTTGTCCTCCGCTGCACGAGGCGACTCTGGAGCTCTGTGACGGTGCCCAGCGTGTCCCACTCCTGGGACAGGATAGGGACCGCCGTGCCCATATCTCCTGGCTGGTCGCCCTCTCCTCTGGACCCTGCTTCAAACCGCGTGGTTCGATGGCGGCGGCGGCCACGCTGAGGCTCTCAGCTCAGGTAATTGTGGCGCCCTCAGGTCACCTCATTGTCGTCCAAAAGCAGCGAGGTGGTAGCGCCTGCTCACGGCTCTGCAGCCCGGACGCCGGCGTCGGGACACTGAGGCGCTCGCGGGAGGGGCCCCATTTCCGACACCCGTGGGATGCGGTGGGGAGACCTACAGGCATAGGAACTGGCGCGGGCAAAGGCCTGCAGGTGAACTAAGCCGGAAGGATGGAATCTGGGGTCGACAGGTGCCTGTTGTGAGCAAATTATGAGGCGGAGCTCCTCCTGGAAGAGCAAGCAGGCTGGGGGCTATGCACTCATCATGAGGACGCTGGAAGCCATGGAGAGTTTGGAAGAAAGGAGGGATGTCTAGAGCATTGCAAGGGTAGAGATAATCAGGTTCACCATGTTTGTGTCTTTCCACAGTGTCAGGTGTTAACTGATGTTATTTGAGTCAACAAAAGCCATGAGCTAAATGGAGTTCGAAGGAGGCAATTCTCTTTAGTGATTCCGGTTCACTTGGTAGTCGGCCATGGGCACAGAGGCTCAAGACACTCAAGTCAGTCAATATAGCAAACCATACACAATAGTATACTTAACATATAAGTGTTATAGGTTAAACATTCCACAACGAACAAAGTAATGTTTAGCATCAAGAGGAAAAAGATTTAGGAGCAAACGTTATGGAACCAGTTTAGAGGGAGCAAAGAAGACAAAAGGCATCCTGGTCTGGGCCAGTTGGTGGGCGACTGGCCTGCAGTCTTAGAAGGAAGCATCTTTAAGGTGGCAGAGCCTTAGCAGCAGATGCTGAGTTTTTGTTATGAGTGACTGTCAGGACGGCCCTTTTTTGCTGCTGAAGGCCTAATCTTTTATAGTTACAGAATCCTCTGGGGAGAACTGATAGTGGAAGAGTTTGCTTGTTTGTGACCTTAGCTGGTTAGATGCAGTCTTTATTTTTTATTTTATTTTATTTTATTTTCTTGAGACGGAGTTTCACTCTTGTTGCCCAGGCAGGAGTGCAATGGCGAGATCTCGCCTCACCGCAATCTCCGCCCCCGGGGTTCAAACGATTCTCCTGCCACAGCCTCCGGTGTGGCTGGGATTACAGGCATGCCCCACCACACCCGGCTAATTTTTTGTATGTTTAGTAGAGACGGGGTTTCTCCATGTTGGTCAGGCTGGTCTCAAACCCCCGACCTCAGGTGATCCGCGTGCCTCGGCCTCCCAACGTGCTGGGATTACAGGCGTGAGCCATCGCGCCCAGCTTATCTTATTTATTTTTTTTAATTTTTTGAGACAGAGTCTCAGTCTGTCACCCAGGCTGGAGTCCAGTGGCGTGATTTTGGCTCACTGCAACCTCCACCTCCCGAGTTCAAGGGATTCTCCTGCTTCAGCTTCCCGAGTGTCTTATGCGTCGGTGTGAAGAGACCACCAAATGGGCTTTGTGTGAGCAATAAAGCTTTTTAATTACCTGGGTGCAGGTGGGCTGATTCCGAAAAGAGAGTCAGCAGAGAGATAAGGGTGGGGCCGTTTTATAGGTTTTGGGTAGGTAAAGGAAAATTCCAGTCAAAGGGGGGTTGTTCTCTGGCGGGCAGGAGTGAGAGTCACAAGGTGCTCAGTAGGGGAACTTTTTGAGCCAGGATAAGGAATTTCACAAGATAACATCATTTCTTAAGGCAAGGACCGGCCATTTTCACTTCTTTTGTGGTGGAATGTCATCAGTTAAGGCAAGGACTGGCCATTTTCACTTCTTTTGTGGTGGAATGTCATCAGTTAAGGCGGGGCAGGGCATTTGCATTTCTTTTGTGATTCTTCAGTTAATTCAGGCCATCTGGGCGTATAGGTGCAAGTCACAGGGGATGCGAAGGCTTGGCTTGGGCTCAGAGGCCTGACACCGAGTAGCTGGGATTACAGGAATCCACCACCAAGCCCGGCTAATGTTTTGTATTTTTAGTGGAGACGGGGTTTCAGCACGTTGCCTAGGCTGGTTTTGAAGCACTAGCCTTGGCCTCCGAAAGTGCTGGGATTACCGGCGTGAGCCACTGCGCCTGACCATCTTTATTTTTTTGTTTATTAAACAAAGCATCTTACCCTTGATGGCAGAGTGCCCTGTGAAATACAAATTGTCTTTTTCTGAGATGGAGTTAGTTATGTCAAGTGTGCTCTCTACAAAGGACAGGATGAAAATCCGGATTTTAAAGGTTTTCCAAAGGCCAATCAAAGGAAGAACAGAGTGGAGAGGTGATGAGCACCTTGGGGCCCTGGGAGGTTGAATCTTTGTTGTAGATCACATAGGTGGTAGAGATGACATTTTATATTGAGGCACGCAGGTCATACAAGCAGTCTGAGGTCACCTGACTCCAGTGCGAAGAAGGGGTACCTGGAGGTCTGAGCTTATCACATCTTATCAGGGATACATTCCTGTAATGTCTGCCTCTCCTCGAGGCACTGGTGGGTATAGGAGCATTTAAGGAACTCAGAAAAGGAAGTGGAGAGTGTTCCATTCCCTCCCTGGTCCTGACCCTGACCCATATGTTCTCTAGCTGATGGTGTGTCATGGGACTGTTTTTTATAATTTTTAAAATATTTTCTTTTCTTAAATTTTAAATTTTTCTGGGTATATAGTAGGTGTATGTATTTATGAGTTACATGAGATATTTTGATAACAGGCATGCAGTGTGTAATAATATTACTAGGGTTAATGGTGTATCCATCATCTCGAGCATTTATCCTTTGTGTTTCAAACATTCCAACTAAACTCTTTTTGTTATTTAAAAATGTACAATTAGGTTATTTTCACCGTAGTCACCCTGTTGTGCTACCAAATACTAGATCTTATTCTCTTTATTTTTATTTTTTTTTGAGACAGTCTTACTCTGTTGCCCAGGCTGTAGTGCAGTGACATGATCTTGGCTCCCTGCAACCTCTGCTGCCCAGATTCAAGCAATTCTCCTGCCTCAGCCTCCTGAGTAGCTGGGGATTACAGGCACCTGCCATCAGGCCTGACTAATTTTTGTAGTTTATAGTAGAGATGGGGTTTCACCATCTTGGCCAGGCTGGTTTTGAACTCCTGACCTCATGATCCACCTGCCTCAGCCTCCCAAAGGGCTGAGATTACAGGTGTGAGCCACCGCCGTGCCCTCACATTTTCTTTCTTTCTTTCTTTTTTTTTTTTTTTGAGACAGAGTCCCTCTCTGTCACCCAGGCTGGAATGCAGTGCTGGGATCTTGGCTCACTGCAACCTCCGCCTCCCAGGTTGAAGCGATTCTCATGTCTCAGCCTCCTGAGTAGCTGGGACTAAACATGTGTGCCACCACGCCTGGGTAATTTTTTGTATTTTTAGGAGAGATGGGATTTCACTGTGTTAGCCAGGATTGTCTCCATCTCCTGACCTCGTGATCCACTGGCCTCGTCCTCCCAAAGTGCTGGGATTACAGGTGTGAGCCACCACATCCGGCCCACATTTCCTTTATCCTTTCATTTGTTGATGAACACTTAGGTTGCTTCCAGGTCTTAGCTGCTGTGAACAGTGCTGCAGCAAGCACGGGAGTGCAGACATCTCTGTGATATACTGGATTCCTTTTGGGTTTATACCCAGCAGTGGGCTTGCTGGATTATATGGTAGCTTAATGTTTAGTTTTTTAAGGAACCCCCAAACTGTTCTCCATAGCGGTGGTACTAATTTCCATTCCCACCAACAGTGTACGAGACTGTCCTTTTTCTTCACATCCTCACCAGCATTTGTTATTGCCTGTCTTTTGGATATAAATAAGCCATTTTAATGGGGTGAGGTGATGTGCATTTTCTTATGACTAGTGATGTTGAGCACCTCTTCCTATTCCTGTTTGCCATTTGTATGTCGATGTCTTTTGTTTGTGTTTTCAAGACAGGATCTTGCTCAGTCACCCAGGCTGGAGTTCTGTAGTGTGATGATGGGTCACTGCAGCTTTGACCGCCTGGGCTCAGGCGATCCTCCTATCTCAGCCTCCCAAGTGGCAGGGACCACAGCCATGTGCTACCTTGCCTTGGCTAGTTTTTAAACTTTTTTGTAGAGATGGGGGTCTCACTGGTTAAACAGAGTGGTTACCAACTGCTAGGCTCAAGCGATCTTCCTGCCTCAGTCTCCCAAACTGCTATGATTATAGCTGGGAGCCACTGCTCCTGGCTGTATATCTTCTTTTGAGAAATGGCTATTCAGATTTTTAAATGGAATTATTAAGAGTTTTTCCTATAGAGTTGTTTGAAGTCTTTACATATTCTGGTAATTAATCCCTTTGCAGATGGGTGGTTTGCAGATATTTTTTCCCATTCTATGGGTTATCTTTTCACTTTGTTGATTGTTTTCTTTGCTGTGCAGAAGCTTTTTAGCTTGATCTGATGCCATTAGTCCATTTTTGCTTTGGTTGCCTGTGCTTGAAAGGTATTACTCAAGAAGTCTTTGTCGGCCAGGCTCAGTGACTCACACCTGTAATCCGAGCACTTTGGGAGGCCAAGGTGGGCGGATCACCTGAGGTCAGGAGTTTGACACCAGCATGGGCAACATGGGGAAACCCTGCCTCTACTAAAAATACAAAAATTAGCTGGGTGTGATGGTACGTGCCTGTAATCGCAGCTACTCAGAGGCTGAGGCGGGAGAGTCGCTTGAACCTGGGAGGTGGAGGTTGCAGTGAGCCGAGATTGTGCCATAGCACTGCAGCCTGGGCAACAGAGTGAGACTTCATCT